>NC_084480.1:234016529-234331113 GCF_030035675.1 Rhineura floridana | reverse complement strand
CTCTGTGTGTGTGCAAGGGGTGTACATGGATCCATAGGATCCTAAGCTCCCTGACACCCCTCAGTGAATCAGTAGGGCTATATATGTGGTGGTCGCTCCACCGCATGTGCTCTCTTTTCACACAAACACAATAGGATTGTACTGTCTGGTAACTTCATTCTTCAGCAAGGTATTCTCCTTCCAGTAAAAAAATCCAGGCACCACCCACCTACTCCCAAGCTCTTGCTCATGTACTCATTTTTCCATTATTGTCTGCCTCCCAAGAATTTCAAGTGCAGAAGAAATGGGCAGAGGAGGCAGATGGAATCTCTCGGGTCCAGTGCCAAGAGTCAAATGTACATTAAACAAAAGCAATTCTTTTAAACTGAAGGAGGAGGAAAAGAATTTCACAGTTAATACAGAAAAATGCTATTGCATTTCTCTAACTGAAGAATGGGAACGTATCTCTATGATTTAACAAACTGGCTTCTGGGATTTCATTATCTTAATAAAGATGTTTACGGAAAGAGTAGTTATTAGAGAATGATTTGCAAATACTTTAATCAATAATTATAGCATTATTGTTCCTGCCGTGTATAATGGTACAGTAGTCTGAGGGGAAAAAGGAAATGGACTGCCTTCAAGTCGATTCCAACTTATGGCAACCTTATGAATAGGGTTTTCATAGTAAGTGGTATTCAGAGGGGGTTTACCATTGCCTTCCTCTGAGGCTGAGAGGCAGTGACTGGTCCAAGGTCACCCAGGGAGCTTCATAGCTGTGCGGGGATTCAGATCCTGGTCTCCCAGGTCATAGTCCAACACCATAACCACTACACCACACTGGCTCTCCCACAGCATTCTGAGAGCAGTTTTAAATGCTATATGTTTCAAGAGTCATATTTCTGTATTTCTCTGGTCCCAAAGAGATTTTGCAGATTGCATGTGTACGGCAGAGGTTTTTCATCACTGTGATAATGCAAATGTTTTAGCTTCTGGGAAGGAACCAATGTCCCTTGTGTATCTCAGTATTTCTTCCCCAATCAAAAGAAGTGCATTTCAGAAGCTTGTTGAAGTCTCAGAGTCCTTCAGCTTTTGACAGCTAACTTTGACATTCAGGTAAACCGAGACAAATAATTAATGGCCCTTTTAAAAGTCTACATGCATAACAATCTACTGCAAGCACATAACTCTGGTGCTAAAAGCTTCCACTGGCTGCCCATATGTTATAGGACAGGTTCAAAGTTCTTGTATTAACTTACATGGCCCTTAACAACTTGGGTCCAGAATATTTTAAGGACTGCCTGATCCCTTTTATCCCTGCCCAATCACTGAGATATTTGGCGGAGTTTCTGTTGGTGGCCCTCCATGGCTCATAACTACTAGAAGGTGTGCATTCAATGTTGTGAGCCAAAACCTGTGGAACTCCCTTTCAACTGAGATTAGATAGGCAAAACACCAGGCACATGACAAATATTTCTCATATCAACAGGCATTTTCAGATAATGTTTGGTTATATGGTAGGGTTGCCATATTCCAGTCCCACAAATCCAGGTTCCTGACCCTGCTGTGGATCACGAGAAGGAGCTCCCAGGCACCCCCTCCCACTGTGCAGGCCTATGATGCCCTCCTGGTGGCTCCTGAGTCCCAGGCAATGTTCAACCCAAAGGGATCAATGTAAGAGTCATAGAGGAGGTCCTGCTAATCTTTTATCTAGTCTACAAAATCAAGTCTAAAATCCTTTAATAATTTCTGTAAAAGATTTAAAGCCTTTTGTCTTGGGTAACTCTAATATCACAACAATGTTCTACATAGACTTTGATTCGTAGTTCATAATAACATTCTCCTGTATAGTACACTGCTACAAACTGCATTGATAACATATTATAGCCATTCTGCTCCTGTGTTATCCTATAGGTTTTTTTAAATGGAGCTAAAAAGATGAGGTGCAAACACATTTTTTGAGCAACTGAAAAGACTGTACACGTGGACATCACCAGATGGTCAATATAGGAATCAAATTGATTATATAATTGGTAACAGAAGATGGAGAAGTTCCATACTTTTTGTGAAAACAGGACCAGGAGCAGACTGTGGTGCAGATCATGAACTGGTTGTATCGAAAATCAGAATAAAGCTAAAGAAGAACAACAAAGCAATCATAATGCCAAAATACAATTTAAATAACATCCCAGTAGAATATAAAGATCAAACAAGGAACAGATTTGAGGCTTTAAACTTAGTTGACAGAGAACCAGAAGAACTATGGAGTCAAGTCAGAGACATGATCAGGGAAGAATGTAAAAAGACAATACAAGAGAGAAAGACCTCAATGGATGACTGAAGAAACTCTTAAAATGGTTAAAGACAGTAGGAAAGTAAAAGCAAAAGAAGATAGAAACACGGTCAGAACCCTAAATGCTACTAGTATGTAGAGACAAAGAAAACTATCACAATAGTTACTGTATAGAAATAGAAGAGGACAACAAAAAGCGAAAAACAAGAGCCCTATTCCAAAGATTAGAGAAATGAAAGGGAAATTTAAACCACGAGTAGGAATGTTGAATAATCAACTGGGGAGCACACTGACTGACCGAAATGAAATAAAAGGAAGATGGAAGCAATACATTGAAGAACTCTATAAAAGAGATGCAAGGATGACAGATTCATTCACGAACCGTATGATGAAGAACCAGAAATTTTAGAATGTGAGGTGAAAGCTGCTCTTAAAATACTTGAAAGAAACAAATCACCAGGAACAGATGGTATACCAACAGAGTTGCTAAAAGCTACTGAGACTGAATCTGTCCAAATTTTGACAAAAATTTGTCAAGAAATATGGAAAACTAAACAATGGCCCACAGACTGGAAGCATTCAATATATATTCCAATTCCAAAAAAAGGGGATCCCGGAGAATGCAGTAATTATTGAACTATTGCTTTAATATTCCATGCAAGTAAAGTAATGCTCAAGATACTACAACAAAGGCTCTTACCATATATGAAGTGAGAAATGCCAGATGTCCAAGCTGGATTTAGAAAGGGAAAAGGGCTGTCTTTGCTAAAATACCTAGATATCATCTAGAAAGTGTACATGGAGTTTTCTGGCCTAGCCTGGCTATCTTACGATGAGGCATTTCATATGCGTGTGGCATGTGAGAGGTCTCTGCCGTGGGGTAAGGAGCCAGAATTATGGCTACAATTCATGGCTGCAGCCCGGGTCATGACTGGGGATAGATGTGATAGCAGGCATCTACTCAGCAAGCAGCTGGCGGCTACCTTTCCCCGCATCAATGAGGGGCAAGGGGTTCAACAATGGCTACTCTGCTGGGATTTTAGTTCCCGGGGGGTCTGCTCAAGGAACCAGTGTCATTTTAGACACAAATGTTCCATTTGCGGAGCAGCACATCATTGCACTGCCTGCCCTAGGGGCAGAGGGTTCAGGGGAGGAGGTAGGGACCAACAAGGGAGCAGAAAACAGCCCACACCAGGGGCCAATCTGAGAAAAGGGCCCCTCCCCAATTAAGTTACAAGTTTAGCAGACCTTACTTGCTGGTTACCCAGCAGTTGGGGATGCATGTTTTTTGTTGCAAGGTTTTCTGTCAGGCTTCCGAATTGCATATAACGGTCCCAGGGCTGCCGTCATGTCATGTAATCTCAAATCTGTGATGGGCATGGAGGCAATTGTGCAAACAAAAATTAACAAGGAAGTGCAAGCAGGGCGGGTCATCGGCCAGTTCCAAACACCACCACTTCCTAACCTTAGGATATCCCCTCTGGGTATTGTACCCAAGAATGCTGCAGGAGAGTTCAGGCTGATTCACCACTTGTCCTACCCGCAAGGGCGGTCAGTGAATGATTTCATTCCTGACTATCTATGTACAGTCCACTACACCTCTTTTGATGCTGCGATGCACGTGGTGCGAGCCTGTGGCCAAGGGGCATTCATGGGTAAGTGTGACATTAAGTCCGCTTTCTGACTATTACCCATCCACCCTGCGGACTTTGAGCTGTTGGGTTTTGCTTTTGCTGACAAATTTTATATGGATAGAGCATTATCTATGGGATGCTCAATCTCATGCGCAGTGTTTGAGCGCTTTAGCACCTTTTTGGTGTGGGCGATCAAAAGACAGACGGGCATGAATGCAGTGGTACATTATTTAGATGACTTCCTTTTTCCAGGTGGGGCTGGCACTGGTGAATGCCTGTTCCTGATGACACAGTTCCAGGCTTTGGCAAAAGAACTTGGGGTTCCTTTGGCTGAAGAAAAGATGGAAGGCCCTGCCCCTGTCTTGATTTTCTTGGGCATAGAAATTGATTCTGAGGGACAGTGCTGCAGGTTACCCAAGGAAAAGCTTGAGGTCCTCCATTTAAAAATTAAGGAGTTCACAAGCGTAAAGAAAGTCTGCCTATGCACCTTGCAGGAGCTGGCTGAGCACCTAAATTTTGCATGCAGGGTGGTAGCACCCGGCAGAGCATTTTTGAGGCGAGTATATGACGCCATGGTGGGGCTTTTGTGGCCCCACCATAGGTTTCATGTAACAGCTACATTACACGCAGACCTGGCGGTATGGTCCTCCTTCTTGCAGGATTTCAATGGTATATCCTTCTGGAGGCAGGACCAGATATTAGAGGCTGAGCTACAAGTGCATTCTGATGCGTCAGGAGGTTTTGGATTTGGGGTAATATTTGGGTCTTCCTGGTGTAACGGACGATGGCCACAGGCATGGATTCAAGAGGGGCTGACCAAGGATCTGACCTTTCTTGAATTCTTTCCCATAGTAGTAGCAGTCCATCTGTGGGCTGAGAGGCTGAAGAACTCTACAGTTAACTTTTGGTGCGATAACATGGCCATGGTCCAGGCTATTAACATCCAGGAACCCCAGGGTTATGGGCCTTATCAGGGCTTTTGTTCAACAGTGCCTGCATTTTAATGTACTTTTTTGGGCATGGCATGTTCCTGGCATTGATAATAGTGTTGCTGATGCTCTGTCACGGAACCAGATACACCGTTCCTGTCAGCTGGCACCACTGGCCAGGGCTCAGCCGGATGCTGTGCCCCCTGCGATCTGGGAGATTGGAGAGCAGAGTCGGAGAGGTTGATAAGCCTTTCCATTGCCCCCAGCACACTCGCCAGTTACCAGAGAGCAGGTAGGGAGATTCAGGAATTCTGGGCTGGCAAGGGCTATGCACCAGAGTGGCCTATCCCAGTGAGTCACCTACTGGAATTCCTGGTGGATGGCAGGAGGTGGGGCCTGTCAGTCTGATCACTGCAAGGTAAGCTAGCGGGGGTTTCCTTTTCAGCGAAAGCAAATGGTTTTATGGACCATGCCGGGGACTTTAGAGTCTGTCGCATGTTAACAGGATGGGCTAGAGAACACCCTGCCCCCCCGATCCCCATCATCCTTTATCATTGGATATTTTGCTAGGTGTAGTGACACAATGGGACATGATATGCTCCTCTGGCTATGAAGCCCTTCTATTTCGGGCTGTAGCACTTACCCTATTCTTTGGAGCTTTTAGGATAGGTGGTCGCTGGACCTAAGCAACACAACTCCCGATATGCACTTCAGCTATCAGACTTCTCCATAGACGAGGGTGCTGCTTGTATAAAGCTGAGACAGTCCAAGATGGACCAGACAGGTAAGGGGCAAACCATACATTTGGCCCCTGCAACAACGCCTAACATTTGCCCGGTGAGGGCTTTACAAGTTTTCTGAGGGCCAGGGAAGATAGAGAAGGATATTTCTTTATCCACGCCAGTGAGGAGCCCCTCACTAAATACCAGTCTGGGGCCCTCACAAAGCGAGCCCTACGGGTGATGGGCCACAATCCCTTGGACTTTGGTTCTCACTCCTTCAGAATTGGAGCTGCTTCGATGGCAGCTGGGTTTGGTTTTTCACAAGACAAAATACAGGCCATTGGACCATGGTCATCAAGGGCTTATAAGAGCTATGTTTGCCCCTTTAGAGGCCAGTGGAATTCAGATGCCTGACAGCTTGATTTTGTTTTGGCAGGTTGCTGGACGGGGAAGCAGATGCATATCTGAATATGTGCCCACAGCATGGTCTTCTGGGCAGCCCGGAGAGCCACGAAATCGAACATGGGTTTGCAACTGGTCCTCAGTCGATGGGCTGCCGTGCAGTGGTGGGCTGGCGAGGAATGCGCTGGGAGGGGCTCCTACCCGCTCTGTTCCAGCAAGTTTTAGTGCAGGCAGTTCCGCAGGTTCTGGTCATTCACCTCGGTGGTAATGACCTTGGTTTGATGAAGGGCATGGCCCTCTGTGTTCAGGCATGCATGGACATGCAGTTGATAAGGCAACGTTGGCCTTGGGTACGTCTGCTTTGGTCAGACATGCTCCCATGAAGGATTTGGCGTGGTGTCTGGAGCCCAATAGGGATGGACCGAGCACGAAAGAAGGCCAACCGACAGATTCGGTTGGTTATTCTGGGGCAAGGGGGGTTGGCTATTTCACACCCCCACATTCAGCATTGGAAGGGTGAACTATACAGGGCCGATGGTGTTCACCTGTCTGATGCAGGTAATGGCATATTTTTGGGGGACCTGCAGAGGTGTCTGCGAGAGATGCTTCTCAGCAGTGGGTGAAAGGGGACTAAATAGAGATTTGTCCTCATTTTGTGGCGGGATGGTGTGGAAAGGGAAATAGGTTAGGACAGCTCGGTGGCCCCCTTAGGCACCTTTGGAGGTGACTGGTGGCTCCAGAGGCCTGTCTGCCAGAGCTTTGTGGCTTGAGGGCAGGATATGGGCTGCTTTTGGGGCCAACTTAACTCATCCACCTGAGGTTTGTGCGGCCTCAGGGGGTGGTGACCTGAGAAGACCCCCCTACTCACCTACTGGGTGTGGCCAGGGTAAGGGGTAAGCAGATGGGCTTGCCCTTGCCCCCAGCAGGGGCTGGTCACCCATGAGCTGTATGGCAACGTGCTTGCTTATAGGTAGTTCCGCACATAGGTTTCCCTCTGCAGGTCACTTTAAAAGGGGGGGTTTGTTATAATTTAATAAAGTGGCCCTTGTTCAACCCAAGCTAATGTGTTTTTGTCTTATTTTGCCCCCTCACTCGCAAAAGAGGAAAGCACAAAAGCAGGACTACAGCTCAACATCAAAAAGACTGAAGTAATGACAGAAGGTGTATGTAACTTTACAGTTGAAAATGAGGACATTGAACTTGTCAAGGATTATCAATACCTTGGGACAGTCATTAACCAAAATGAAGACAACAGTCAAGAAATCAGAAGAAGGCTAGGACTGGGGAGGGCAGTTAAGAGAGAACTAGAAAAGGTCCTCAAATGCAAAGATGTAGACAAATAATTGGGTGTTAGAAAAATTAAACCAGAACTTTCACTAGAAGCTAAAATGATGAAACTGAGTTTATCATACTTTGGACACATCATGAGAAGACATTATTCACTAGAAAAGACAATAATGCTGGGAAACACGGAAGGGAGTAGAAAAAAAGGAAGGCCAAACAAGAGATGCATTGATCCCATAAAGGAAGCCACAGACCTGAACTTACAAGATCTGAACAGTGTGGTTCATGACAGATGCTCTTGGAGGTCACTGATTCATAGGGTCACCATAAGTCATAATCGACTTGAAGGCACATAACAACATCAAAAAGATGAGGAGTAAATATTAAATGTAGAGTGATAAAATATATCTTTTTAGAGAAACAGAATAAATATGTTGATTACTGTAGCGGAATATATGATCAGATTGTCTCTTTAGACGTACTTTTAAATGTACTTTAGATGTGCTTTCTGAGACTAGTAAACTTGTATCATTTACAGTGCAATCCAATACATGCCTACTCCAGTAAGATCAATTAGGTTGAATGAGATTTATTCCCAGGTAAGTGTGTATTGGATTGCAGCCTTAATTATTTTTTATGTTTGTTAGGTTTTCTATGTATTTTTTTTAAGAGATATGTGGAGTAATTCAAACAGATTTTGTTAATTTTCTTTCACTACCTCATACTGAGGATATGATCAGAATTTCCCATAGTCCTGGAATATATAGTTATTTTTCCCAGTTAAGGTTATTCTGTCTGCCTCATTTAAATAATAATAATAATAATTTAATTTTTAGGCCGCCTATCTGGCCGAAGCCACTCTAGGTGGCGTACATATTAAATTCAATAAAATACAAAATACAGTAAATACAATAAATACAATAAAATACAAATAACCAACAGTGACAGAATAGCAGCAATTGTAATACATAGCAACGGGCATTGAGTATATAATTAGCCCATCCCGATAGTCCCAAAGGCGTGACCAAACAGCCAAATTTTTAATGCTCGGCGGAAGGTATCCAGGGAAGGGGCATGTCGAAGATCGAACGGGAGGGAATTCCAGAGAGTGGGGGCCGCCACCGAAAAAGCCCTCTCTCTAGTCCCCACCAACCTAGCTACTTTTGTTGGTGGGATTGAGAGAAGGCCCTGCGTGGCGGATCTTGTCGGGCGGCATAGTTGGTGACGCTGGAGGTGCTCCTTCAGATAAACCGGGCCGAAACCGTATAGGGATTTAAAGGTTTACACCAACACCTTGAATTGGGCCCGGAAAACTACTGGAAGCCAGTGTAGATTAAATAATACTGGTGTAATATGATCACGGCGACGGCTGTTTGTAAGTAAACGAGCCGCTGCAATCTGTACCAGTTGAAGTTTCCGGACCATTTTCAAGGGTAACCCCACGTAGAGTGCATTGCAGTAGTCTAATCGAGAGGTGACCAGGGCTTGTACTACCAGTGGGAGCTGATGAATAGGGAGGTAGGGTAGCAGCCTGCGTATGAGGTGTAGTTGGTACCAGGCTGCCTGGCTCACTGCCGAAATCTGAGCCTCCATGGACAGCCTGGAATCAAGAACAACCCCCAGGCTGCGGACCTGGTTCTTCAGGGGCAATTGTACCCCATTAAACCTGAGGTCAACAGGACCCAGCCTACCCCTGTCTCCCACAAGCAGTACCTCGGTCTTGTCAGGATTTAGCTTCAGCCTGTTCCTTCCCATCCATCCACTCATGGATTCCAGGCACTTGGACATGGTCTCCACAGCCAACTCTGGTGAAGACTTAAACGAGAGATAGAGCTGTGTGTCATCCGCATATTGGTGACACCGCAGCCCAAATCTCCTGATGATAGATCCCAGCGGCTTCATATAGATGTTAAATAGCATGGGAGAGAGGATAGAACCCTGTGGCACTCCACAAGTGAGGGGCCAAGGGTCTGAAACCTCATCTCCCAATGCTACCTGTTGGTGCCTGTCAGAGAGAAAGGAACGGAACCACTGTAAAACAGTGCCTCCAATTCCCAGTCCTTCCAGGCAATCCATCAGGATACCGTGGTCAACGGTATCAAAAGCCGCTGAAAGATCTAGGAGGACAAGAAAGGTGAATTCTCCCTTATCTAATGCCCTCCTCATATCATCCACCAGAGTGACCAAGGCTGTTTCAGTTCCATGTCCAGTCCTGAAACCCGATTGGTATGGATCCAGATAATCCGTTTCATCCAAGTGTGCTGACAATTGGTTAGCCACCACTTGCTCAATGATCTTGCCCCAAAATGGTAAATTCGAAACAGGGTGGAAGTTGTTCAGAACTTGGGGATCCAGGGAGGACTTCTTTAAAATAGGTCTTATAATTGCCTCCTTGAGGGCCAGTGGCATCACACCCTCCACTAAGGATGCATTTACCACCGCCCTAATCCCTTCGCCCAGTTTCTCCTTGCAATTCACAAGGAGCCATGATGGGCAAGGATCAATCAGACAAGTGGTAGGCTTCACAGATGAAAGCACCTTGTCCACTTCCTCAGAAGGGAGAGGCCGAAACCGATCCCACTGGACCGGATTGCAAATGGTCAACTCTGGTTCATTCACTGCATCCACGGCGTACGGAATCGAGCTCCTTAGGTGTTTGATTTTATCAGCAAAGTGTTTTGCCAATTTGTCACAGGAGGTCTTAGAATGTTCCAGGGGTACCTGAGCAACTGGACCGACCAGGCTTTGGACCACTTGGAACAACCTCCTGGGACAACACTCTGCGGATGCAATAGAGGCAGCAAAGAAATCCTTCTTTGCTGCCTTCACTGTCACCTGGTAGGCAGCTACTGCTGCTCTGACCTGTGTCCGAGCACCTTCGGAGCGAGATTTCCGCCACCGGCATTCTAGTCGTCTCACCTCCCGCCTCAGATTGCGCAACCGTGGTGAATACCATGGCGCTATCTGAGTTCTGTTCAGGGGGAGAGGACGTTTCGGGGCAACTCGGTCCAATGCCCCAGTGATCCCCTCATTCCACTCCATCACCAGGGTTTCAACCGAGCGACCTTCAGCAGGTTCCAATTCCCCAAGCGCAGTCAGGAATCTATCTGGATCCATCAAGTGCCTGGGGCGGACCATTCTAATAGGTCCTTTGCCCCTGCGGAGGGCGTGTGGCAACGAGAAATCTATATTCACCAGATAGTGATCTGACCATGACACAGGGGTATAAGAAATAGCCCCCACTTTCAGAACACTTCCCTCCTCTCCCAGGACAAATACAAGGTCGACAGCATGACCGGCTACGTGGGTGGGCTCAGTATTATTAAGGTGCAGTTCCCAGGAAGCCATGGTTTCCAGGAAATCCCGAGGGGCTCCAACGAGAGTGGTCTCACCATGCACGTTGAAGTCCCCAAGAATTAATAGCTCTGGGGACAACACTCGTACATCCGAGATCACCTCGAGCACCTCAGCCAGGGAGTCTGCTGTGTTGCGGGGCGGGCGGTACACAAGCAGAATCCCTAAACTGCCCTTCAGGCCCAACCTCCAATACATGCAATCAACAAACTTGGTCCTCGGGAGCAGAGGTCTGGTAAAAACCAAAGATTCCCGATAGATGACTGCCACTCCCCCTCCCCGCCTTCCCACCCTCGGCTGCTGGGCACAGCGGAAACCCGGCGGACACATGGCCTCAAGAATGGGAGCTGAGGCCTCGTCCAGCCAAGTTTCCGTAACTCACACCAGGTCTGCACATTCATCCAAAATCATATCATGGATGATAGATGTTTTTTGTGACACAGACCTGGCATTACACAACAACAGTCGAAGGTCGGTAGGAATCCTGCGTCTCCCAGTTGTCTTCTGGATTTGGGCAGACCTGGAACAAGGGATGGATATTATACATCTATCTCTTGTTCCTCTAGACTGACATGGTCTGCCCCCAGCATCAACCCAGCGTCTGCCGCCCAATCTTGATATAGCTTGGCCCCCCTCCCTCTCTGTCATAACCCCCCCGGATCTACACATGCCCCTAACCCTGTCCGCTTAATGGACAGGCCACCCACCCTAAACAATATACAAAACGGAGGCCCACCTCCGTAATACACGCTGACAACAATCAGCTAATCCCTGAATTAATGGGAGGGTACATCCAACTGCAACAACACTACTAAAATATAAGAGTTATAACCACTACATTTTCATACATTCCCACATATAATTCCTGTCACACACATCTCACATTCCACACCTTACATACAGTCATACACACACCCAATCATCCAAATTAAATCAACACAACAACCACAGTCCGAGACTCTGTGCGCGTAAATAAAATAAAATAAGAATAGATGTTCAGTGTAAAGTTTCACAAGTCAGTGAGAGATATTTCCTATATTTTACAGTCTTCTGTACAGACCATTGCAATACAGAATTAGTAAGCTACAACAGATGTTAAAGAACTATAAGGGAAAAAATCAGCAGGGAAATATTTACAAAGCTGGACCAGTAGCACAATGGATTTAGATCTAGAGCTTATAGTATTTCTAAAATTATTATCTGAATTTTGACTTGTTTTTAACAGTGGAAGGGCAGGATATAAATCCTCTTAATAAATAAATATTCCGTAGTATTAGAAACTAAAGTCTGGGCATTTAAGGGTGAAAATGTAAAAAAAAAAAAAAAAAAAAGGTTCCTCATATCCTCCCCCAGTTTTTGGCGGTAATTACTAGGAACAAAAACAAAACAACTGGACAATGCAACCATTAATATACTTTATTCACATAATTGCATAATATGCAAATTAGCCTGCCTGGATTTGTGGAACTGGAATATGGCAACCCTACATGAAAATAACAGTTCTGTGGTCCTGTGCATACTTACCAAGGAGAGAGTTCCACTAAAATCAGTAGAGTTTATTTCTGAATAAATATGCTTTAGATTTTGCTGCTCTATACCTTTTTCCATCACAAAATCCTACAGGCCTGAGAACTGAATTAGAATTATTAATGACATCTACCAAATCTATCTTGTAGACTCAAAATACAAGATTATGTTAGGAAGTCTTGCTCAGGACAGCATACAGGCTGAGGAACACTGTGATCTATATGGTTTTAAGAATACAATAACCATGATGTAGTGTGAACTAGGATATATGAGGCACTGCATCCATGAAATGATACAATAGGACAAAAACCTCTGAGAACTCATGGGTGGGAAAGCTGTGGCCCCCTCAGATATTGTTGGACTCTAACTACCATCAGCTCCAGCCAGCATGACCAATGCTCAGGGATCATGGGACTGAAGTGGAGAAATATTTGGAGGGGGGGCACAGATTCTCTATTCCTGCTTTAACTGAAACAAAGAAATTAACAGTGTGGGATGACAACACAGACATAAACAGAACTGGCTAGAAAATGAATCTGAACAAAAATGTTCTATAGAAATCCAGAGTTTGCTCTCAATTTATTGCCAATTTATTGTTGATTTAAAGGACTAAATCAGCCTTTTCCAACTAGTGGACCACCAGATGTTGTTGGACCACAACTCCCATCTTTCCTGACCATTGGCAATGCTGGCTGAGGCTGATGGGAGTTGTGGTCCAACAACATCTGGTGGCCCACTAGTTGGGAAAGACTGGACTAAATTGTCTGTTGATTCCAATATAGAAGATATGGAAGGGGATAAATGGGTTCCTTTTTCTTAGCTTCCCCCTCCCGAACATTTTTGAAAGGTAGGTGTCAGGCACACTGCAGCCAGGGTGTTGACAACTTATATAAAAATATACAGAAAAGGGATCTGTTTGATCCTTTCTCTGCTGCCTGGCTACAAGGGAGTGGGGGAAGGCAGGGAGAGAGAATGGATCTCTCTTCCTTCTTCTGTTTTTACTTTGGGGGCCGGGAAGAAAGAAAATGGGATCTATTCTCCTCCTCCTTTCAAATTACCATTCAGGCAGCAGGAAGGAAAAATGGGTCCCTTTTTCTTTTCTTTACCCCCTCAAAACAAAAGGACACCATGGGAGGAAGCAGTGTGATGGTGTGCCACCCCCAGGACAACTTGCCCAGGGCTTTCTCAAACCTGTCAGTGTCACTAGCTAGCTGGCTGAGGCTATGGTCTGGCACAACTTAAGGCAGTATGAAATTCAGATACTGTCTCTTAATTTTAAATATACAGTGAAGTACTCTTCTGCCAATTTAGCTTTACTTAATTTGCCCTGACTAGGATTTTCTTCTTACATACTATATCTTGCACAATGAAATTGGGAGGGTGTCAGTCAGTGGAAAAAGGAACCAAGCATTTTCAATCTGCAGTTGCATAAATTACTTGCTTGAAGAAAGCCCGAAGGCATTACAAAATGTAAAGTGGTAGACACTATTATAATTTGTAAAGGGGAGATGTCCTCTTGTTTCTCTCCACACTCTCCTAGCTTTAATACACATAAAAATTGCCTGTAAACTGTAACAAAGGGGGGAAATGACTTTTCAAAATGCACACTTATAATCTGCTTTACACTAACACGAGTGACAGTAGTACCAGTCTCCAAGACATTTGGGTCACTGTATGTCTTCTTTATGACAATGTAGGAGACTTTAAGCACAATCACCCTGTTCTTCTAATAATTTCAGAGCATTGTGCAAGATAATGTCCAGAGAGACTGTGTGTTTTGCATGCATGTCAATATTAGAAACAAATAATTACCTTTTTATGAGTGTTGATATATCCTATGAGTGTTGATATATTTTCTACTAAACATATGCAAACATAGCATTTAATACTCTTCTGCAAGAATCTTAGGCATGGGGATAGATAACTGAAGCCAGCACTGTGGGCAAGTTATGATGATAGATGATTCCAAAGATATTTCTAACACCAACCCTGAAACTATGTGAATGTGGCATCAATGTAAGGAGGTAATACATCTTTCATGGGATAAAATAAAAATCTTATGGGTTGGATCCAGAATTCCTGTGAACAGAACTCTGCTCATGGAATTCTGCTGCTGGAGGAAACAGGGAAGGGAAGGCAAATTTTGCTGATTCCTTCTTCCCATCCTTCTTCCCCTAGTCCCTTGAAAAGCTCTTCTAGAAGGTTGGGAACACCTCCAGAACAGTGTTGTTGGTGGTGCAGGGACTGCAAATTGCTTCCCCTTTTCTCCAGAGGGAGCCCCCAGTGGATCTCAGTCCCTACTCTCTGAACATAAGGAGCTTTTCCATTCACAGAACAGCAAGTCAGGATCCATCTCTCTCTCTCTCTCTCTCTCTCTCTCTCTCTCTCTCTCTCTCAGTATAGTGTTTGCACCTTGTGCTGGGCCAGAGGGACAGACTGGGAATCCTTTTGGTGTACCGCCCACCTTGCTGCCCAATGGCTTCCCTAACTGAGCTGACGGAAGTGGTCTCGGAGGTACTGTTGAGATCCCCCAGACTATTAGTACTGGGAGATCTCAACATTCATGCTGAGGCTACTTTGTCTGGGGCAGCTCAGGACTTCATGGCCGCCATGACAACCATGGGGCTGTCTCAATATGTTAGTGGCCCAACACATACATCGGGACATACTCTTGACCTGGTCTTTGCTACCGGACATGGGGATAGTGATCTGGATGTGGGGAGTTTTACATCTCTCCCGTTGTCATGGACAGATCATTGCTTGCTGAAGTTTAGACTTTCAGTAGCCTTTTCCCTCTGCAAGGGTGGGGGACCTATTAAATTGGTCCGCCCCCGGAGACTAATGAATTCTGAAGGTTTTCAAAAGGCTCTGGGGTTTTTTCCGGCTGATAAGACTGGCGCTCCTGTCGAAGCCCTGGCCGATCTGTGGAATACAGAGATGACCCGGGCTGTTGACACGATCGCTCCTGCGCGCCCTCTCCTATGTAGAGCTCATACAGCTCCTTGGTATACTCCGGAGCTGAGAGCGATGAAACAAGACAGGAGGCGGCTTGAGCGGAGATGGAGACGAACTCCCAACGAATGCAATTATGAGCTGGTTCGTGCTTCTACTAAGCTCTATGTAGGAGCGGTGAGGGCGGCAAACAAACAACATTTCGCCGCCACTATTCAGTCATCTCTCTCACGCCCACGGGAGCTTTTTAAAGTGGTTCGTGGCCTACTCCATCCAGGCCTACAAGATACGGCAGATACATCGGTAGCTCGATGTAATAAATTTGCTGAACACTTCCAGCATAAGATCTCATGCATTCGCCGGGACTTAGACTCCTATTTAATAGCAGTTAATCCTACTGAGGTGTCCGGAGCACAGTCTTGTCATGTTTTGTTGGATGAGTTTCAGTTGGTTCAGTTCGAGGACGTGGACAAGGTGCTTGGACAGGTTCGTGCGACCACTTCGGTACTGGATCCTTGCCCCTCTTGGCTAATTAAAACTAGCAAGGAAGGAACAGTTGGCTGGGCCAAGGAAGTGATTAATGCCCCTTTACGAGAGGGAGTGGTTCCTGGCTGTCTGAAAGAGGCGGCAGTGAGACCACTCCTGAAAAAACCTTCCTTGGACCCAGAGGATTTCAGCAGCTACAGACCAGTAGCCAATGTTCCGTTCCTGGGCAAGATCTTGGAACGAGTGGTTGCTGACCAGCTCCAGGCGCTATTGGATGAAACCGATTATCTAGATCCATTTCAATCGGGGTTCAGGCCTGGTTTTGGCACTGAGACTGCCTTGGTCGC
This sequence comes from Rhineura floridana, assembly GCF_030035675.1. NCBI lineage: Eukaryota > Metazoa > Chordata > Lepidosauria > Squamata > Rhineuridae > Rhineura > Rhineura floridana. The sequence goes on along the minus strand of NC_084480.1, from coordinate 234,315,204 downwards.
CCTGTTTGATGACCTATGTCGGGAGAGAGACAGAGGGAGTGTAACTCTGTTGATTCTCCTTGACCTCTCAGCGGCTTTTGATACCATCGACCATGGTATCCTTCTGGAGAGGCTTGCGGAGTTGGGAGTTGGAGGCACTGCTTGGCAGTGGTTCCGCTCCTACTTAGCGGGTCGCCTCCAGAAGATAGTACTTGAGGAACATTGCTCGACACCGTGGGTTCTCCAATGTGGGGTCCCGCAGGGTTCGGTTCTGTCTCCCATGCTTTTTAACATTTATATGAAGCCGCTGGGGGCGGTCATCAGGAGTTTTGGAGTGCGTTGTCATCAGTATGCTGATGACACGCAGCTCTACTTCTCCTTTACATCTTCTTCAGGTGAGGCAGTTGACGTGCTGAACCGTTGCCTGGCTGCGACAATGGACTGGATGAGAACTACCAAACTGAGACTCAATCCTGACAAGACTGAGATGCTGTTGGTGGATGGTTTCTCTGATCGGATGGTGGATATATACCCTGTCCTGGATGGGGTTACACTCCCCCTAAAGGAACAGGTGCGTAGTCTGGGAGTCATCTTAGACTCTTCCCTCACACTTGAGGCTCATGTAGCCTCGGTGGCCCGGAATGCGTTCTACCAACTTCGGTTGGTAGCCCAGCTACGTCCCTATCTGAGTAAGGAGGACCTCACATCAGTGGTACATGCTATGGTAACCTCGCGTCTGGACTACTGCAATGCGCTTTATGTAGGGCTACCTTTGAAGACGATTCGGAAGCTACAGCTAGTGCAAAATGCGGTGGCCAGACTGCTAACAAGAACTAAGCGGTCTGAGCATATAACACCTGTGCTAGTCCGTTTGCACTGGCTTCCAATATGCTTCCGGGCCAGATTCAAAGTGTTGGTACTTACCTATAAAGCCTTATACGGCGCAGGACCACGATATCTGTCGGAACGCCTCTCCCGATATGAACCGGCCCGTACACTACGGTCTACTATGAAGGCCCTCCTCCAGGTTCCGACTCATAGGGAAGCCCGGAGAGTGGTGACAAGATCTAGGGCCTTCTCAGTGGTGGCCCCCGAACTATGGAATGGTCTCCCCGAGGAGGTGCGCCTGGCGCCGACACTATCATCTTTTCGGCACCAGGTTAAAACCTTTCTCTTCTCTGAGGCATTTTAATTCCTGTTAATTCTAAATTATTATATCTTGATTTTAGACTGTACAGTTTTTTGTACAGTTTTGTATTGTGATATACTGTATTGTGTTATTTTTATTTTATTTTTAATGTTCACAGCCCAGAGAGCTGTTGCTAGTCGGGCGGTATATAAGCTTAATAAAATAAAATAAATAAATATACAGATCCAATGTGCATGTGTAGATAGATTAGATAGTTAGATTAGACAGACGTGTGTGTGGTATGTAAACTGAAGCTCAATCCAGACAATCCAGAGAGGTTGATAGTGGCAGATAAAGTTGGCTAGCTGGGAAAATGCTTTTTCTTTTCTTTTTTCTTTTTGCAAGGAGCCAGATTTCCCTTTAAGGGGGAAGGTTTAGCACTTGTAGTCTTCCTGTACCTGGCTGGATCACCAGTTGGTTTTGTGGCTCAGAGTTGTTGGTTGTTTTTTTGTGTGTTTTTTTTGTGTCTGGTCGCTGAAGACAGTGACCATTCATGCGTTGGTGATTTCTAGATAAGATTATTGTAATACATTCTAGATGGGACCAACCTGTAAACTATGCTCTGGAAACTTTAACTGGTGCAGAATGCAGCCATCTGACTGCTACCACATATGGGCTGATGTGACTATAGAATACCTCTTCTGACTTCTACTTTATTTCCAGCTCAAATTCAATGTGCTTTTAACAGTCTAGAACACCTTCTCTGTTCTGATTGCCTCCTCCTATGAGATTTCAGATCCATTAGTGTTTGACTGTCATCTATTAGGAACAGGATTTTTTCCCTGCACTGACCTTGATGTGAAATACCCTCCCCTGGACGTTTGACTGCCTTCCTCATTTAGGAGATATTTTATTCTTCTTTAGAAGCTGCATATAATTTTGCTTCTAATGTTGCTGTGAGAGTTCTGAATGTTTTACAATTTGATATTTAAAAGTATTTTTTCTGTGAATCACCCTGCAAACATAATCAAAAGCAAGTATCAAAATGGTAAGTAAATAAATAAATGAGTTATTAGTGGCAAAAATAGATAACTGTTAACATTTCAGAATTGCTGTTAGATGTTAGATTTATTTAGGAAAGGCTATATCACATTTTTAACAGCAGCTAGCTGCTATGTTAGAGCAGCTTGTTCTGATGAGAATAACAGAGTGATATTTAGAATAAGGAATTAGATGCTTTTTAAAAAGTGGATGTCTGGCTTTAAGATATCAAAACTAGAAGGAAACAATTGATGTAGAGCCCAACCTCTAACAACAACAACAAAACAAAATGTAAAGTGAATCAATCAATAAATTAATTTGCATGGTGTTGCAAGGACATGTACAACATCATTACTTAGAAGCCTATGCCACATCAAGTATTTTGAACATTTTAATAACCATACAGACATATGTGTAAAGAATAAAACAGATGATCAGTTCCTTGTTGCACACACATTGGTATGAATTCCCAATGCAATGTTCTACTCGTCATCAAACTGAACTACTGAAATACACAAAATCTGATGTTGCCCACATATTATTTCTATACTTCAATTGTGATAGAACAACTTGATGAAACCATATTATGAGGAGGGAATCCCCCAGGAGTCATTATTATTAAATTGTGAAGCTGCTAGTGAATCATAAAGCTCCATTTAGTGGGAATCTTTACTTGCAGTTCAGCGTATATTCTCCCACAAAACATACTGAAACCCTGCTCTCTCTCTCTCTCTCTCTCTCTCTCTCTTTGCTTTGCTAGTTTTTTGAAGCCTCCTCAAGACTGCTTCAGGCCAAGTGCATAAGCAGAGACAAATAACCTGAAATAAGATATTACCGATTAGATCGGGTTTGTTAAATAGACACTTTTGGGTAGCTGTTTTCCTCTTGTAATATCCATAGGACCCTAAATGCCCAAATTAATGCTTGTGTTGGCATATATCTGCAAGGATAGCATACCTGTCTCCTGGAACCATCAGGTTTGTGTTGTAGAGTGGATTGAATGCTACTATTTGCTTCTTGTTGTAGATACTTTATACTTCCACTTCAGTTTATATTAAAGATGGTTACTGGACATTTGAAGATAAATACTTTTTTAAAAAAGTAGAATCAGCTATAACTATCTATGATCACCTAATTGTGTTCTTTCAACATATTTTCACTATATATAATAATAATAAATCTGTATAGCTCAATATTTGCCTGAAGGCAGACCGGTGCTGGGAATAATCGAGTTTAGTGATAGGCAGGAAAGTAATTCCTGTTTGGGCCCATTGTCAGAATTTCCAGGAGTACATTTCAGGGAGGATATCTATTTGCCTTCAAGTTCTGACCAGTTAAGTTTGTATTCCAGTTACAAGAAATGGGGTCCTGTGCAAGTTTCCTGAGAATGGATTGATCATTTGCAATGCTTATTGAGTTCAATGGGATTTACTCCCCTGCAATCATGCTTAGGATAGGTGAAGCTGACCACATAGGATGGGGAGGGGAGGAGGGGGAGGGGAGCAGGCAAGAGGGGGAAGAGGAGGGCAGGTTTGATCATTTGCATGTTTATTGAGTTCAGTGGGATTTACTCCTGTACAATCATGCTTAGAATAGGTAAAACACCATGGGGGCAAGCCTGGAGTGGGCAGGGGAGGAGGAAGAAGGAAGAGGGGAAGAGAGGAAGAAGGGAGGAGGAAGGGAGAGGAGAGGGGAAGGAGGGAAAAGGCAGGTCTGATCATTTGCATGCTTATTGAGTTCAGTGGGATTTACTCCTGTGCAGTAATGGCTAGGATAGGTAAAACTGACCATGGGGAAGGAGAAGGGGGAGGGAAGAGTAAAGGGAAGGAGGAAGTAGGGAAAGGGGAGCCGGAGGAGGAGAGGGAAGGAGGGGGTTGGAACAGGAGGGGAAGGGGTGAAGGAAGGGGGAGGAAAGGGGCAAAAGGGAGGTGATGGGAGAGAGGAGGAGGGGAGGGGAGGTTTGATCATTTGCATGCTGATTGAATTAAATGGGATTTACTCCTGTGCAATCATCTTTGAAAATGAAATGGAGTGTCTTCAAGTCAATTCTGACTTATGGCGATCCTATGAATAGGGTATTCATAGTAAGCGGTATTCAAATGTGGTTTACCATTGCCTTCCTCTGAGGCTGAGAGGTAGCAACTGGCCCAAGGTCACCCAGTGAGCTTCATGGCTGTGTGGGGATTCAAACCCTGGTCTCCCAGGTCATAGTCCTAGGATATGTAAAACTGTCCATGGGGAGCGGGAGGGTGGAGGGGAGTGGGAGGAGGAGGAGGAGGAGGGAGGAGTGGAAGGGAGGGGTGAAGGAAAGGGGAGGGGAGGGGCAAGAAGGTGGGATAGGAGGGAGGAGGAGGGGAGAGCAGGTTTGATCATTAGCTTGCTTTTTGAGTTCAGTGGGATTTACTCCTGTGCAATCATGCTTAGGACAGGTGAAACTGACCTGGGTGAGGAGCAGGGAGGGGAGGGGGAAGGAAAAGGGGGAGGGGAGGAGATTGGATGGGTGGGCACTGGGCAGAGGGGAAGCCCCTTTCCTTTCCAAAAGGAAAACATTGTGAACAGTATCATTCTTTTTCAGTGTTTCCCCCATCTTTAATTCTACAGCAGGTAGATGTAGCCTCCCACCCAAATTTAAACCAAAGATGTCCCTGGCCACATCCATACCAGGCCTTTAATTCATTTTGGACAGTCATGGCTTCTCCCAAAGAATCCTGGAAAGTGTGGTTAGTGAAAGGTGCTAAGAGTTGCTAGGAGACACTTTGTTTTTACACCTTGAACTCCCGATTCTCTCTGACTGCTTGTGTATCACCATGAAAATTGAGATGGTTGTTAAGCAAGCATTTTTGATTTCAGGACTATAGGTTTTGTAAGTGTCGGAAGGCAGAGCTGGGGTCCCAATCCCGGGGAGCTGGATCCCGGAGAGTTGGGAGAAGAGTATTCGGATGGATGGCAGATGGAAGGGGGAGGAACTTCCCCCCTTTGGAGCGAAGACGAAACAGAGGAACTGCCAGTGATAAGGTCGCTTAGCGACGGGGAGCCTGAGCCCTCCCTGGACATTCTCACGCCTCCCCCTCTTTCAGGCTCAGAGCAAGAGGGGGAAGAGGGAGGGCTGCTCACAGCCGAAAAGTGGGGAGGCAGTTTACCATCAGCCCCTCTCCTATCCCCCATCCTGGAATCGGAAACTTCAGAAGAGGAGGGGGTGATGCTTCCCCCCTCACTGCGCACATGCAGACAGCTGAAAAGACAGGAGAGAAGGGGGGAAGGCGGGCAGTACCTGAGGGGCAGTTAAGGAGGAGTGAAAGATTGCGTGCCCGTTTGGCCCCTTCTTAAAGAACAGGCGGGAAGAAGTCCCTTGCTCTGTCAACTTTCTCCCAATGCCGCAGGACCTGTATCCCTGTATTGCTTCATGAGAAAACGCAGTCTTTGTTTGGACATTACCCTAATAAAACACGAATTAACTACAGCCATTGGTCTGGTTATTGAGTCACATCCTGGGCCTGACAGCTTGACAGAGCCACCTAAATCACCCTCAATGCTCTCTTCACTTGACTGGGACAAGATGTCAAAGGGAGCAGCGGGGGGGGACGAACCCCACTTCTGAGACGGAAGAAGTGGAACTCTTGAGGACTAAGGTAGCTGATTTGCAGACGGATGTTCAAGCCCTGCTAGCAGCAGTCAAGGTGCTGAAGACGGATAATCAAACCTTGAAGGCCACGATAGACCAGATGCGAACAGCCCCTCCAGCTGCCGTAGTAAAGGTTCCCATTGGATTGCCCCCAAAATACGTGGGACAAAGTGATCAGTTGGCAACCTTCGTGGCTCAATGTGAGTTATATATGGATGTCAGGCACACGGAATTTCCAGACGATGGGGCTAAAGTAGCTTTTGTGATTAGCCTCCTGGAGGGAGAAGCTGCAAAATGGGTGACTCCGTATCTCATGAGAAAGGATACTGTCTTAGGAAGGTACAGAGGATTTATACAGGAGATGACCGAGATGTTTCAAGACCCGCAAAGGGCTGAAACAGTAGCGCGGCAACTAGGCGCTCTGAAGCAAGCTAAAGGGACTGTTTCCGAGTACACTAACGCTTTTAAAATTCTGTCCCAGGAAACTGGTTACAATGACGCTGCCCTGATGTTTATGTACCGGAGTGGATTAAATGCTGAAATCCTGGATGAGTTGGCCAGGACCTCCCCTCCCCGCTGACCTACCAGGGCTCATCCGGCTATGCCTACAGATAGATCACCGGATGGAAGGAAGGTGCCTGGAAAGGAAGCAGGAGGTCCCGAGATACTCAGCCTTGGCATCCCGCAACAAGACCCTTCCCACTGCAGGGATGGCAAGTAATGCAACTGAGGGACAGGGAGGGGCTAGGCCAAGACTGTCGGAAGAAGAAAAGGAAAGACGCTGCCGAGAACGTTTATGCTTCTATTGTTCAAAGCCGGGCCATGTGGCCAGAGACTGTGGACTGAAAGGGGGGGAAAGCCGAGCCGTCGGGAAACTAGAACACCCAGTTCATGTGCAGGCCGGTGGACTGGGGGCAGCGTTGTATAAAGGCCTCCCAACGATCCAACCTCCCTCAAAGGGGGTGTTGGTCTTGCCTATTCGGATTACAATTTCCAGAGGAGTGGTGTTTAATTCCACTGCCTTAATTGACAGTGGAGCCTCCACAAATTTTATTGATGCAAAGTTAGTCAAGCGTCATGGAATTTCCCGGTGGAAACTGGACGCTCCCCTAGCTGTGGAGACTATCGATGGGAGACCCCTGAAGTCAGGAGGGGTGACACAAGCCACGGAGGAAGTGAAACTTCAAATCCCTGGGCACAAAGAGTTCATTTCGCTATATGTGTCAGATCTCTTGAACTTTGAGGTGATTCTGGGAATGCCCTGGCTAGCAAAGCATGAACCCAAAATAAGTTGGAAGGAGGCGGTGGTGTGGTTCACCTCACAATATTGCCAGGAGAACTGTCAACCTGAAGGAATCAAGAACACCTTAGCGGGGGCAGTGCAAGAGATCGAGCAAGTGACCCTGCCGCCAAAGTATGAAGAATTCAAAGATGTGTTTGATGAAAAAGAGGCAGAGACTTTACCCCCCCACCGCCCTTATGACTGTGCGATTGACCTAGTGCCAGGAGCCAGCATCCCATCAGGGAGAATCTACTCTCTCACAGAGAATGAGAGGGAGGCCCTGAAGGAATTCCTGGATAAAAACCTGAGGCGAGGATTCATACGCCCCTCACAATCCCCTGCTGGAGCGCCACTATTGTTTGTGAAAAAGAAGGGGGGGAACTCAGACCCTGTAACGACTATCGCACATTGAACCAGATCACCATCCCCAACAGCTACCCGCTGCCCCTGATCTCAGAGTTGCTGGACTGACTGCGCTCTGCAAAAATCTTCACGAAGTTGGATTTGAGAGGAGCGTACAATCTGATCAGAATGAAGGAGGGAGATGAATGGAAAACAGGATTCTTGACCGCTTACGGACAGTATGAATACCTGGTCATGCCGTTCGGGCTTTGTGGAAGTCCAGGAATTTTTCAAAAATTCATGAAGACGTGTTTAGAGACTTGTTGGACACGTATGTAATCTGTTACTTAGATGATATCCTGGTGTTCTCAAAGAACCAGGAAGACCACGACCAGCATGTGAAGACGGTGTTGAAGAGACTGAGAGAAAATCACCTGTATGCTAAATTAGAGAAATGTGGATTTGACCTCAAGTCTCTAGACTTCCTTGGATATTGAATCTCAGCGGAAGGCGTGGAGATGGACCCAGGGAAAGTAAGCTGCATATTGGACTGGGGCCAACCTGTCACCAAAAGGATGTACAACGGTTTTTGGGGTTTGCCAATTATTACAGAAAGTTCATTCCAGGGTTTTCCAAATTAACAGCTCCTCTGACTGACTGTTTAAGGGGGAAGAAGAAGTTTCAATGGACAGAGAACGTCACCAAGGCCTTTGAGGAGCTGAAGAGAAGGTTTGCTACTGAGCCCATTCTGCACTTTGCTGATCCGAACCGCCCTTTCGTAGTGGAAGCAGATGCTTCAGATTTTGCCATCGGGGGGGTCCTGCTACAATTAGACCAAGAAGAGAAGGAGCTGCACCCCTGTGCGTACTTCTCTCGGAAGTTAAAGCCTGCAGAGAAGAACTACACAGTTTGGGAGAAGGAGCTCTGGCCATCAAGGACTCTTTTGAAAACTGGAGACAATACCTAGAGGGGACCTCTCATCGAATTGAAGTGCGCTCCGACCACAAGAATCTTGAAAGCCTCCAAACAGCCAGAAAGCTGAACCAGAGACAGATAAGATGGTCCCAGTTCTTCACTAGGTTTAACTCCCAGATTACTTACCATGCCCAAGCCAAAAACCAGAGAGCGGATGCCTTATCCAGACAGCCACAATACAAAGAAAGTGAATCCGAGGACCAGCCTCAGTACGTAATCCCGCCAGAGAAATTAACGTTGGGAGTATGCCAGCCTTCATGGGAAGAGGAACTCAAAAAGGCACAACAAGAAGATGCAGACATGCTAAAATATCAGCAGCAGATGGGACAAGGTCAAGACTCAGAAGTAACCTTTCACTGGAGAAATGGACTGTTATGGTTCAAAACCGCCAGATATGTGCCAGAAGGGGAATTAAGGCTCAGAATCCTACGCCAGTGTCATGATTCCATCACAGCGGGACACTTTGGGATTTACAAGACCATTCAGAACGTGGCCAAGGACTTCTGGTGGCCTAAAATGTGTCGGGATATTGAGAGTTATGTAAAGTCCTTCTCTGTCTGTCTGCGGACAAAAACACAAACAGGGACACCAGCAGGACTGTTACAACCATTGCCTGTCCCACACAAACCCTGGAAGGACCTCTCCATGGATTTTATAACTGATCTACCCAAGTCCCAAGGAATGACAGCCATCTTAGTAGTGGTGGATCTACTTACCAAAATGGCACACTTTCTTCCTTGTGCAGGGGCCTTAGAGGCTAAAGAAACGGCCAAGTTATTCATAAAAGAAGTCTACCGGCTGCATGGATTGCCAAACAGCGTAGTCTCAGACCGAGGAACTCAGTTCACAGCCAAATTTTGGAGAGCAATGTGGAAACAGTTGCAGACGGAATTAAAACTCTCTTCTGCCCATCACCCCCAGACAGATGGGCAGACGGAATGCTTGAACGCCGTTTTGGAAAGATATTTACGAAGTTATGTGTCCTATCAACAGACTGACTGGGTATCATATTTGCATTTTGCAGAGTTCGCCTACAACAATTCTCTGCACTCCAGCACTCAACAAACCCCGTTCTTCGCTAATTATGGATTCCATCCTAAAGTCTTTCCAAGCAGCTCAGAAGGAATGCTGGTACCAGCAGCTGAGAACTTCCTTAAGGAATTGCAAGCGGCGCAACAGACACTGAAACAGCAGTTAAACGAAGCCAAAACGGAGTACAAGCGAGTTGCTGACCTGCACAGGAAGGAGGCCCCTCCCCCTTCAACCGGGAGACCAGGTATGGCTGTCCACCCGCTTCCTCCAGATGCCGGGCAAATGTAGAAAATTACAAGACAAGAGGGTGGGTCCTTTCGAAATAGAAACTCAAATCAATCCCGTGGCGTACCGACTGAAGCTGCCTGACACGTTTAAAATACATCCTGTGTTCCATCGATCCCTCTTAACGAAAGCCGCCCCTCCCAGTGAGTTACGGCCGGAGGAAACTCCCGGAGCTCCACTCCTGGTAAATGAGCAGCTTGAGTTTGAAGTTGAGGAGATCTTAGATTCCAGGATCAGATGCCACAAGCTGCAGTACTTGATTCACTGGAAAGGCTATGGGGTGGCTGACAGATCATGGGAAGATGCAGCTGATGTGCATGCTCCAGAATTGGTAAAACTTTTCCATCAACGTTTTCCCCACCGTCCCAAGCCAGACAAGGGGAGGGGGGCACAGCCTGGGAGGGGGGATGGTGTCGGAAGGCAGAGCTGGGGTCCCAATCCCGGAGAGCTGGATCCCGGAGAGTTGGGAGAAGAGTATTCGGATGGATGGCAGATGGAAGCGGGAGGAACTTCCCCCCTTTGGAGCGAAGACGAAACAGAGGAACTGCCAGTGATAAGGTCGCTTAGCGACGGGGAGCCTGAGCCCTCCCTGGACATTCTCACGCCTCCCCCTCTTTCAGGCTCAGAGCAAGAGGGGAAAGAGGGAGGGCTGCTCACAGCTGAAAAGCGGGGAGGCAGTTTACCATCAGCCCCTCCCCTATCCCCCATCCTGGAATCGGAAACTTCAGAAGAGGAGGGGGTGATGCTTCCCCCCTCACCGCGCACACGCAGACAGCTGAAAAGACAGGAGAGAAGGGGGGAAGGGGGGCAGTACCTGAGGGGCAGTTAAGGAGGAGCAAAAGATTGCGTGCCCGTTTGGCCCCTTCTTAAAGAACAGGCGGGAAGAAGTCCCTTGCTCTGTCAACTTTCTCCCAGTGCCGCAGGACCTGTATCCCTGTATTGCTTCATGAGAAAACGCAGTCTTTGTTTGGACATTACCCTAATAAAACACGAATTAACTACAGCCGTTGGTCTGGTTCCTGAGTCACATCCTGGGCCTGACAGTAAGGTTTTGTTTTGAAATGAGCTTATGGGAAGCAGCAGAATGGCATGGGGGTATTTTCAATTTAACATGGCGGAATTTGAAAAATCCATGCAGACTATAGTATACAGCCACTCTCCTGGCTGTATAATTATTGATGAAGTTGATAGTGATGATGAACACACGTTGCATTCCAGGTTCAAATTCCTCAGGTACACCATACTGGTAACAACCTACTAATCAAGTGTTGCTTTCAAATGTCTGCTCATTTCTAATTTTGTTGCTAGTAACAAAACTTTGATTAGTTCTATGTTTCTTCTCAAATCTTTGAATTTCTATAATATGGGGGGGCATTATGACTTGTGGATACTTGAGATCCCCTCCCATTATTCTCTCTTTACAGCCTTCCCCAATCTATTGGCCTCTAGATGCTGTTGGACTCTAAATCCCATTATCCACGACCACTGGCTACGTTGGCTGTGCCTGATGGGATTTCTAGTTCAGAACACCTGGAGGTAATTCATCATTTCCTATCACCCTCGAGTTCTAGGCTACCCCTCTCCATTATGTAGGCAGGAACATATATTTTCCTCTGCTTCCCCTCCAGATTCACTTTTGCTGTCTCTTCTCTAATTACAGTATTCCAAAGCTACCAGGGCAGCATCAATTTGCACAACAGGAAGAATAGATCAAGTCAGAACATCAGATAGGAGAATTCTAACAGGTCAGAATATTGGAAACCTGTCAAAATAAGATGTCAGGTCATGAGGGGGAGGAGGCAGGTGACAGCCTCTGGAAGGAACCTGCATACCATCCATATCAAACTGACTCACTTAGCCTTCTGGCAGAGTATATCCTTTGAAAGCTAAAATGCTTACTCTGAGAATACAGGCTGAGCACTAATACAGCTTTAATAGAATATGGAATTCCTTAGAGCTTTACAAATGATGTAAGTGAACCTTACTAATTCTTGCCAATATTATTCAGTTATAACTATAGTTTTATTGAGATGTTCTGAAAACAAATGAGGGGTCTGTGGGGGAAGAGCATGCTAGTTTTGCCCGGACACCATCCCCCACAAGTGACATTCTGAAGCCTGTACTTTTGGAGGCTAAATTTCTAAAATCTAGAGTTTAGTAGATCTGTTACCAGATTTACTATTGGAACAATCCATCAAATTATACAGCATCTGTACTTAGAGATACATTGGAATCAGGTCCATAGTGAAATTGGACTAATTATTACAGGGAAGGAAAACTGAAGGTGATTGCAGTGAGGATGAAACTGACTGAATGCAAAGGCCTCTGTTCAGCAGAAGCTACAGTGCCCAATGCAAAAATGTTATGCTCTTCTTCCCCCTCGGAGCTGCCAAGTTCCACACTCTTCTCTTACGTAGTTTTGTACCTTGTGGTGACAAAGACTGATAGGAGAATTAGGAGGAGAGGACATTTGAGCATGCGGAGGCTAGCCTAGAGCTAGAGAAGGTAAACTTTTAATTCTTTAATTTGGATTGAAATGACACCTCAGTTAACCTGGGAGCAAAACTTTGCCGTGATGGATGTGAGCTGTTACTAGGCTGTGTTACAGGCATGAAAGCAAAGCAGTTGGGGAGGTTTTTGTGCCTGTGATCCACTACGGTAAACTACATGTACAGCTGGCTTATTTTTTTGTTTGCATCATCACCTTCACCACCACTATGTTTACTTTTTACGTGTAGGTGTAATTAAAGTATTGAAAGTGTGTCTTGAGTTTCATACCTATTAAAAGAAAGCTGGAATGGAGAGTGTATATAGCTCCTTCTTCTTCTTCTTCTTCTTCTTCTTCTTCTTCTTCTTCTTCTAACTGTGGATGCTGTTGCCTCCAGACTGGTATTATAAAGCCTCCACAGGGACAGAAATTCACAGAATCATACATCGCAAACTCTCACAGAAATAACACTTTGTCCACCACACCTGCAAAGACTGAGACACAATGCTGGAATAATGTTATATTTATTGAAATATAACAAATTTTGGAGAACCTGCAGATCAAATCCACTGAATTCAAACCTGTTGTGCAGGTGAGGATTAAAACTCTATCTGATAGGGAAGGATTCCTCCAATCTCCTGGTCATATAAATCAGCCACTGGCTGGGGAAGCAATTCCTCCCCCCTTGCTAAGTGAGCCATGGGTGTGCACCTAATCTGTGGCCCCACTGTCCTGGCATTCACCCCAATGCTCAAGTAAGGTCACTAGGGCACCCTCAGTCCCCCCCGCATAAAGCACTGTTTGATCCCTAAAAGGTGCCCTTAACCCAAGAATGCGTCAGTATACCTGCTATTTACCCCCACTTTCCTCATCTGCCCAAACTCCATAGCATAAGAGGTGACCAGTTAAAGCTTGATCACCTCTTTCCAACAGAAAAAGGTCTGCCAGACCAGTCTGTAGGCCCTCCAACAGATAGAGAGAATTAAAACATATCTGACCATGGGGTATAAAAGCATGCACACACAAATGCACACACACACACATACCATAGCCAGGACCATTTTCCTGACCATCCTGTTTACCCACTGCTGGGCCCAATTGATGCTATTTGGGTGAATAGCACCCTGCCATACCTTTCCTTCAAGTAAACCACACAACAAAAAATTCCAGAAAGTTACACTTAATCCAACCAAAATCATGGGTCACCCTATGCAGCAGATCAAGGCTTGGCCACTGCACAAAATCATTCTCACCCAGATGTACAACTAACATGTCCTGCTGTGCAGCCCTGGGCTCCTGCTGGGAGGAAGGGCGGGATATAAATCAAATAATAAATAAATAAATAAATAAAATAACATGTGAGACATAGGGCCCACCTACATTATTTTGGACAAGGCTGGAATAAATTTGAATTGTGGTCCAGACGGAGAGACACAACTGGGTCCCCACCACAGAAGAACTAGTCCTCCTGTGGGCCCAGAAGAGAAGAGAATTCCATCACAGGACCACATGGGCTGGGACCAGGATGCACCTCAGACCTCTAAAGAACAAAGATAAACAGTCAGGAAAAAATAACAACATATCAAAACTGAACATAGGCCTTGAACATTACAGATTGCCATCTGCCAATGCCCTGTATATCTTCCAGGGGAAGTCCATGAGGGCCACGGCAATAGCTGGTCCAGTCCAGAAGGAATGCAAACCATATGCCACAAGCCAGTAACGCTCTCCGTAGCACAGACCAAAACTGAAAAAGTAATGGGAGGGGTGGAGGCAAATGTGACCCTGCTGAGAGCGGAAATGTTATTCTGTTTATAACTGTGTGAATGAAATTCATTGCTCAAGCCAAGATGGTTGTGCAAGTGTGGAATCTAGCTCTCTGGGATCAATTAAAAAAAAACTGAAAACTAAACTTGGAACCATTTTTAAGTATACATAACTGCATGATTGAGTGTGGACAGATTTATTTACTTTCCCCCCTTTTTCATGCCAAGTCAAGTGTTTCCTTTCAGGTGAATATTATTCTGTTATTATTGGAATGGTATTCCATTTTCTTTTGATACCACATAAAAAAACCCATCACCTGTGAAGGAGAAAGTGAATGTACATGTCTGTACAGAAGCCTCACTCCCTGCAGCAACTCCCCAAGTGGAAGACAGCCTGATCTAGCTTGTTTTCCCACCTACTAAAAAAAAGTGATGTCCTGAGTGATTAGCCAGTTGGGAGGATAGAGTTCTTGTTCCCCACATCTTCCATCCAGTAGTCCAGGAGTGGGGAACCTGATGCCCTGGAGTCAAATGTGGCTCTCCAGGATTCTGTGTCTGGTTTTTTGAGATTCTCCTCAGCCCACATTCCCTCCCCATCTACACTGCACACCAGGTATGCTTCACATCCCAAATATTTTTGCCTGGCTGGACCATGTCCTTGAACTCTGATACTGCCTCTTGGTTGTCTGGATGGAGGATACAGAGGGTTGTATGTGTGTATATAGAAATTAGCTTGCTGTACAAAGATAAATATGCCATTTGTTGCTCCACTTGCTTTTGCATCTGGTTATGTCCACTACCAGCAAGTGCCCCCCACTAGGTTTCCAGAAGGGAATGTGACCCTCGGGCAGAAAAAGTTTCCTCACTTCCGCAGTAGTCCATCAATGAGGCTATTGCTCTGGGTGATGCAAGTGGCTAAGCCAGGACTGCTTTTCCAAGCTTGATTCTGTCTCCAATTAAACTAGGTTGACCATAGTGTCTGGGCTCTAAGAAGAAGTCATGGATGGTCCTGTTCACAAAACAAGAGTAATAAGAGAAGGAGCTTTCTTTTCTCCCCATTACCATAGTCCATTTCAGCATGTGGGTTTTTTGGGGGGTGGGGGGTGGAAAAGCATGAAGTTCTACCCATGGTGCCTCCAGAAGGATTGCTTCCCATGATGTAGTTCTCAGTAGTTGCTAGGCCCAACATGGTGGACGGGTTTGGGACGAATCATGTGTTTGTCCCTACTATAATATTGTTTCTAAGTATATTAATTTCCTTCTCTATGCAGAAATGAATTGTACCGGTTATAAAGAAGAAAGTAAAAGGAATGCACTCAGGGGAAGGGATCACCATCCATTAAAAAACAAGAGTGATCATCTTTGCGTAGGATTCTGCCTGCCCTGGATTCTGTTTCTTGGCCATGCTGGACCACAAAATAATGTTGGGAGAGTGGGAGGGGTTTAGTACTTTTCAGACATGTGGCTGTCCTCCATGTTTCATGCACATGAAAAACAAGAAGCATCCAATGAAAATGACAAAGTAGAACAAATATCAAAGATGCCAAAGAGTAATTTATTTTATTAATTTATTAATGCCCAATGCATTTTGGCCCAAACAGACCTTCCTCGGGGGCTTTTATGTTTCCTTGTAAACAGCTCAAAACCATCAGTTTTAAAATTGCATGCAATAAAATGCATATAGAGTGAGAGGGGTTGCATCATGGTGGCAGGCTTCATCCCCTGACACACTCATATTCTTAAGAAGAGCACATCAAATGTCTGAGAAGGCAACACTGTCTGTTCATAACTGGCTTTTCGATATGCAGATTGATACACCATGACATTAAAAGAAGGGAGGTACATGGATAGAACTAGAAGCAGCTGAGCAATGATAATCGGTTAGCTCTTTGAGCATCGTGGAAATTCACTAGCCATTTTTCACTTCAAGATTAAAGAGAAGGAAGACATCAGCAGGGAGTGAACATAAAGGTATATTATTGTGGTGGGGAAATTGCTTGTTTTATTGAATTGTTGAGCTATACATCTTTGTCACATTCTCCCCCTTCAGGGTTTTTGACATCATTTGGGTATCTGGTATATTTTCATATGGATTTCATTTTCCAAGTTCTTATACAGCTGTATTATCCATTCATTTAGTGTTAGATGTTGCTGTCCTTCACCATTCCAGGTAATTGGGTGACTCAAGAAGTATCATTAGGAACAGAAATATCAAATCTGGGACCAGATAGAGTAAATTTTGAGACATTGGGTGCATGACTTTCACAGAAGCAAGGTGTACTCAAAACCATTACAACATGAAATGCAGATCTGAGTAAGTGTGAAAAATGTGAGGCACAAAGTCTTATTCTGATTCTCCTAACTAAACAGATTGTTGCACTTTTGCAGTAGGGGAACCTTATTGGAACTGGAAAGAAAATAAAAGTGATGTATGCCTTCTCTCTCTCTCTCTCTCTCCCATGTGCACACACACAGAGATAGGTATAGCATGAAGAACCTTCCTCCCACAGCTAGATGTTTAGGGGATATCATTTTCTGCATTATATAGCTGTTTATAATCAGATATATACTATTTTCAGCAAAGAGGCATATCTGGAATATGAATGAAGCTGAACTAGAACAATTTCTGATAAACTGAGATTGTTCGCAGAAAAACTAATAATATACATATCAATTATAGTGAACATAATGAAGCTTAAGAAACAAATCTCTAGAATACGTGTCTGCCAAGGCAAAATCTTTTAAAAGAGGATTTTGTACAATATGCTTCATTTGGGGGGAAGCTGTAGAGAGGCAATGATGGGTAGCTAAAGATATTAAGCTTCCATCTAATTCTTATCAAAAGCACAATAGTGAGACAGATATAAAAGTGTTCAGTTCCAACTGATTGAAGTGGGAGGGACAGTACACCCAGAAGAGACTTGACAATCACTATGCCACAAAACAGGGCTTTTGTGTTCATAACAATGTTGGCTGTACCGAAGACATGATCAAAAAAGATAATGAAAGGAAGTCTACTAAACTGAAAATGAACATTCTTGCTTTCTTATCCCTTTATTTTAAACTGCTGTTTCCCTAATGGGATTTTTGGTGTTTCACAATGCATACAGACATTTCATGACATAAAGAATTAATTCTGGTCCTGTACAATTGAACAATATGTTCATATTTTAAGAGCAAGGTTTTCTAGGTTCAAACACTTGCACTCCTGTTTATATGCAATATTAAATTAACAAGTCTGTTTTGAAGATCCACCTGTTTCCTCCTAATACTTTCTAATCTGAAGAAAGCAGCCTCAAATATACATTTTTTCACACATCACAGATGAAAGCTCAAGGGTATACCTAATATATTACATAGTTGACACATCATATATAGACCATATATTATAGTTATATTTTGCATAATGCCAAAAGAAATTATATTTAAAGTGTCTATCAGATAAGCAATCAGAACTAAACAAAGCTGTTCCTTTTTTTCTTCAGCATGAAGGAAATTACAAATAAGCAGATACAATTCAGAACTATGGAACAATTCATGTTCTTAGACTGCCAGAAGCTGGTTCATCTTTCATGGAATTTTATCCTAAGGATAGATTGTTTCAACCTCAGCTTGGCTCCTCCGTGCCCTTGCCTTCTAGCCAGTTTTGTTTTTTTGTATTTGGTGTTAGAGACCCAAGGGAACACAAAGGCAAGTGTTCCCGCTTTAAACCCTGTTGTTTTCACTGATTAGGAGGGTTCCAGGAAAACCCAAGTTACCATGCTTTGAGAAGTGTACTATGTAGTTCTGAAGGGAACCTAAAAAGACATACAAACAATTGGTTCCCCAACATAGCCTTTGCCTACAAGTTAATGAAAACAACCCACAGCTTGTTTTCATACAGGTGAAACCTCTAATTGTAATTCATAAATGATCCATTAGGTATGGTATCTTGTTCATGTGATGACATCCTGGATTACTGTGAACCCCTAAGATGAAAATACTTTTATACTCTGCCTCTGGAAACTGAAAATATCTGCACATCAATTTTCTCTCATCCTAAGTTGTGCTCTCTTAACTTTCTGTTCTGTCCCAAGCCTTGTGCTATTGGTATCTTGAGTTGGTCCCATTGTATCTAGGTCTCCTGTGCAGGTTTGCCAAATCCCTAGATCCTTCCCATCTCCTAGGTGAAGATGTTAGAAAATACACAATCTATGGATGAGACACATATACATCTGCATGTGTGTTAAGGTTCCCTGTGTGGTCAACCACTGACATAAAGGTGACACTGGCTGAAAGTACATCTTAGTACCTTCTAGGCTGGCCACTGGATCTAAGCAAAGCTCAACTAGAAGCTTTCTTACACTCCTCCTTTTCCAGGTGTATAAGGAGGCTTCCAATTCCACTTGAGCAACAAGGTCTTCTTGTGTTCTAGTGTCTTCCTGCATCCTTGTTTATTCTTTGGCTCTGATTCCTGGCTTGTTCCTCAAACCCACCACATGGTTGTCTTCTAGCCTTCCTCCTAACTTCTGTTTTGTCCTTTGGTTGCTTATCAATCCGGCCTCTTGGTTTGCCCTGTGATGGGATCTTTAGTCATGGCCACTGGCTCATCCCTTTGCTTCAGGTTCCCAGCTCCAGATTCACCACTGTCTGCTGCCCGCAGCCCAGCCTTCACACCATTTAGTGAACACTGGATTTACTTCTAAGGCTTCCACTGCTATATGTACACATCTGTCTCTATAAGTTGGTTATCGAGTTATTTCTCTAAAGTTTTTGACAGATAAAATATATCATATTTTGAACAGTGTTAAATGTATAGTGGCATGTGTGTCTTTTCAGTAACAAGAAAGCATAATTCTGCACCTCAAACAATGAAATGTCTTGAGAGACCCCTTATCAAAATATAAAAAGTAAGCCAACAATTGAGACAGCCCAAGTGTCCACAGAAATTAAAGTGAGTTGCTTGATGCTTCACAAGTGGGGGAAAAAAAATGAAGATTGAAAAATCCCAAGTATCACAGATAAACACAGATACGAACGTGCCTGAAAGATGTGCATAGATTCCCCATTGACATACTTGCACTAACACACATTATTTATTGATGAGACAGCCATATTTGCATTTACGGATATTTCACAGAATGTGTCTCTGTGCTTTGTTCAATTATAAAGTTGAGACTATAACAGCTTGCATAAATCTTCCTCCTGGCAAACAGAGATGGAAGAAACAGGCCCACTTATTGATCAGTAACTGGTAAAAGAACAAAAAGCAGAGGGTAGAAGCATATGGAGAGTTCTCACAATGGAAGTAAAGAGCTGGTACCCCAAGGATTGTACTGGGATTGTTTTATTTATTCATAAAAGATATGAAGTCAGAGTGAACTCTGCAGTTGACACCAAAATATTCAGGAAACTAAAAACTGAGTAGAATGTGAAGAACTCTGAACAGATATCTCTTAACTGGGTAAATGGGCAACAAAATGACAAATGAGGTTCAATACAAGTAAGTGTAAAGTGCTCCATAAGAACATAAGACGGGCCTGCTGGATCAGGCCATCTAGTCCAGCACCTTGTTTTCACAGTCGTCAACCAGATGCCATAGGAAGCCCACAAGCTGGACCTGAGTGCAAGAGCACCCCCGCTCCTGCAGTTTCCAGCAACTCGTGTTCAGAAGTATACTGCTTCCGACTATGAAGGCAGAGCACAGCCATCATGGCTAGTAGCTAAGATTTCCTTCATGAATTCATCTAATCTTCTTTTAAAGCCATCCAAGTTGGTGGCCATTACAGCCTCTTGGGGGAGTGAATTCCACAGTTTAACTATGTGCTCTGTGAAGAAGCACTTTCTTTTGTCTGTTCTGAATCTTCCAACATTCAGTTTCATTGGATGTCCTCAAGGTCTAGCATTATGAGAGAGAGAGGGACCTTTCACTATTCACTTTTTCCATGCCATCCATAATTTTATACACTTCTATCATGCCACCTCCTACTCACCTTCCTATAAACTAAAAAGCCCCCAGTTCTAAAATCTTTTCTCATAGGAGAGTCACCCCATCCCTTTGATCATTTTGGTTGCCCTTTTCTGAATCTTTTCCAAATCTACAATATCCTTTTCAAGGTGAGGCAACTGTAGACAAAACTTAGACAATTCCAAACGCAGCCACGCCATAGATTTGTATAACAGCATTATGGTATTGACAGATTTTTTTCAATACCTTCCCTAATGATCCCTAGCATGGAATTTGCCTTTTTCACAGCTGCCTTGCACTGGGTCGACATCTTCATTGAGCTATCCATTATGACCCTGAGGTCTCATTCCTGGTCATTCACTGCAGACCCCATGAACATATATGAGAAATTAAGATTTTTTCTGTTCCACTATGCATATGTTTACACCTCTTTACAATGAATTGCATTTATCTTTTTACCACCCATTCACTCAGTTTGCACAGATCCTTTTGAAGTGCCTCACAATCCCTTTTTTGTGTTAACCCTGAACAATTTAGTATCATCAGCAAACTTGGTTATTTTATTGCTCACCCCTAACTCTAGATCATTTATGAACAAGGGACAAGTTTCATATTTTTGTTAGGAGATCAGCAATTTCACATCTGCGTTCTTTGAGAACTCTCAGATGGATGCCATCCACACTCAATGATTTGTCGGGTTTTTTGGTCTATTAAGCCTAGAATGACATCTCTTGTCACCACTATTTGCTTCAGTTCCTCAAAGTCCCTTCCTGAAAAAGTTAGTTCAGGCACAGGGATCTGCCCTATGTCCTCTGCTGTGAAGACAATGCAAAAAATTCATTTAACTTCTCTGCAATTTCATCCTGTTTTAGCACATCTTTGACTCCCTTCTCATCCAAGGGTCCAACCACCTTCCTAGACAGTCTCCTTTTCATGTATTTAAGTAATTTTTTGATGTTGGTCTTTATGTTTTTAGCAATGTGTTCCTTAAATTCTTTTTTAAAGCATCCTTTACTGTCTGCTTGCATTTCTTTTGCTAAAGTTTGTGTTTCTTTTTATTCTCCTCATTTGGATAAGACTTCCATTTTTTGAAGGAAGCCTTCTTGCCTCTAATAGTTTCTTTGGCCCTGCTCATTATCCACACTGGCATCTGCTTGGCCCTGGTGGTACCTTTCCTCATCTGAGGTATACACTCCAGTTGAACTTCTAAAGTTGTGTTTTTAAAACTCTCAAGCATTTTGGAGTGATTTGACCCTCTTGACTTTGCCTTTCAACTAACCTTTTTATCAATCCCCTAGTTTTTGGAAAGTTTCCTTTTTCGGAGTCAAATGTGACCATGTTGGACTTTCTTGGCAATTGGTCATTTACCTGTATGTTTAATCTAATAGCACTATGGTCACTTCTATTGCCCAATCAGTTCGCCAACACTTACATCTCGCTGTCTGGGTGCCACTTAACATTAAGTCCAGGGTCACCATCCCTCTGTTCAGTCCCATGACCAACTGTTCTAGGGCACAGCCATTTAGGGTATCTAGAAATTTTACCTCTTTGTCATGACTGCAAGAAATGCCTTGCTGGTGACAACAGAGTCCTTGTAGACTCTATTCTTATAGTTCTTTGTCTAAGGTTCCTTCAGTCACCACCCAAGTTAGCTATTTCAGTTCAATCCTACATGCCATGTCCATAACAATGTGCCCTGTGAAAATTTTACTAAGCCAAACTGGCCTTTCACTTCGACTAACAGAAATAGACCATCACTGTGTTGCTGACAACTTTTCTCAGCACATAGAATATCTATGAACTTGCCATGTTCTCATATCTTCCATGATCTCATATCTTCTTATAAATGTATCACACCTATTTCTAAACCAAGTCTATATTATATAAGAAGTTACTAACCTCTGTTGGCTTGTAGTAAAAAATAAAATAAACACCACCCTGGCTTCTAAAGATGTATATGCTACTTGCTGATAATTGTTAGGGGAATGAGAAAGTGGCTGATCAATCCTTTTCATCCAATGGCTACCAGAATATTCATCACTGCCTCTGCTGTTACAAATGGCCATTGGCCAGAAGAGTTCACCAACAACAGTAATGAAGAGTGCTGTCCACTCAAGCATTCTTTGCATAGCAGATGACATGAGAAATCATACACATGCAAAGAATGTGTGTGTGTGCACGTGTGCACATGCATCTGAAAGCAAAATATCTGCATTAGTGTAATAGAGTATAACTCAATTTTGCAGTTGCTACTGAAAATGCTTAATGAGAGGCCCCAACATTGTGACATATTAAAATTAACAGGGCATTTGCACATGCAAAATAACTGGAATATGACAAAGATTGCATGGAGAAAAAACATCATGGTTCCATATTATTTTCTGTGTCTTCCTGCATCCTTCCCTCCCAGTTACTCTTGTGCAACCCTTTTGCAACATCAAATTGTATATAGGAATAATTTCAATTGAAGCAATATAGAATCCTAAAGCTCTAAAGCAGCATTCAGTGGCACTGCTAACAGCCTGGTATATGAAAGCATACAGGAGGTCTTGGACATTAATTATTACATTTGGGGGAAAGAATCAGACACTTTCTGCTCATCAACAATTATGGCATCTTTAATGGCCACAAGTGTACAGGCACACAATCCTGGGGGGGGGGGGTGGACCACGAACAGCTTCAGCAGCCTCTTAACTCCTCACTGTGGAATTGGGTCAGTATTGACAAAAGGAAAAGTGCCACCCACTGAATTCCAAGCAGCACTTTCTGCAGAATCCTCCTATTAAACCAATTTGCTCTATGAAATTTGATGAGGTCTCTGTCCACGTTCAAAAGAAATCTTATTACTTATTGAATTCAGTGTTTTTGGCTTGTAAACCCTTGTTGATTTAATGAAAACACATTAAATAATGGAATTCTGTGTGATTTGGCAGATGGAAAATTCATAAATGATGCATAGCCAACTGAAAAGTATGTCATATGTAAAGCATGCAGCAGACGAAAGCAAATAAATAACTTGCAGAATGGGCAAAAGGATGCAGCTTCCAAACATCTATTTAACCTGCATAGAGGAGAAAGTGTTTGACCTAAAGTTCACAATGCAGAATAGAGGAGAGAGAGAGCAAGAGAGCATAGTTCAAGAAGGTTCAATTCATGTGTTATGCAGTTCTGTGGTGAAAATGGTCATTTGTGAATACACCCTCACGTGGCAAGAGTTGGTATTGATCTTGTAAGAGCAAACCCTACTATTCAGTGGTTCACAGTGATGTGACAAATATCAGTAGGGTTGTGCTAATATTTTGTAGGACACTTTTTTCTTAACCATTCAGGAAAAATGAGTGAAAAGAACCCCCCCCAATAAAAAAAAACCCAGAGAGACAGGTAAGGATGCTGGGAGAAAGAATGTCGAGAAATGTGATGAGGGGGGAAATGTGGGAGTTGACATTCTTGCTCTTATCAATTTTTGCAAAGTGGTCGAGTGTATTACTTTATTCTTCCCTCATTTTTTTTTAAATTCTGCCAGTTTCTGGAACAACTGTAGAATCCAATGATTCCCAGAATTCTCTGGTCTTCCTATGTTATGAGTTTTTGAAAAAGCATGTCAATAATCCTGGTGCGTTCATGCTGCTAGTTCCCTGCACATGTACCTTATTGAATTTCCCCCTGTGTATTTTTGATCTCAGGATCACATATGGCTGAAAGCCACTAAGAAGGAAATTCAACCACCTTTTCCCACACCCACAATAAACTATCCAGGAAGAAGGGAAAGTTTTATGTCAGGGAGGGGACAGCAACAATCACATGAAATGCTTTCAAGACAATTAATTTAAATCAAGCAAAAGACTGCTTCGCTGGAAGATCTGATCACAACAAATGAGAGTTCCATCAAGGGTAAGGGAGTTACTTTAAGAGACATTAGCACTTCCACCTACACAGCTACTGGCTTTGGGGGTCTGTTCTGCTGAATGTTTACTGTGTATGCACACTGCACCCTAGAGAAGAATTTCTGGGGGAAATAATGCTTGATTCATAATATATCGAAGCATTATGAGTTGGATAAATTCATATTGCAAACCAGGTCATTACAAACACTGGTGAAATCACCAGTATGAATCACAGGCAAATACATGCAGGCAAGATCTGTCCAAACAAAAGCCTGTTCTGTTGACAGCATTGTCCAATGCAGCTAAATTGGGCAATTACTGCCAATACTGCTAAATATATTCCATTTGAGATTCACTGTAATGGCCTGTTTTCATGATAATTTCTACTCATCCAGCAATGGTTTTCAGTCAGTCTGTACTGATTTCCAACCGTGCTGCTACTGGATGGAGCTTCAATGTCTTGCTTAAGCAATTGGATTGATGGGATCTGGACAAATCCATGAGTCCTCTGCTGCACTTCCCAGAACTTTGCAATTGCTTCTGGGTGCTGGGATCTGATGATGACATTGGTGCATGTCAGTGCCAACATTCTTCTATAAAGGATGCATCCTGCATAGCATGAAGAAGGCACTCCTTTCTGCTCCCATGAAGTGTTACAGGGTGGGGATGGATGGGGTGGAAGAAAATGACAATGTGTGCTTTTCAAACAGGCCTTCAGGACTTCCGGGGAGGGTTAATCTCTATGACTAATTGCCTATTACTCTGAACTGTCATTGTTTTATAATTTTTATCGTTTGTATTGTATTATTATGATATATTTTATTGTAACTGAGTTGTACGTCGCCTAGAATGGTCACTGGCCAGATAGGCGACACATAAATTAAATTATTATTATTATTATTATTATTATTATTATTATTGGAGGCTGCAATACTGGCCACTGACAATGACCGAGTTGATCAAGGTGTTCCAGGTTCTACAATGGTGGTGGCTGGTTTTTTTTCTTTCTAGAGAGGCCTACTGTGGAGGGGAGCAATTTAAGTAGCATATGAAGAAGTGAGTGCCCACTGCGACATACTGTTGTGCTTCTGTTCAAACCCAAATGCTGGCTACTACACAGGTCAGTGTTGCCACTTTTACAAGTGAAGATGAACGGTTTGTACTATATGTTTCAGCTCTTGAATGAATAACTGAGAATCATCATCATCACCTATACTGTCCTTTTTTCCAAATATTCCCAGGGAAGCAAACAACTAAGCTGTAAAACAATAAAATTAAAAATAAGATTAAAACATTTTTTAAAAATTAAGAGCATCTAAAAACATTTTAAAACAGTCAGATATCCTCACATCTAATAATGTCAAAGTTTCCAGGAGTATGTTTCAGCCATCAAATGTCTAGGTGAACAGAAATATTTTAAATTCTTCCTGAATGTTAATAACAAGGGAGACAGATGTACCTCACTAAGGAGGGCATTCCAAAAATAGGGAAATAAAAATGAGAAGGCCCTGTCATAGGTCAGCACCAACAAGGCAGCACCCAGCACCCCCACCACCAACAGGAGCTCCCCAGCCAATCATAAGGTATCCAAACTGAGCAGAGTCACTCTTTTCGGTACTTGAGAGCCCATAATAGACCCTCCTAAGTCTGGGCCCAGCAAGTCTGGTGCACCAGATTGTTGCTTTGGGTCACTTGCCTTTAAGACTAGGGTTGCCAGGTCAGAAACATCCCAAACCCTGAGATTTCAGGGGCAAGCCCTAGGGATGTCATGGGGATGTGTCCTAGTGATGTCATGGGGCAGGACCTAGAGATTTCATTAAGCATGATACATTAAGCCTCAACCACAGTTGCTTGGAGCATACCACTCAAACAAACAAAAAATTCTCTGAATGGAAATTAGATGGAAAACTTAACTAAATGAGAGTGTTTCCAGGTCCAGCTTAAGTGATGGGATAATTCCTTCTCACCTGTTTAGACAGCCTGGGTAAGGAACATTTAATCTAGCCTACTCGTTTCTGGCAAGAAGGGTTTAAGTGCCCTCAGGCCAGGCCAGTCACCAGAGGGCCATTGTAAGAAGAAAGGAGCCTAGTGTTGTGGAGATGTCAGATGGGAGCACTCAGGAGTAAAGATGGATGCCCTTGAAAGCTGCAATTCTAAACACACTAAGGGACTAAGCCCCATAGAACTCAGCAGGACTTACTTCTGAGTAGGTATTGTCAGGATTGTGCTTTTGGTAAGGCTTAACTAGGGATCCTGTGCAAAGGTTGGGCTGGTAACCCCCAGCCTGGAATGCCCTGCCTGCCTTTTAGCGTGGCTGCTCCAAACTTCTTTACAGACTTGACTCTTCACTGCAGAGAGAAGTTTAGGAAACTGAGTAAGAGTTAAGAATATTTCCTACTTTTTCCTGAGTACTGTGTGGGCTGCAATAAACTCACTTTGACAGCCAACCCAATTCCAATGAGTAATAATTGACAGAGAGAAAACACACATGGTTTAGTCTATGTTCACAGGCATTAGATTGGGAACAACAGCAATGAAGACACACTTCCCAGTATGTGGGTTCTCTTTTACCACTATTGGGCAAGAAACAAACCATCATGCCAATAGCATCATCAGAGGGTTTAAGGGGGTTGAGCTGACCAAATCAAACCACAGTTGTTGCTTCTATGGATGTAAGGGAGTAAGGTCAGAGGTAAATGAAATGCAAATAGAAAAGAAAAAGAAAAGACAGTGATGATGTCCTAAATGCAATGCCATACCAACCACAACAAGATTCCTATGAGTAAAACAGAAGACTTGACATCCCAGAACCAGTCAGGGTTCCTAACCAAAAAAAAAAAAAATCCTGGCAGCCAGTCAGCCAAGGTCAAAGAAATCCCCATACAGCACAACCCGACCCAGGAGCAGCAGTTAGTGCAGAATTCTGTGGCACAATTGCTGACATGATTGTGAAACCCGATCAGCACATAATACCTCTGCTTTGAAATCTGCATTGGTTGCTGATTTGCTACCAGGCCAAGTTCAAGGTGTGCTTCATGTTATGGGTTCCATATAGTACTTGTTCTGCTCTTGTAAGAAACCGATTCTTTAGTGTGGCAGCACCTATGCTTTGGACCTCCCTACCTATTGACATTACCAGGTGCCTTCGTTGTACTCATTTTGGCACCTGCTAAATCATTTTTGTTTAGGCAAGCCTGCCCAGGCATATAGAAGCTATTATGTTTTTTATCTGTTTTTAACTCATTTTTTGTTTTATTATTTTAAATGTTGTTAAATGTTTTTGCCAATAATTTTATTGCTTTAATTCCTTCTATATACCAGTTTAAATTTCAGATTCACTGTGGTCCTTGGGTCTCTTTCCTCATTTAGGCACAAAGGAATCTGCCTTATACCGAGTCAGGAATTTTGGTCCTTTGCATGAAAGCATGTGCCCAACCACTGAGCTACAGCCCTTCCCCTGTTTAAAAAAGTATCTTTTAAAATTGTTCTTTTCAGTTCACTAGTGAATGCACAGCATACTAGGGCAGATCCACACTATGCATTTAAAGCACATTCAACATACATTTGAAGCACATGAATCCCACCACAGAATTCTGGGAACTGTAGCTTCTTAAGGGTGGTGGGAGCTATAGCTGTGAGGAGGAAACTACACTTCCCAGGAAGTGTGAGTTCAATGTGCGTTAGATGTATTATGTGGATCTGCATTATTTCATAAACGTTGCCTGCATGTAAATCATTTTAATTAAATTTTAAAATGTAAAACTACAAAGTTTACTGGGTCACCATGGGCTATGCACCATCTCTCAGCCTAATATTCCCTTCAGGGTGAAAACAACAGAGGGGGACCATGACCACCCCAAGGAAGAAGGGCACACTTAAAATGAAGAATAAATAATAATTTGTAAATAATAATTTACAAGCATAGTGTTAAATCAGATACATATCAAGATAAAGTATGAAGAAATATTTATATAAGCATGAATGTCAAGAGACATTTATTATTTACACAACATGTAAAGGATTGTAGTGCAATCCTATGTTTGTGTACTCAGAAACAAATCCCCATGTATTCAATGGGGCTTACTCAATCATGGAATCAAGCACAGGACTGCAATTCAGTGATAAGGAACTTCACTTAGCCAATCCAAAATTCAGAATCATGCTACTTTAAGCTGTTTTGCAACTGTTTATACTTATTTTATGGTTATTGGATTTTTAATGGCTTTAAGTTTTGTTGTGAACTGCCTTGGTTTCCAACCCTACCTCTCAAGGTTGTTGGAAATATTCCATATACACACACTGGAGATGTAAAAATACATATACCCCATGTAATAGTTTATTGTCAAAACCAGTTGGCCATTGCAGAACATTTTTTTAAAAAAAATTAGTTTCCTGCCAAATAAAAGCAGTGACACCTAGGTAAGCCCTGCCAAACTGCTTTTTAAAAAAGGATCGGACGGGGAAAGAAAGATTTACAACACAATCCTTTTCTATGTTCACTGAAAAGTCCCACTGATTTTCAGCACAATCCTAACCATGTCTATTCAAATGAACTACTGAATTCAATGGGGTTAACTCCCATGTATGTGGAATTAGCATTGCAGCTTTACTCCCAGAACAGCTTCATATTAGGAACATTTCAAAACAGGTTATGAATAAGACAAATAAGCTGCCGTCTTCATCAGTCCAGTCAAATTTAAACTTGTTTGACTCCTTAGTTAGAAATGTGTAACACCGCAGTATGTACACTTCTTAAAACTTCTGTTCAAATATTATTTGAAAGATAAAATGTATATTATGCCATTTTTGCAAGTAATTAAAAAACCCTGCATGCACACTTTTATTATGACTAAAAGTTTTACTGCGTGTGCCCACCAAGATCCTGCTGTGATCTTCTGTTGTAGTGCAATCCTATGCATGTTTACTCAGAAGCAACTCCCAATCTTGTAGAGAGAGTACTCTTTATGTTGCTGAAAGCTGTAAATTTACTGAATTCCTGATGTGAGACAAGCAGGAAAAGGAAACTGTTCTCAGAATTTGAAATGAGGTTTAGGTATTGCCAGGGGTCAACAAATCTTGTCAATCACAACCCGACTTCAATTATTGGCTAAAAACCTTAAAGAGCAGGGATCAGAGCAGCCAGTGCTAACAGATGTTGGGAGGGGGGCTGACATTTTGGTTTATATCTTTTGAACTAGGCCACCTAGAAATTTAATTTTTTAAAAAATGAAAGCTAAGAGTCCAGAAATTAAGGTGACACCCAGAATTCTGGAAAGGACCCCCCAAAACTGGAGTTTCCAGGTGAAAACTGGACACCTGGCAACCCTATTAAGAACATAACAGCCTGCTGGATCAGACCAGTGGGCCATGGCCTATCTAGTCAAGCTTCCTGTTCTCACAGTGGCCAACCAGATGCCTATGGGAAACCCACGCACGGGACCTGAGCATAAGAACACTCTGCCCTTCTGTGGCTTTCAGCAACTGGTATTCAGAAGCATACTGCCTCTGACTGTGGAGGCAGAGCATAGCCATCGTGGCTAGCAGCCACTGATAGACTTATCATCATGAATTTGTCTCATCCTCTTTTAAAACTATCCTCTAACCAAGGCCTGAACATGAATACAAAACCAAAAAAGGAACCAGTTTTAAGCTGTGAAAAAAACCTACATAAATGTTTTATCTGGGCTTACCTTAATTATTCTCTGGCAGCCACCACCACATCTCTTTGCTTTAAATCGTTGCTGCTGATACAAGCCAAGCCATTCCTCCTCCTTTACTTAGTGTCTTTTCACCTATTATATCCCTGAGGTGAATCCTGTACTAGAAATGTAATATCCAGAGACTGTAGATTGACTTCTGTTGTTTCTTCCTCAGAAGCGGAGAAATAACTCAGCCGGGTCTCTCAACTTCATGCATACAAATTCCTTGAAGTTTATTACTTTTCAGAGTACTTGTTCTTGTTCTTGAACAAGAGCAAGAACACTAGCTCTTGACAACCCTGACGTCTTCAGCAGGCTCTCCGAAAATAGTGATGGGTGAAGTACATGAACATGATTGGTTTTAATGTGTTCCTTCGTTTTGTCACTCCATTAAAGGGAGAAGGAAGAGCTATATTTGCATTAAATTTCTGCTCTGGGAAAGGTGGAAATGAGCCCTCTGAATGTGAAAGCTGTCAAAAGAATGTTTTGTTGAAGTGGGAAAGTCTTTTGATTTAGGTAGCAATTTAAACTGATAAAATCCCTCCCCCCACTTCCCCTGAGTATTTTCTTCTAGTTTTGAATGTATTCTTGATTGGGTTTCAAATATTCCATATTATGGGTTGTACCATTGTAGTTATGCTTGGAGTAAATAGAACAGTGGCAGCCACACTGACAGCTCTTCTCCAAGTTACTGTGAAGCATGACTAACTTAGGTCCACTCATTTAAATAGGATTACACTTGAGTAGAACTTGCTACAACCCTATATTTTTGCCTGTAAAATTAAAGGCCACATAGATGCTGCAGTTTACCAATAATCAAATATCTGTGGCTAGCTAGTGACTAGTTACTAGCTCTTGGGGTGACTAGTGACTAACTCTTGGAGTGACTAGTGACTAGCTCTTGGGGTGAGGGTGGCTCTTCCACACTAGGAGATCTCCTTTTTCTATGAGTTTTGTTTGAGAGTACTATGATGGGCTGCCACCAGACAGGATAAGCCTCCTGCCACATCCGGCTGCTTTGGGAGTCCAGCTGCTTTGGGAGTTTCTGACCACAGTGTCCCACAACTAGGGTTGCTAGGTCTCCGGTTTTCACCCAGAGACTCCAGACATTTTGGGTCCTCTCTGGGTTTCCGGGTGAGTCAGCCCAATCTCTGGACTCTTAGGCTTCATTTTTTAAAAAAAATAAGTTTCTAGGTGGTCTGTTTCAAGGGATATACACAAAAATTCAGGGGGCCCCCTCAACTTTTGTTAGTAGTAGGGTGCTCTAATCCCCACCCTTTCAGGTTTTTAGCCAATAAGTGAAGTCAGTGTTGTGATTGATGATGGATTTGTTGACCTCTAAGCAATATCTAGAACCCACTGCAGGTCTTAAAACAGTTTTCATTCCCTGCTTCTCTGCAAATGTCATAAATTGAATAAGTTTATAGCTTTCAGCAACAGTGCCTTTCTCTGTGTGTGCATGAGATCTAGAACAAAAGATCACAACAGGATCTTGGTAGAGATGCACAGTAAACAATTTCAGTTATGATTCCAATGAAAATGTACATGCAGAGTTTTTAAAAAATTACTTGCAAAAATAGCATATTATACATTTTATACTTCAAATAATTTTTGAACAGAAATAAAAAAATGTACATGCAGCCAGGGTTGTAGTTCTCCAGGATCTCGGAGGGACTTAGGCCCCCCTACTTTTTTAGGAGCAGGGGCCTAGCAGGAACCCTATGTCTCCAGCATCCTACGAGCAAATCAGCATGAATGGGGAGTGTGTTAGCCAATGAGAAGAGTCTTCTAACATGCTTCCTTGTCCTTTCCTGCTGATTGGAGCCAATCAGAATGAAAGGAGGTGAGTCAGTCACTGAGAAGATTCTTCTCAGTAGCTAACCCTCTCCTCTTTCATGCTTATTGGCTCCTAAGGATGTCTGTTGTTGTGGAAGAAGGTATTAACAAAGATCTCATTCTCAACCCCACAGCAAAACAAAGTGGGGATGTGACTGTGACTAACATGAAGGCACCCTGCATTTCCTAATGTGCCACTATAGTACAGCATGCAGCTTATTACACCATTACAATGTGTTATACATTTCTAATTATGAGGAGTCAAATAAGTTTAAATTTGCCTGGGCTGTTGAAGAGGGCAGTTTGTCTTATTCATACCTTGTCTGAAAATCTTCCCAATATGAAGCTTGAATTCTATACTCACTTTTCTGGGCGTAAAACTATGAAATAATGCAGATCCATACAATACATTTAAAACACATCCAACTCGCATTTAAAGTGCATGACTTCCCCCAAAGAATCCTGGGAAGTGTAGTTTCCCCCCACTGTTAGCGTTTCCACCACGCTTAACATACTACAGTTATCATGATTCTGTTGTGAGATTCATGTCCTTCAAATGTGTGTTGAATGTGCTTTAAATGCATGTTGTGGATCTGCCCTAGGTATGCTGTGCTTTAATGAATGTACAGTATGCTTTATTAGGGAATTGAAAAGAACAATTTTAAAAGTTACCTTTTTTAAACAGGGTAAGGGCTGTAGCTCAGTGGTAGGGCATATGCTTTGCATGCAAAGGTCCAAAATTCAAGCTCTGGAAAATATTATTGCCTGGAATTCTGGACAGCCGATACTAGCCCACATCATCATTACTGAGCTAGATGGTACCAGATCGCCTGAGTTGGTATAAGGCAGATTCCTTTGTTTCTGAAAGAGGAAAGAGACCCAAGGGCTATAATGAATCTGAAATTTATTTATGGATTTTATTTACATTTATTATTGTTGTTGTTGTTATTATTATTATTTGATTTATATCGCGCCCTTCCTCCCAGCATTTTCTTGTAAAAAACCTCAGAGTAGTTTACAGAAGGAATTAAAACAAGAACATCATTGGCAAAAACAGTTAAAGACAGGTATTTAAAAATATTCAAAAAAATTAAACCAACAATGAGTTAAAAACAAATAAAAAACACAATGGCTTCTACTGGGTAGGCTTGCCTAAACAAAAATGTTTTTAGCAGGTGCTGAAAGGAGTACAATGAAGGCACCTGCCTCATGAAAATAGGCAGTGAGTTCCAAAGTGTTGGCGCTGCCACACTAAAGGATCAATTTCTTCCAAAAGTAGAACAAATGCTATGTGGCACCCATAACATGGAAAGCACACCTTGAATTTCTCCTGGTGGTAAGTTGACAACCAGTGCAGATTTCAGAACAGAGGTGTTATGCAGAGCTTGGAAAAGTTACTTTTTTGAACTACAACTCCCATCAGCCCACTCCAGTGGCCATGCTGACTGGGGCTGATGGCAGTTGTAGTTTAAAAAAGTAACTTTTCCAAGCTCTGGTGTTATGTGCTGACAGGGTCTCACTCATGTCAGCAAACATGCCGCAGCATTCTGTACTAACAGCAGCATCCGGGTCAGGTTGTGCTGCATGGGGATATCTGTGACCTTTGTTGACTGGCTGTCAGGATTTTTTTCATTTTGGTTGGGAACCCTGAGTGGTTGTGGAATGCTGAGTTTTCTGCCTTACTCATAGGAATCTTGTGGTTGATATGGTATTGCATTTAGGATATCATCACTATCTTTTCTTTTTCTATTTTCATTTCATTTACCTCACTCCCTTACTTACATAGAATCAACAACAGTGGTCCCATGCCCTCACTCAACCCCCTTAAACCCACCAATGATGCACCTTGTTGGTTTCATGACAGTTTATTTATTGTTCAACAATGTGTGTGTGTGTTTTGGGGGGAAATTAACATACTGGGAAGTGTGGCAGCAACTACTATTGTTTCCAAGGTACTGTCTGTGAAGGTAGACCAAACCATGCATATTTTCTCTCTGTCAGTTTTTACTTACTGGAATTGTGTTGGCTGTCAAAAGTGAGTTTATAGTAGTCCACATAGTAGGCAGGAAAAAGTAGAGAATGTTTTTTAATTCTTACTCATTTCTCAAACCTCTCTCTGCAGTGAATGGTCAAGTCTGTAAAGACATTTGGAGCAGCCATGTTAAAAGTCAGGCAGGGCATTCCAGGCAGGGGGTTGCCAATCCTGCTTTGATATGCATATCTTTGCACAGGATTCCTAGTCAAGCCTTACCAACAGCACAATCCTGACAATATCTACTCAGAAGTAAGTCCTGCTGAGTGCTGTGGCGCTTAGTCCCTTAGTTGGTGTGCTGAGAATTGCAGCCTTCTGGGGCATCTATCTTTACTCCTGAGTGTTCCCATCAGATGTCTCCACAACACTAGGCTCCCTTCTTTCAACAATGGCCTTCTGGTGCTTGACGGCACTTAAACCCTTCTTGCCAGGTGAGAAAGAATGATCCCATCACTTCAGCTGGACCTGGGACACCCTCTTTTAGTTAAGATTTCTATATTGATGCTTAATGTATAATGCTTAATGACATCACCAGAGCCCACCCCTGGACTCTCAGGGTTTGGGATGCTTCTGATCTGGCAACCCTACCCACAACATCTCCTTTCAACACAGCTTGGGGGGGGGCAGGGACAAAGAGTGGAACTTTACTTTTCATTTCCCAAAGATTAGAGGACAGAGTGCTTAACAGAATCTTGGAAAATAGCCTTAGACTAGCATAAGGGGATACAGCTTAATCATTCCATTTTAGGGCTGTGTGTTTGGAGCTCTTGTCATTCCCAATTACTTTGCATAGTCCACATGGCACGACCCCTCAACAACATCAGTCTCAATGCTTTCTTACCCATGTAAATTCAGGCTTACCGATATCAGGATGATCTGATAAATTAGGGAAAATCAGGATCCAAACTACTCCAACTGGTGTTGCAGACAATTTGTTTCAATGTTTGGGGTGAATAGATCAATAGATACTGTCTGATGTTCCTTTTCCACACCCACAAATTCCTCATTGCTTTCATTTCTTTGCCAGATATATATATTCTTTCAATCTCTCAGATTTGCACAAAACCAGAAAACTTTGGAAGCAAACCACATTAATTTTTTTCACACCAGATAGTAGCAATCTGAAAGTTTGTTCGGCTGCCTCAGAGCCTTTCCACACTTTTAATTTATAGGGGTATAGTTGCTGGGGGTTTTGTTTTATTTTTTAGATTTTTTTGCATGTTGCCACATGACATCATCATTATTCAGCATGCATTCTGGAATAATGTACTAAAAAATAAATCACTTTTTCTTCTACTGCAAAAAAAATATGACTTTTATGAAAGATCTGGAATAGAGCCTTAATCATTTCATTTGTGTGGCATGTCATCCGTGTTTCTTGTGGAGGAGGTGGTGGTGGTGGGAGTGGTTTGGTTGTTTCACGCCACTTCTCTCTCACCAGTAGGAGCTGTTGATTTGGGCTGGGAGCTGATCTCCTGGTCTAAGTAAAAAATGTCCCATGACAGTGATAATTAGCTGCAGATAAAATTTCCTCACAATAACCAGGTTCACCCAAACTCAGACATACACATAGTTCCTCTCATCTAACCAGTTCTAATCTCCTATAACCCGCAAGATTAGAATTCTAGAATACAAGGCAGTTTATTTATTTTTATTTATTTTTTTATTTATTAGATTTATATCCCACCCTTCCTCCCAGTAGGAGCCCAGGGCGGCAAACATAAGCACTAAAAATAGTCTAAAACACCATAAAAACAGACTTTGAAATATATTACAACAAAACAACTTTAAAAACATATTTTAAAAAAATCTTTTAAAAATCTTTTTTTAAAAACTGCTTTAAAAACATATTTTTTTAAAAAAAAAAAAGCTTTAAAAACCTATTGAAAAGCAATTCCAACACAGACGCAGACTGGGATATTGTCTCTACTTAAAAGGCTTGTTGAAAGAGGAAGGTCTTCAGTAGACACCAAAAATATAACAGAGACGGTGCGTCTCAAATATTTAAGGAAGGGAATTCCAAAGGGTCTATGCCACCACACTAAAGGTATGCTTCCTATGTTGTGTGAAACAGACCTCCTGAAAACATGGCAAATGCAGGAGGCCTTCACCTGCAGAGCACAGTGGTCAACTGGGTATATAAGGGGTATGACAGTCTTTCAGGTATCCTGGTCCCAAGCTGTATAGGGCTTTGTACATAAAAACCAGCACCTTGAACTTAGCCCAGTAGCTAATAGGTATTCAGTGCAATTCATTCTGCAGCGGGATGACATGTTGTTGATACACTGCGCAAGTGAGCAGTCTTGCTGTAGCATTTTGCACCAGCTGCAGCTCCTGGACCAACATCAAGGGCAACCCCACATACAGCACATTGCAGTAATCCAGCCTGCAGGTTACCAATGCATAGACAACAGTGGTCAGGCTATCTCAGTCCAGAAATGGCCACAGCTGTCTTACCAGATGAAGCTGGTAAAAGGCACTCCTAGCCACTGAGGTCACCTGGGCCTCTAATGACACACATGGATCCAGGAGCATACCCAGAC
Organism: Rhineura floridana; assembly: GCF_030035675.1. Lineage (NCBI taxonomy): Eukaryota > Metazoa > Chordata > Lepidosauria > Squamata > Rhineuridae > Rhineura > Rhineura floridana. Next base: position 234,279,322 of record NC_084480.1, on the reverse strand, counting down.
TACAGACCTGCTATTTCAGAGGGAGTATGACCCCATTCAAAGCAGGCAACTGACCAATTATCTGAACTCGGGGACCACCAACCCATAGCACCTCTATCTTGCTAGGCATTTTGACCAATTTGTAGGGCAGTCCAATATCTCAGAGAGGATGTCAGGTCTCCTGCTCCCCTGGTGCATTCACTATAGATGCCCAGGTTCCCTGCTTTTTAAAGTTGAATAGAAATATCTGTGGGCTATAGGTACATTCTTAAACTACAAGGTTTTTTGCCTATTAGTGAATTTCTCTGCTTTTTAATCCGGGACGTAAGAAATGGGATCCTATGCAAGCTTGCTGAGAATGGATTGATCATTTGCATGTCTATTGAGTTCAATGGGATTTACTCCCCTGCAATCATGCTTAGAATAGGTGAAACTGACCACATGGGATGGGGAGGTGAGGAGGAGGAGGGAGAGGAGGAAGGGCAGAGGGGAGGAAGGGGATGGGAGCAGGCAGGAGGAGGAGGGGAGGAGGACAGGTTTCATCATTTATATGTTTATTGAGTTCAGTGGGATTTACTCCCGTGCAAATATTCTTGGGATAGGTAAAAATTCCCTAGGAGAGGGAGGGACTCCTGGAGTGGGCAGGGAAGATGGAAGAGGGGAGGGAAGGAGAAAGGGAGAGGAGAGAGGAAGGAGGGGAAAGCCAGGTCTGATCATTTGCATGCTTATTGAGTTCAATGGGATTTACTCCTATGTAATCATGGTTAGGATAGGTAAAACTGACCATGGGGGATAAGCAGGGGGAGGGGAGAGGAGGGGGAAGGAGAAAGGGAAGGGAGAGGAAGGAGAGGGAGGGGCAAAGGAAGGGGCAGGGGAGGGCAGGTTTGATAATTTGCATGCTTGTTGTGTTCAGTGGTATATATTCTCATGCAATCATGCTTAAGAAAGGTAAAACTGACCATAGGGAGGAGGAAGGGATTGGAAGAGTAGGGGAGGGAAGGGGCAAGAGGCAGGAGATAGTAGGGAGGAGAAGGGAGGGTGGGTTTGATCAGTTGCATACTTTGAGTTCAATGGGATTTATTTCTGTGCAATAGTGTTTGAAAATGGAAATGGACTGCCTTCAGTTCGATCCCAACTTATGGCAACCCTATGAATAGGGTTTTCATGGTTAATGGTATTCAGAGGTGGTTTTACCATTGCCTTCCTCTGAGGCTGAGAGGCAGTGACTGGCCCAAGGTCACCCAGTGAGCTTCATGGTTGTGTGTGGATTCAAACCCTAGTCTCCCAGGTTGTAGTCCAACACTGACCTAGGGAAGGGGCAGGAAGGGTAGGAGGAGGGTGAGGGGAGGAGATTCGGTGAGTGGGCACTGGGCAGAGAGGAAGCCCCTTTCCTTTCCAAAATTAAAACGTTGTGAACAGTATCATTCTTTTTCAGCGTTCCCCCCACCTTTTTATTCCACAGCAGGCACATGTAGCCTCTCACCCAAATTTAAACCAAAACCGTCCCTTGCCACATCCACACCAGGCCTTTATTTCACTTTGGACAGTCATGGCTTCTCTCAAAGAATCCTGGGATGTGTAGTTAGTGAAGGGTGCTGAGAGTTGCTAGGAGACGCCCTGTTCCCCTCACAGACCTTCAATCAGAGTGGCTGACTGTTAAACCAGTATGGCCACAGAAGCTCTGTCAGTGGAACACTTTCCAGGATTCTCTGAGGGAAGCATGACTATCTCACGTGAAATCAAAGACTGGTGTCGGTGTGGCCCTCTGATTAGCTGAGCCAAGCAGCTGTGAGTCTTGCTTTTAGAACACTGACAGTTGGTTCTTACTGAGCATGCCCGACATCATTCAGTTCAATGCAAAATATTTTAAATTAATTAAAAATCAACCAGGCATTTTTTTAACTTTTAAATTGCAGAAGATGAAGGTCAGAGTATGGGGCAAGGTCAGTAACAGGTTTACAGGTACTCTGTGAACATGGCTGATTTTTAATGAATTTCAACAGATTATGAGAACTCACAGAAAAAAGTCCAAAAGGGCTCTGGGGTTTTTCTCTATTATTGTTGTTGTTGTTATAGTCACTTTTCCCCCAAAATGGAACTCAAAGCTACTTACAAAAAAAAGAAAAGTGGCATACAACAAAAGCAAACAACAATTACAAAACCATTTCATAATAAAATAATACAATTGCAGTAATAAAACAATAACAAATGTCACAGCAAACACAAAAAACTTTTCAGTACTATAAGTATAACATTACATTCTTTAGCAGGCCACATTACACCTCTTGGCAATATGTCAAAAATAATAGTCTTTAGACTTTGAACTCTCGATTCTTTCTGACTGTTTTGTTTCTCGCCATGGAAATTGAGAGGGTTGTTAAGCAAGCATTTCTGAGTTCAGGACTATAAGCTTTGTAAGGTTTTGTTTTAAATGTGCTTATGGGAAACATCGGAATGGCATGGGGGGTATTTTCAATCTAACATTGCGGAATGTGAAAAATCCACGCTGACTATAGTATACAGCCACTCTCGTGGCTGCATAATAATATCACTTTAATAGTCATTGCTTCCCAGAAAGAAGCTTGGGAACTGTAGTTGTTAAGGATTCTGAGAGAAGACTCCTATTGCCCTCAGAGAGCTACAATTCCCATAGGGGTTTAACAATCAATCCCTGTTACCAGGGAACTCTGGAAAATGTAGCTCTGTGAAGGGAATAGAATTATTTTAACAGCTCTCAATGCCCTTGACAAACTACAGTTCCTAGGATTCTTTGGGGGAAGCCATGACTATTTAAAGTGGTATGACGCATCTTTAAATACATAGTGCAGATGGGATCTTAATTCAATAGCAGTGTTTGGATAGTGTCCTCCATCATACCTGGGGCACAAAGCTAGCTGTGGGTTGGGGGGGGTAGTACATGCCTTGTCACACACATAGCTCGGTACTCCAGTGGAAGGTAGTGATCTGCACTTCTACTAACCTTTCTTCATGGAGTCAGTTGAGTTTATTGATGGTTTATAACATCAGCAATTACAAAACATAATGGATCACAAAAATACTTTCCCATCTAATAGACTAGGAATGGCTAATCCCTTTTTGGTTTGACAGCCACATTGAGCCAAACAGCAGGATATAGTTTCATCAAGGAATGTGTACATTTGGACCTTAAGCTCCAGTTCATGTAGCTCTTCCTGTATAGCAGGGACAGGAACCCTGTGGACGTTTAGATCTTTTGGACTACAAATCCAATCATCCCCAGACATTGGCCACACTGGCTGGGGCTAATGGGAATTGTAGTCCAACAGCATCTGAAGGCCCACAGGTTCCCTGCCCTTTCAAAATCCAGATCCTAAAATCAGTGTTGAGAGTGGGTGACTGTAAAATAAATTGGCTTCTGGAAGCAGGTTACTTCCCCCTGCCTTCTGGTTCCATTCAACTTTCTTCTGTCTATTTGTTGCTCTGCACTTGCAGAGATTCCAAGAGCTTTGTTTTGCCAGATTGGTTCCCATGGAAGTTAATAGCGCATAGAAAATATCAAATTGTTTTGGCCTAAATTTATTTATTTATTTAAACTGATTTATTACTATGTTGAATAAAAACATGTTTGAAACAGTATCATCTGCAGGTTCCCTCACCCCCACCCCCACATTTATTATCATATTGCTCCTATGTGGCATTTATTTAATTAGGAGAAGCATCAAACATTCAATCTAAAACTAGCACATACACATGTACCCCCCCATTTATTTATTTTTGCTTTTTTAGTTCATTTGTCTGTGTTCATTGACAGATTGGACTTAATTTGCCCTGTTTCTCCAAGTCCATGAAAACCTAAAATGAAATGCATAAGTTGTTACTAGTCATATGAAAGTTTCATGAGTGACTAAATGACAGATACAAATCAACCTGCTTTCCATTTTTATCCTGTTACCTTAAATAAACTTTATGCAAGAGGTCATTTATTTGAATTTAAAAAAAAAATCACAACCCTGATAGTACTTTCTTAGACATTTTTATCTTGCAAGTGCTTACAGAAAAAGTGAATCAAATTGCCAGTGTGTATTCTTGAGTATGTATCTCCATTATTTATTTTCCTGTTACCTTGGCAAATGAAAATATTGGCATTCAGATGAATTATTTAAAACTGCAGTCCTAACCCCCTGATGTCGATGGCTAAGGGAGAGGTTAGGGTGCAGCATAGCTGCTTCTCTACTGGACATGAGCATTACTGTTGTGTAAGCTACTGCTGGTGGCCCTCCTCCTGGCAGTAGCCAATGGAAAGCCAAGAAACAGGCTGTTCCGGGGCAGGGTTGGAGATGGGGCACCAAGAGCCCTGTAGATCTCCAAGCGGCCTGATCCAAAGGCTCCTCAGCTGCGACAATCTGGAACTAGTAAGGCAAAAAAAGAGAAAACCATTTCTGCCTTCTCCCCTGACCAGCAGGAGCTCTGCGCTTTGCGACCCAGGGGTGAAATAAGAAGCAGACACAATATGATGGGTTAAACAATGGGCCACTTTATTAAACCAAATTCATATTATGATAATGAACCTGCAAAGGGGAACATAAGTGCGGGATTCAACTGGTGAGTCAGGCAAAGCCTGCTTGCAGCTATTTGGGTGACCCAAACCCCTGTCGGGCAAAGGGGTGCAATCTGTCAACCCCTTGCCCTGACCACACTCCAATTGTGCGTACGGAGGCCAACCTGCGTCACCGCCCCCCGGTGCCCTGAAACTCTGGGTGGATGAGACCTGTTGGCCCCAAAGGCGACCCGTATCCTGCCCTCGGGCCATAAAACCCGGAGCTGCAAGCCTCCGGAACTGCCTATCACCTCCAAAGGTGCCTAAAGGTGTCACCTAGCTGCCCTTCACCTTCAACCTTTCTCGCACTTCCTCGCCACAGAAAGGGGACAAACCTCTGTTTAGTCACCCTTTACCCCACACTCAAACAAGATGTCTTTCAAGCCCCTCTGCAGGTCTTCTAGCAGGATCTCATTACCTACATCGGTCATATGAACACCATCTGACCGATATAGCTCAACCTTACTGCGCCTTATCTCTGGATGGTGAATGACAAAACCACCAGAGTCCAATAGAGCAAGACGGAGCTGCCTATTTACTTTCTTGCGGGTCCTATTTATCCCCCTAGGGTCACCCATACAGTTCCAGTGTCTACGGGATAAAACATCAGACCAAATCAAGTGTACCCCCGGCCAACGCTGCATAATGGCCCGGAAGTCAGCAGTCGCCTGTTCAATAAGGGCCCTGCCCTTCAACATGCCAAGGTCATTTCCACCCAGGTGAATGACCAAAAACTGCGGTGCATTCTGCACTACTGCCGTCTGGAAGAGCGCTGGAAGGAGCCCGTCCCAGCGCATACCTCGGCGGCCCACCCATTGCACAGTAGCCCACCGGCTCAGCCCAAGCTGCATGCCAAAACGTGACTTCGCCGCCCTGCGGCCTGCCCAAAAGACCATACTATGGCCGCAGAGGAGGATGCGCATTCTTTCATCTCCCTTCCAGCGGCCTGTCAAAACAAACAATGGAAACTCATAACAGTGACAAAAACAAGTCACAAACTGGTTTTTGGAACCCCTTGAAAAGGCCGAATATATGACCTATAGGCTGTGGAACGCCATCTACCCAGGGACTGTAACTGGCCTTGGGAAAAACCCAAGCAGGCAGCCGTAGACGCTGCACCAATTCGGAAAGAATGTGTCCCAAATGTGCTGGGATCGAGTCCCATATTCCCTAGGGCTAACCTAGTAACCGCCCAAAACTGAAATCTGGAAAGGGGGAGGCCATCCTTATGCACAAATAAGTATCCAGGCTGTTGACCACGGACTGTTAAAAACTTGGTCAATGCGGCTACAGGGCAAATTTCATGCAGCTGTGAGGGGGAAAGCACCACCATACGCCCCTTTTTGCACTGATCCGTCTTGGACCAGCGCAGCTGTAGGGTAGCCTGTCCCTCCCGCCAACTAAAATCAGACAGTAAAAGGGCATGGGAGGATAGGTCAGTCCTGGACCCCGCCAGCACCTCACTGATCCTAAAAGCTCCGAAGAACAGTGTAAGTGCAGCTGCATGAAAAAGCAGGGCCTCAAAAGACGATGAACATAAACCTTCATATTGGGACAAGAGCCCTAGCAAGAGTTCTGGGTGAATAGGGGAGCGAGGGTCAGAGGTGGCGGGGTGTTCCCTTGCCCAGCCTTCCAACATTTTACGAAGTCGGAAGTCATCAGAAAAATCCCGCAAACCCCGAGACTTGGCCAAAAAGGATAGGCCAGAGAGCTTACCTCTAATAGTCTTAATGGCAAGGCCCTTCCTCCTGCCCTCCACGCAAAACTCTATGAGGTGTTCCACTGGGATGGGCCACTGCTGCGCGTAACCCCTTTCTGCCCTGAAAACCAATAGCTCCCTACCTGCTCTCTGGTAGCTGGCCATAGTACTGGGCGCAATGGACAGGCCTATCACTCTCTCCAATTCAAGCTGCCAATCTCCCACAGATCTGGCGGGACCACGTCCGGCTGAGCCCTGGCCCACGGCGCCAGGTGGCAAAACTTCTCCATCTGGTTCCGTGACAGAGCATCAGCAATACTGTTATCAATACCCGGTACGTGGTGCGCCAGAAACAGAATGTTAAAGTGGAGACATTGTAGCACAAAAGGGCGCACTAGGTGCATAACTCTAGGGTTCTTTGATGACAATGAGTTAATAACGTGCACCGTGGACAGGTTGTCACACCAGAAATGGACTGTGGAATCGCGTAGCCTGTTCGACTAAAGATGTGCCGCCGCCACGATGGGAAAAAATTCTAGGAGAGTTGTCTCTAGTCCAGCCCTCTTGAACCCATGTCTGCGGCCAGCTGCCATGGCTCCAAGATTCATTAAGGATGACACCAAACCCAAATGCCCCCAAGGCGTCGGAGTGCACCTGGAGTTCAGCCTCAAGGAGGCGGTCCCGCCTCCAAAAAGAAATCCCATTGAAGTCCTGTAAAAACTTAGCCCAGACCGACAGATCGTCTTTGAGCGCACCTGAGAGCCTAATGTGATGATGAGGATGGGACAAACCTGACATGGCGTCATATACTCGTCTAAGGAAAGCCCGTCCCGGCACCACCACCCTGCAGGCAAAGTTCAGTGAACCCGCCAGCTCCTGAAGGGTGCGCAGAGTAACGCTCCTGGAAGTCCGAACATGATCTAGTTTTTTACGTAGCAGTTGTAATTTAGCCAGTGGGAGCCTACATGTCTGGGCCAAGGTATCTATTTCAATCCCCAGGAATGTGATAATTGGTAACGGGCCTTCCATTTTTTCTTCCACCAATGGGACTCCCAGCTCCCTTGATAGGTCCATAAATTGCTCCATCAGGTCCTTGCAATCCCCCGTGTGTGCCCGCCCAGCAAATAAAAAATCGTCCAAATAGTGGACAACAGAACATGATCCGGACCGCCTCCTTGCCGCCCACTCCAGGAAAGAGCTAAAAAGCTCAAATACTGCACATGAAATTGAGCAGCCCATGGGCAAAGCGCGATCCACTTAATAGTTATCCGCAAAAGCGAACCCCAATAGATCAAAGTCTCCTGGATGGACGGGAAGGAGGCGGAATGCAGACTTTATGTCGCACTTCCCCATGAGAGCACCCACACCACATCTCCTCACCATGCTCACTGCACAGTCAAAAGAGGTGTAGCGTACCGAACATAAGTGAGGTGGAATAAAATCGTTAACTGACTTCCCACGTGGATAGGATAGGTGATGAATGAGGCGGAACTCCCCAGGCGTCTTTTTAGGCACAATGCCCAGTGGAGAAACCCTAAGAGACGGAAAAGGAGGGGAAGCGAAGGGGCCCAAAACTCGGCCCGCTTCCCTTTCCTTGTTAATCTTGTCCTGTTCCATGCCTAGGACCGACCTCAGGTTCCTCGACCGGAAGGCAGTCCGGGGGCCTGAATAAGAGATCCTAAAACCGTTTGAAAAACCCTCTAAGAGGCAACGAGCTTCTTGAGCTAAAGTGTAAATATCCAATAAGTGTTGTAAAACTGGTAACTTAATTGGGCTGGGGCCCTTTTCCTGGAGGTGCGCCTGAGGGTCCTTGTTTACGTTGCCCCTGGAAGTCCCTATTGCCACCTCGATAGGGTCGGTTCCTAGGGCAGGCAGCGGGTGCGTGTTGACTGCCGCAGTGTGTACACTCGTGCTTATACCGGCAAGGGTTCCTATTACAGAAGCCACGGGAGCTAAACTCCCAGCAGAGCAGGCGTGGTTGAACCCCCTGCCCTGCTTGCCTGCGGGAAGGAACTTGTGTCAATTGCCTAGCCATGAGGTGGCCACTATCGGTCCTGTCCCCAGCCACCGACTTTGAATGGGACATGAACTGTAGCCACAGTTCTGCCTCCTTCTTATCCCATGGCAAGGAGGCATCATATGCCGCTCTCATACGAAAAGCCTCATCGTAAGAGAGCCACGCAAACCCCATGAACTCTGTATATGCCCTATAGATAATGTCCAGATATTTAATCAGGACCAAACCCCGCTGTGGCTGTTTTTGTATGATCACCCCTATGTATGTAAGGTAGGCGGGGAGCCAATTAGCCCAAGTGTGCTCAATCCGGCACCTCTTGGGCCGCTCTACCTCCTTCTCTTCACCTTTATCCCTGTCTCTCTTAATTGGCTCTCTGTATAACAGGGAAAACAAATCAATGTAGTCCCCATTCCAGATTTTTCCTTAGTTGCTGGAAGCAAAAGGAAACCTAAAGGAGCAGAAGTCTCTCCAAACGGAATGGCACCCTCTTTAATATGTCCCAGGGGGTCACTAACCCCCAGAAAAGCAGTGGGCTGGGCAGGAATGACTGCCTCAGCCCCGGTCCCTGTTTGGGGAGCCGCCCAAACTTGATCACAGGCCTCAAGTGACGAGGGTTGTAGTTGCTGTATGTCACTTGCCTGGGTAGCTGTGAGTGTTGCCTGATTGTCCATCTCAGTGTTGTGTGGAGGAGAGAAAGGCCAAACCTGCCCCAGTCCCCAATATGGGTACCCCCATGGGGGCCAGCCCCACGCAGGGCCTGGCCCTTGTGAGCCAGTCACTGCGTACTCACCGGATTTCCCCTCTCACCCAGCTTCCATGGATGACCGTTCAGTAGTAGCACATAGGTCCTGGGTGGGAGTCTCTCCAATTGAGTTGCTGGGGCCAGCCTCGAGGGCATCCAGACGGGCTAAAATTGAATCCAACAGTGACTGATTAGAAACAGACACTGGCCGACCTGTGGCTGTGCTGAACTGGCTGCCACCAGGTGATGTTTGCATCACACTGGACGTTCCTCGTGCTTGCCCTCTGGTGCGCTTCGCCGGGGAGGCGCATGCCACAGCAGTATTTAACTGTGCTGGTGGGGATGGACGGGAGGAAGATCCCTCTAGGGCCGCGAGATACGCCAGGACAGCCGCCCATGGTGGTTCGCCATCCTTTGCCCCAGATACCCCAGGAGGGAAAGATCCCCGGCCTGGTCTTGGTGCCCTCCCTTTTCCTTTGGGCCCACCCTGGCCCTTTTTTGGCGCCATGAAAAGATCTAGAAAATCCCTCTCTTTTATTTATTTGTTTTATTTGTATATTTATGGGCCGGCGACCCTTAGTGAGGCCTCGCTGGGTTAAAGGGAAATGCTCCTGCCTCCTCCCTCCACAGGCCCTGGCCCCGCCTACCTGAGGGAAATGCCTTATAATGTGTGTTAAATTAAGAAATCCCTCCCAGAAGCAGGCCTAACCACAGCCTTCTACCAGGCTGAGAGGCCTATTGTAAAGTTAGAAAAGAGAAGCCTTGAAGAGTGTGTGTGTGGGGGAAATGAAATGCTTAAACTGGCGCAGCCGTGCCTGAGTCAGGGCGCTGCCACGCCACTGCCTCTCGCTGCCCTCCTTAGTCACCACAGGGGCCCAATCCGTCGCACCGCCGCCACCGCCGTTGCCGTCGTTGCCACCTCCGCCACCGCTGAGCCCATGGCCAAACAAGGCCCTCTAAGCCGAGGGGAGAAGGCCCGCCGAAAGGAAGGCCCTCCGCGCCGCCGCAGGCCACTGCTACCGTGGCACTGACAGAACCCTGTCAAGCTGCCGGGCCGAAGCTTCGAGGCTGAACAAAGGCCGCACCCGAGCCTCGTGCTCGCAAAATGGCGCCGCTGCCGCCGCCAAACTCGCGCTCTCCAAAATGGTGTCGCGGGCAACGCCGAGAGCGCAGGAACGCTGCACAGCCTCTGCTGCCAAAATTAAGGAGAGGGAGAGGGGGCAGCTGGCATGAGCTTAAATGAGCTCGGTTGCCCCGCCCCCTCAAGCGGCGCGCCGCGATGACGTCTCAATCTGGCGCGCTTACCTCTCCCAGACAAAATGGAGGCTCGGATTCACTCCAGGCCGCAAACAACGCCCCGCAAAACCGGTAAGTCCTGGGTGCGGAGTGGGGTTCCTGCCCTCTCCAATGTTTGCTGTCCTTTCTATAGAATTATACATTTGATTTCAGGCAAAATCCACACATTTGTTGACATACCTTTATCCCCTCTAAAAAATGAAGATAAAGCATCTGATTCTAGTGTTTTGGGGCATGCCCTGAGTGAAAAGTTAGAAAAAGTCATTGTCAATTTATCTGTTTTTATGAGTATCAAATGGATTGATTTTTGGCCAAGCAACATATGACCTTCAGTTTACAGTAACTCACCTATTTGGCATTCTCTGTGTGAGGGTGTGCCTGTCTGTATTACAGTATCTCCCTTGAACACTGAGCTACAGGAATGAAATTTGGTACTCAAGTTCAGGGATAAGTTTACATTTCAGATTCAATACTACCTCAACAACTCCTTAACCCATTTTTCAAGATGGTGTAAAATGGGAATGGACTGCCTTCAAGTCAATTCTGACTTATGGAGACCATCTGAATAGGGTTTTCATGGTAAGTGGTATTCAGAGGGGGTTTAACATTGCCTTCCTGTGAGGCTGAGAGGCAGTGACTGGCCCAAGGTCACCGAGTGAGCTTCATGGCTGTGTGGGGATTTGAACCCTGGTCTCCCAGGTTGTAGTCCAACACCTTAACCACTACACCACACTGGCTCTTTCAAAATAGTGTAAGAGATGCAAAATATATTGTATACTGTGATATACAGTATTTTGTAAATTGGATTGTAATGTATGATTGCAGATAACAGATATCAGAGATAACAAATTTCCAAGACGGGTATCTGTCTTGCAGATTAAGAGATCAAAAGATTTCAGGAACAAACTTCAGGGGCTCATTAAAGCTGATAATGCAACATCAAAGCAAGCTTTAGCAGGCGAGGCCCCCCAAGCTGAAGAGTGTTTGGCTTACTGCCTGGCTCTGGCAGCTTGACTTTGAGTGGGAATGTTTAAAATGACCATGCCTCTCATGGGCTTCAGTTTCTATTTGCATGTGACTTTGGCAGTGCAGTGCTGGTTGCCAGTGGGCTGGCTAGGCTTCCATGCTAAACAAGAAATGTTTCCATCTGTTCTGCACTGTCATATTGGTGGGTACAGAATTGGTTTTATCTGACAAAGTTTTCCCCATATAGATAGATCACAACTGTCAAGTTCAGTGCAGGTTCTGGATGCACAGAGATATAGTGTTTGCTCATTATTATGTGCTATTTTGGTTAATTTAATAAAGGTATTGCCCTAATACGGATTTTGGAATAGTATTCTTTTCTTAGCATCCTGATGCATCAGAGTGGTGAAAGGAGGAGTATCCAGAATAACCTGTTACAGTTTATCAGTCTGAGAGGACATATAGTAAAAAGTCCCCTGATGGTGCAAGAGTGAGTTTGTGCAAGTAGAGTGCCCACCCACCCCCATCTTTTATTTGGAGTGTCTTGGGGTGAGAGCTTTGTTGCGACAACTTTTCATTGCTTCCACAGCCTAGTTGCACCTGCCAGTGTTCTGTATCCTGATACATGCCTAGTACATTTTGATGCTAACCTCTTGAATAAAACTCTGTGCAAAACCCAGTCTTCGAGTCCTGAGTCTGCTTTTCTGGTCAGGAGCCAGAACACTGTGCTTACTTAGAATCCTTCACACAATTGGAAACACTATGCAACCAAGGTTATTCTCAGTTCCATAGAACATTCTAAGCATGCTCTAACAAACACGCAAAGATTCCCCTTTCAGACCGTCCTGCTCAACATCTGAAGGTTGAGGCTGGAACAAGTGAGGATGGGGGCACTGGGGCAAGGCTAGCACACATTTTTGAATGCCATGGAGAAATAACTTCTGAAGCATTGAGATGAAGTGCAGCAAACATTCGTTGTAGCAACATCACACAGCATTCATTTTTGCAAAAACAACAGATATTTGGTAGTTCAGAAGTATTCAGAACCGAAGTGCAAAGTCAAGAATGCAAAATTCTCTCCAGCAGGTAAGTGTGTTCTACTTCCAGCTCTTTCATCAATAGATTTTTTTTTTTGCCAAACTCTCTTCTTCCCCCCTCCCAGCTTCTCCTGACAAAAAATATTACATATTGATTTCCTTGGGAACAATGCCTAGTAATTTCACCTTTGAGGAACTGACAACTTCCAAATGAAAACATATTTCATTGGAGAAATACGCAGGTCTTCACAGCAGGTAAAATGTAATTTAAAGTGCACCATTTGTAAGGCAACGTTCTTCATGTGAATGAATGAAAATGCCAGAGGCAGGCTGCTTCATTCTCTTTGAGATGGGTTAGCGAGCAAAATCAAGCTGACCTCTTCATTCCGCATTAAGGGATAGTGGTGGTGTTTTTTCAGTAAAGTTGCAAAACACTTCACCCAAAACAAAAAGGATGCTTGGAAATGCTGTGTTAATAAAGGCCAGAACTCCTCGGGGATTTTAACAAACAAGCAAGCAAGCAAGGAAAAAAGGGGAGGGAAAAAATCGATATTGTTTAAGCTTTCATTTTGTTTGTATCTAGTACATTTTGCAGAATGGTGAGGTAACAAGGTGCTCCGATATGTTAAATTGCTGCATTTGAAACTACTTAGAGCTCACACTATGGAACAAGTCAGCTTTGAAATAATCGCACACTTCAGCACTCCTCAGTATATCTTCACAGCAGGTGAAATCTGGCAAAAGGGGTCTGTAGGGAGATTCTGTTCAGTCACTGCTGATGTTTGATGTTGTATTTGAGTCCACATAATTGCTGAGTCTGCCCAACTAATAGCCAAACCTGGCCAGCATCAAACAAACCAAAACGTCACATGTGCCTTGTAAGACAAATTTAAACTGCCATTGTGATGTCAAGCTCCATTAAGGTGCACAGATATCAACTGGGTGACCCAAGCTTTGTTTACTTGTTCACCCTAAATTGAAAAGGAGAAGGTATAGCCCTGTTAACAACAGCAACATTATTTGTCCTCTTTCAACACAAGAATATATGAAGAGCCTTGCTGGATCAGGCTAAAGGCCCATCTAGACCAGCATCCTATTTTCCCAGTGGCCAACCCAGTGCCAATGGGAAGCAGGACCTCAATGCAAGAGTGCTTTTTTCCCTTGTGGTTCCCAGCCCCTAGTATTCAGAGACATACTCCATCTGACAATGAAGGGAGAACATAGCCATCATGGGTAGTAGCCACTGATAGTCTTTCTCCATGTCCAGTTCTCACATGCCTTTTTGGACACGGAGAATGACTATCAGTGGCTACTGCCCATGATGGCTATGTTCTCCCTCCATTGTTGGATGACCAATGAAAGCAATACTATATTTTAGTTCTCAGGGAATCACCCTTCAAATATGACACTTCTTCAGTTTCATTGAATGTTGAACATCTGCTCAGGTGTAGGTTTTTCCTTTCAGATGTTCATGCTCAACTCCTGGAGATGGCATGGAGGATAGCATCAGGGGTGGGGCCAGGAAGCACTGCCCCGCTCCATCATCCGTTCATTTGCTGATGCGGGAAGGACCCTTGTATAAAAGGTTTGTATAAAAGCATGTTCTTTTCAACCAGTCAAAGGAAATTGAACCATGCTTACACTTTTAGCACCTCAGCAAACAATGTATCTAAAAGTATGAAATGCTGCAAAGCTTGAAATGCATACATTTATCATTTTTAAGGATTTTCTCCTTCAATTCTATGCATGTAGCAAACTATGCTGGATGTGGAAGTTAAGGATGGAGCCTGCTACCATAACACTGTTCTCTTGCATGAAAAAGAAAATCACTTTTGTGAGTCTATTGGGGGTGGGGCTGATGAAATACACATTGCCAGATTCTCACTTAGCAATGTTTTCAGAAAACCAGATCTTCATATAAAACCATGAAACAATGCAATCACTTGTGTGGAGACTTCAGCTCTATTCAGTCATTCTAAATGCCTTATGCTATGACAGAAAGTGAAGACAAGCACCCTAGCTTTGCCTCTTCCATTTCTTATATTTATATCCTACCTTTCCTCCCAGGAGCTCAAGATGGCATACATAGTTCTACTACTCCCCACCTGGTTAAATTATAAAAATAAACCACACATTTCCTTGGGTTGCATTCAACTAAAACCTACTTAGACTAGACCCATTTAAATTAATGAACCTAAGTTAGTCTATTACTTTCACTGGGTCTACTCTAAGTAGGACTAGTACTGAATACTACCCCTGATATTTGTGATGGCCATGTTTCATGCTCCACAGCTTCATTTCTGGAATTTAGTGACACCAGCTGTGATAACCATAGCGCATGGTCAAGCAAGCCAACGGGTTGCCAAGAAAGCAACTGATAGCAATTTCCATCCACATATTTTGTTGGTAAATATCATCCTACCTTTTGTGAATGGACACCTAGTTGTTTTTTTAAAATGCAAATTTAACTGCACTGCCTTGTGAAGGGGGGAAATCATGATTGCCGCTTGGAGGAATTGGTAACTGCAGTCTCTGACAATAGCTTGAGGATGATCTGTTTGAATATCATTAAGAAATAATCACAGACTGGTATTTTTCTACATGCCAAGTTAATCTTGATATCCGTTGTCTCTACTGCAAGGCTCCAGAGATCACTGTTTACATTACTGTGTGGTGCTAGTGTCTTGCTACATTCAGAGTGTCCGCAACTGGCCTCTTGTCTTTTCAAAGGTATTATACCACTCTGTTGTCTTAGAACAATATTTGCTGAGCTGCTGTCGTCTCAAAAAGAAAATTGAACTTTAAATAACATTGATATCTGCCCCATATTGAGAATTCATGCCACTGTAGAAATGCAGAGACAATCTGACTCTGACATGTTTTACTGTATAATGCAGTCCTATGCATGCTTATGCAGAATATGATCCACTGTGATCAACGGAGCTTACTTCCTAGTAAGTGCATTTGGGATAATGCATCCTCAGTTTCTTTGTTTGTTCCTTGAGGTTCTTTACCTCCTGAACCCACTGATGTACTGGGATTTGCTACATGCACACACATAGACATAAAAAACTAAAACCACTATTACTTTAAAGTAGTGCTTTTTTTGTAATGGAACTCACCGGTACAGAGTACCAGCACCTCTTTTTTTGCTGCCCATGGCAACCATTTTCTGCTGGCACTCACAGCACTTTTCTCAAGGTATGAGCACTGGCACCTCATTTTTTAAATATAAAAAAGCCCTACCTAATAGCATGCATAAGATCCTCCGTGGCGCAGAGTGGTAAGCAGCGGTAATGCACCCAAAGCTCTGCTCACGGCAGGAGTTCAATTCCAATGGAAGGAGGAAGTCGACTCTCCTGTAAAAGGGGTCAAGGTCCACTCAGCCTTCCATCCATCCATGGTCGGTAAAATGAGTACCCAGCTGGAGGTAAAGAAAGGCCAGGGAAGGAACTGGCAAGCCCACCCCATATATACAGTCTGCCTAGTAAACGTCGCAAGACGTCACCCTAAGAGTCGGAAACTACTCGCACTCCAAGTGCAGGGACACCTTTACCTTTTTTAATAGCATGCATACTTTTAAAATATTTGTATTGATGGAGACAAGTACTTCATATTGTGTGAAATGCAAGCTTAGAATAAGATCATTTTGGACCAAATGTCTGAGTGCCCTCACTTTGTGACAAATTTAATTATGTTATGTTACAGAGGGCAAGTGAAGACAATTGGGAATATGGGCAACTAAGGCCAAGAAATCTGGATCAGTCACATTGATGACCTCACCAAATCAGAGATTATGCAGATCATACTGGTAGTATAGAGCTAATCCAATTGTGCTATATCATGATGCTACAAAGCCAACACAATTTGACTATGCGATGATACTTCAAGGAAGGCCTAAGGTAAAGATTTTTTAAAGAGTCCTGAAAAATTAAAATGTTAGTGAAACACTTTGTGTATTCACCCAACCCTACACTGATGCAATTTATACAGTGTTTTTTTTAAAAAAAAAGTTAACCAGATAACAGAACAACAAAGCATGAAAAAAGAAAAGGCTGATAAAAAAAACAAAGCAACAAAATTGTCACAGTTTAGCAATTAAAAGCCTGGGAAATTAAAAAGATCTTCTCTTGGTGTCAAAAAGATAGCAAAACAGAAACCAGGCAAGCCTCCCCAGGGTGATAATTCCATAAATGGGTGTCACCACCAGGTAGACATAGGGGAGAAATTCAATTTAATTTGTATTTTAAAGATGAACCTACCTAATTCACACTTTCTGAAACAATATGTGAACAGAACACTTGAAATCTGCACTTTTCTGAATTGTACAATGCAGGTCTCCAGCCAAGTAATGTGTGCAAAAATGCATATATTAGAGTTAAGTGTGCATATGCATGCATATATGAGTAGAAATAACATATGAAAATTCATTATATTAGGAGAAATTGCTTTGGAAAAAGGTGTACAATAGGCAAAATTGCATACAAACTTTTATATTAGGAAAAATTTGCACTAAAATGCTGATGAATTTTCATGAGGACTTTTTTTAAAAATTGCAAACGGATGTGGATATGTAGAGGACTGAACCTAAGATTGGAAAAATGAGTAACTGAGCGAAATGAAAACTGACATATTTGCCCAGCCCTACCATCAAAACTGATTCTAGGTATCAGGAGGAGCTTGGGAAAGATGTTCTTAATGCTCCCTTCCCTGAGTGGGCTTTCCTCTTCACCATTGTTGTCGTGCTGCTTTTGTCTATTTATATGGCTTTCTCTCTCTCTCTGGCCCAAATAGGCAGCACCTCTCAGGGGGAGTTGTGGGGTGTAGAGGCAATGCATGCTGCGGTCATTTCCAATTATGAAACAAGGTAAAAACTAGAACTGGATGCTACTGCCACCACTGCTGCTGGATGTTCCCATTCCCTACATTCAAATATTTTTAAATTTACCTATTGAATATGTATGGATTCCACCTTACTAAGACAGTCACAGTGGCAAAATTAAAGCCTCTGAGGGACAGTTATGGAAGTAGCAACAACTCATATCTGATCTTTAACTGTAATGTTTCTATGGCCATTTTCACCTTTCACCACCAGGAAATGAAACCAGTGACAGAGACAAGGAAGCTGTAGGAAGCAGAAGGTAGCAACAAGCATCAGTCTCTGCATGGGTGAAAGAAATTCAAGGCAGGACTTGAGGCTTTGTCCATCTGTGGTTATGGATGGTTGATTTACCAGGCACTTGATTTCTACAGCAATTCTATTTCAATAATTCTATTTCATACATGAAATTAGTGTGAAAATTATGGAAAACTTTTGTAGTCAAAATGATTAAGAAATCTGCCAAAGAGTTGTTGAGTTCAAAACTCAACAATACTGACAAACTATATTACTCATTTTGAACTGTCATTAGATAAAAGAGTATTAACAAAAAGTGCTTCGGGCCTGAAGTGATTTCCATCACCATCACCATCATCAAGGGTAAACAAAAAATGCTAAAAGTAGCTCACCACATTTTCAAAACAGAACAATTCCCATAACACCACAGCCAACTGTTTAGCAGAATATTTATTTATTTATTGTTAAATGAAGCTATTGTCTACATTGCATAGCATGTCACTGACAGAAGAATTACTGAAGTATTTCAACTCTGCTGCCAATGCTTGGATTGATCAGTTCTAAGTGGGGGACAGAAGGCTCTGATTACCGAGGCTTAACACCATTAGAAATCATAGCTACACTCTAGACTAGGGATGGAGAAGAAATTCTGTTCACTTCGCATTTTAATGTGAACTTTCTAATTTCTATTTGCTGAAACAATATGCAAACTGAAGCGCTGGTATCCTTTGACATTTGCATTTCTCTACATTTCTAGTCTCCAACTAGAAACTGTATATACAAACACATATATTAGCAGAAATAATATAAGGAAATGCATTATATATGGGGAAATTTCTTGCAAAAATACTAGGCAAATTTTCATACAAAAATTGACACATTCAGAGAAATATGCACTAAAATAGTGACATTTTTCATGAGCACTTTTTAAAAAAACATCTGGAAACAGGGTGACATGAACTTGAGATTGAAAAAATGAGGAACAGAGATTGACAGATTTGTCCATCCCTACTCTAACCTGACATTCATCAATGTTAAGAAAGATTCAGAAAGTGCCATGACCCCCCACTTTGAACTGAATAACACAGCTGCATGTACTTCAGCATTTCATCCTTATGTTTTAGGAGGAACTGAAGTATCTCAGCAAAGAAGCTTTTATGGATGTTTTATTTTTATTCTTTAAAGTTATAAAGTACCATTTCATGTAGTTGTTTTGGAGACAAAGCTTGTGCAGCTCTTCAGGGGTTGACATTCTTTCTATCCAGTCATTGCTACCACACCCACCATTTTTGGGGGTTAGTATACTAATCAAGGCAAACAAAACAAAATAAAACAAGACAAAAACTGTATACGTTAATAGGCATTTTCCCACTAGAATCTTATGGAGTCAGATATTTGCTATTCAGGAACAAATTGCCAGGTCACATTACACTGAAAGCCTTTCTACGCAGCTAACATATGCATGCAGAAATGTGGGTCACAGAGCTTATCCAGCTAGCATATTTGCCTTTCAAGGGCTGGAGAGTGGGTGGAGAGAAAGATCTATACATAGGGTTGCCATATTCCAGTTCCACAAATCCAGGCAGGCTAATTTGCATATTAAGCAAATTATTTGCATATTAATATTTGGATTGTCCGGTTGTTTTGTTTTTGTGCCTAGGAATTACCACCAAAAACTGGGGAAAGATGTGAGAAATCTTTTTTTAAAAGCAACATTTTCAGCCTTAAATGCCTAGACTCTAGTTTCCAACACTATGGAATATTTATTGATTGATTAAGAGGTTTTATATCCTGCCCTTCTGCTGTTAAAAACAGAGCTCAGCACAGCTTACAAATATAATAAAAACAATAAAAATACACAATCAATATAAAAACATAATAAAAACACAAAATAGCAACAAACATAAAGTAAGTCAGGGCAGCAGTAACGTTAACCTTTGCTGGTCATTGACCGAAATAAACTTATTCACATTTTTTTAGTATGGTTAACCATATTTCAGAGATGTGGTGGGTGGAGAAAAACAAGAAGCCAAAATGTTAGGAAAAGGAGTCTTTCACGCCACATGCTCAGTTCTAAATACTGTTGCAGCAAGTTTTACAAGTTCCTCCAGCATTCCACTGGTGCAGGCACTCAGACATTCAAAGTATCTGTATGTTTCTTAGGTTTTATAAAAGCAGAGCTTTGCTTAACTCAAAATTTCTTCTCCCTTTGATCAACCACATCTACACAGGTTCCACCTCCATACTCAAAATGAAACTGGGCCTGCAAGTGGCCAACAACCCCACACATACCTTGCTAATTAGATTACCAATGCCAGGATGTCTGTCTTATCGACTACTCTCCTGTTTGCCCACACACACACCGGGCATCATGAAAGACCCAGTCCTGGGCTCAGAAAGAAAATAAATATCTGGTCCTCTTCAAAGTACTGATAAGCCTCTTGTTTTAATTAAAATAGTAATTATAAATTCTTGCTCTTATCACTAATGGGAATTAATTATCTTGCATATGCTGCTGTTGCTTCTATGGCTGTAACGGAGTGAGGTTAAAGATAAGTGAAATGCAAATAGGAAAAAAACAACACAAAAGGCAGTAACACTTTCCTAAATGTAATACCATACCAACCACAACAAGATTCCTATGAGTAAGGCAGAAAACTCAGCATCCCACAACCAGTCAGGATTCCTAACCAAAAACCAAAAATATGATAAATGAAGAAATATTTATATAAGCATGACTATCAAATATATTTATTATTTACACAAACTGTAAAGATATTTATAGTACAATCCTAGGTTTATTTATTCAGAAGCAAGTCCCAGTTTATTCAGTGGGGCTTACTCAAACAAGGACAGAAATGCAACCTCAAGTGATAAGCAACTTCATTCACACAACCCAAAATTCCGAATTATGCCACTTTACGCTGTTTTGCTACTGTTTATACTTGTTTTTATGGTTATTGGATTTTAAATGGCTTTATTTCTTGTTGTGAGCTGCCTTGGTTTCCAACCCTACCTCACAGGGTTGTTGGAAAGACTCCATACATGCACACACACACACACTGCAGATGTATAAATACATACAGCCCATATAACAGTTTATTGTCAAACCAGTTGGTCATTGCAGAAAAATCAGTATTCGTTTTTTAAAAAATCAGTATTACTTTCCTACAGAATAAAAACTGTAATATCTAAGTAAGCCCTGCCTACTTGCTTTAAAATAGGACTGGAGGAGGGGGGGGGACAGAAAGAGTTAGAACACAAACACAATTCTTTTTACATTCACTCCAAAGTCCCATTGATTTTCAGCACATTCATAACCATGTCTACTCAAAAGTAAGTCCTATTGAATTCAATGGGATTTACTCTGGGCATATGGGATTAGCAATGCTTTTACCCCCACAAAAGCAAGTATTGGGAAGGTTTTCAAAACACTGCCCAGGATCTGACTCCTGCACACAAGAGGAAAAAAACCTGAAATGTATATACTTACCCAATTTATGAGATTTTCAGATAAACGGGGGGAAACCACCATTTTGTTTTCTAGACACTGCCTCAGGTCAATCAAACTGAAACACAACCCTGGCTTCACTGATTGGCTGCAATCCTGAACGGGTGGGGTTAAAGCTACGAAGTGCTATAGTATACAGTACTGTTTAAAGAAAGATTTAACAGTCGGGGCGGCTGATGTTTTTATGTATATCTCGAGAACCGGACCACCTAGAAACTTAATTTTTTTTTAAATTAAAGCTGAGAATCCGGGCCATCTAAGGGGCTAGCCGGGCACCGGGTGGCATGCAAAGAATTTGGGTAAAACTCGGCTAACCGGGCAATATGGCAACCCTATTTATACATGTTTTCTAGGAATTAAGTAAAATGGATTACATACAGTCTTCTCAGAACATGGGACAAGATGATCGTTGAAGGAAGGAATGCCAGACAGTCAGGGCATGTGAACTATTTGTTTGTTTGTTTGTTACTTTAATAATATAATAATTACAGCTGGTATAGCACAGTGGGGAGGAGAGCCTGGCTGGGAGTCCAGAGTCTGTGAGTTCAAATCCCCGCTTGTGTCTCCTGGGTGTCAAGGGCCAGATAAAGATCACCCCCACAGAGAGTGGCTCAGGGGTTATGTGCCCTGCCATCTGTGCAGCCGTGGGCAAGCTGCAGACTCCCAAGAAGACCAGTTGCCCCCCAGCTGGCAGTTGCGGACAAGGAAGGGGCTGGCTTGTGCAGCCATTGCAAGCTGAGCAGGCCCTAGCCAGCTGGGGAGGACTAGCCTCAGAGGGAGGCAATGGTAACCCCCCTCTGAATACTGCTTACCATGAACACCCTATTCGTAGAGTCGCCATAAGTTGGAAATGACTTGAAGGCAGTCCATTAACATTAAAATATAATAATTAGTAAATTAACTCTTTTTATTATATTTTATTGAATTTTAAGAATAAAGAAACAAATAGGTAACATCCCTCCCCTCCCACCCTTCCCTTCTAGTCCTTATACAATTAAACCTTAACGTCTTTTTCTTTTTTTCCTTTGCATATTTCCAAGCATGTGCATAGAATTGAATCTCTGGATATCTAACAATACAAAACAATACAAAAAGGCTCAACCTAAAACTCCTCTCCATAGTTGTACACATGTTGCTGAAGGTTGCATTGTTCGATTTTGCGAGTTTACATAAGACAGAAAACAAAACCATCTTTCAATAAAGTCATCTTCATTTGAGTCTCCTTTAAGTGCTCATACTTGTTTTGTCAGCTTTTCCATCAATGCCAGTGTCCAGTCCTTTTGTCTCCAAATATCCAAATTTAAGTATCTAATCATTTCCAGTGCTGGGTGATTGCTTGTCTTGCTGCCACCAGCAGGAAGGTGATCAGTTCCCTATGCTGAAGCTTACCTTGGTCAAAATATTGTCAATAATGCCAGCAATGGAGTGCAGGAAACCTCTTGACCTGTGATTAATGTTATTTCTTTAAACATGTCAGTTCAAAAATTCTGAATTACACTACAAGTCCACCACATATGAAACCATGTGCCTATCTGTGCTCATCCTCTCCAGCATAATGGTGATGTATGAGGATTAATTCTGTGACAACGCAAAGGGGTTAAATACCACCTATGGGACACTTTAAATGTGTTCTCTCTCACTTTTGCAGATATTGACAACAAGGGCTTCTTTGCCCATGTTATTCTAATCAACTTCTTCAAATATCAATATCAATATTCAATTCAAATATCACTTTCCCATAAATGCTTCACAGCTTGAAGGTTACCAGTATGAAAATCGCATAACAACTTGTATATTATAGATAGTATTCCCTTTGAGTTTGAGGTCATGCTCCAGCCCACAAACTCAAAGGGAGTAAGACTGTGTGTAGCTTGTGCTTATACCATTATATTGGAAATGAAATGCGAGATCTGGTGAACCATGAACCACCCTTCCATCCGATGGCAGGGTGGGAGTGCTCATCCTAAACCGGTGCCAGGAGGCTGTGAAGGGCTGGATGTTGGCTAACAAACTGAAAGTTAATCCAGACAAGATGGAAGTGTTGCTGGCCAAGTGGAAAAGTACCCCAGGGATAGGGTTGCAACCTGTTCTGGATGGGGTTGCACTCCCCTTGAAAGAGCAGGTCTGCAGTTTAGGAGTTCTTCTGGATCCTGACCTGCTGCTGGAATATCAGGTGGCTGCTGGAGCCAGGAGTGATTTTGGCCATCCCAAAATGGTCTACCAGCTGCATCCATTCCTGGAAGCAGCTGACTTGGCCACAGTGACACATGCATTGGTGACATTGAGGCTTGATTACTGTAACGCACTCTACATTTTATTCTATTTTAGAATTAAAATATGGATTCCAGTTATTGATTTCTTTCCGCCTTGAAGACCTGGCTGTTCAGGCAGGCCTATGAGATTTCTGGGATGCGTTAGTTTTAATGTGGTCGGAAGAGTGGGGTTTAGATGAATTGTGGTTCTTGTTGTTTTTATTGTATTTTATTACATGTTGTACGTCGCCTAGAGTGGCCGTTAACTCGGCCAGATAGGCGACTCAGAAATAAAATTTATTATTATTATTTATTATTATGGGGCTGCCTTTGAAAACAATTCGGAAACTACAGTTGGTTCAAAATGCAGCAGCCGGAATGTTAATGGGAGCACAGCACAGAGAGCATATCACCCCTGTGTTTTATCAACTCCACCGGCTGCCAATTTGTCTCCAAGCCCAATTCAAAGTGCTGGTTTTGATCTTTAAAGCCCTAAATGGCCTTGGACCAGTGTACTTAAGGGACCGCTTACATCCATATGTTCCTACCCTGGATTTAAGATCATCCGCCTCTGGTCTCCTCTGCGTGCCTGGAATAAAAGTTAGATTGACAGGCACGCGGGAGAGACCCTGTTCAACTGTGGCTCCCAGACTTGGGAATTCCCTGCCCCAAGAAGCCCACTTTGGTCCCTCCCTGATGGTCTTCCAGAAACTTGTAAAAAACTATTTTGTTCCCGAGAGCCTTTGGTTGGGACTGACAGGTCAGCCTGATACTGTTTAAAGTTTTTTATCTTTTATTTTTATCTTTTAAGTTATTTTATTCTCACTCTCTTATATGCATATGCACATATATACATGTATGTATGCTTGTGTGTGTGTATGCATAATGCATTTTATGTATTTTAATTGTATTTTATTCATTTTAATTTACTGCAATGTTTGTCTTTTTATTGTGTATTTTACTATATATGTGTGCTATTTTATTGTAGCCACCCTTAGTGCCCTATTGTAGGGTAGAAGGGCAGGATAGAAATATTTTAAATAAATAAATAAATAAAATTACAATTCCCATGCTCAAATTTGGAGACCAATTGGATGCCAGATTAAGGTTTTTATCCTCATAAAAGGATTTCAAGGGGGCTATTTCTTTCCATTTTTGAACCTCTGAGGACTATCATTGTTACAGGATAGAGGATGATACCAAAATGGTATCAATGGTGATACATCTGGTGCTACAACTTTTTTCCATCACAACCATACCTCTAAATCCACAGAAAAGGGGGTTAATATTTCCTATTATCTGTTTTTTAAGTTTTAAAAGAAATAGTAGCACTACAAGTTTATGGAGACTACTTTTGTTGTGTTCCATGTGTAACCACATGTATTCATCTAAATCATGTAACACCTGCATAATGTTTTGGTGGTGAGCAGCTTCATAATTCCAGAAAAGGTTAGGGAGACCTAAGCCCTCTAGATGTGCTTTTTTATATATCATCATACCTCTAAGTCTGGGTTTTTTATTTAGATGGACAAAAGCTAAGCAAAGTTTCTGCCATTTACTTAACTGAGGAACTATATGGATAGGCAGCACTTGAAAAAAGGGTAAAAAAATTGGTAGAACTGTCAAAATGATGCTAGTTTTCCAGACCATGACAAATTCAATAAGGTCCATCATTTTAAATCTTGTTAGACTTTTTTTTTTTTTACTTTTACAAATGGGAGTAAGTTGAGTTGCCATGTTTGGGTCCAATGTTTTGGAACTTGTACTCCTAAATATTTAAAGTGAGTGTGACATAACCTAAATCCCTTTAGTTCCCTTAAGTGTTGTTGCAAATTTTCAGTAGGGCTAATGCATAAGATCTCTGATTTGGATTTATTTATTTCTAAACCTACAACAGATCCATAAGCAATAATCACCCTGAGGGCCTCCAATACCAAGATCTCTGGTTCAGAGACCATCAGGGTGATGTAATCTGCAATGAGATTTACCTTGTGTGATGCACCATGTATTTGGATTCCTTTGATGTTGATGTTATCATGCAGTTCAGCAGCCAGGGGTTCAATAGCTATGGCAAAAAGCAGAGGCAACAATGGGCTCCCCTGCTTTGTACCCCACTGAATTGGGAAGTGAGCTGAGTCCTGGCCATTCACCCTGACCACTACGTGACTATCTGTGTAGAGCTTGTGTAGTATGCCAATAAATCCATTGCCTAATTGCATTTTGTGTAATAGCTCAAATAAAAATTTCCAGCAGACCTTATCAAATGCTTTGTGCACATCAAGTGAGATAACTGCACATGGCTTGCCCAACTGTTTGCCATAATAGATGGCATTAAAAAGCCAATGGATCAGTTCTTTGATGTGTCTGTTCCATATGAAGCCTAATTGGTCTTTATGTATTAATTTTGGTTTAAAAAGTGGCTAGCCTGTTGGCCAGGATGCCAATAAGTGATATTGGTCTATAAGACTCTGGCAGTGCAGCATCTTTATCAGGTTTTATGAGTAAAATTATCCTTGACTCTTTCCAAGATTGAGGTACTGGGTCACCATCAAGTGTGCTGTTAAAGAATCTTAACAGATGTGGGGATAGTGTGTTTGCCATTTTTTTTATAGAAAGTTACTGTAAATACATCTGTTCCTGGGGCTTTTAGAGGTTTAAGCTTTTTAATTGTTTTATCCAATTCTTCTATTGTAATAGGGTTCATAAGAAAGTCACTTTGTTCAGGTGTTAACGTACTTGGAGTATGAACATACGAACATATTTTTGAATCAACTCCGAGTGTACATCAGCAACTGTGTACAAATGTTTTTAAAAGTCTTGGAAAGATTCCCTAATCTTTAATTTATCATACACTTCCCCTCCCTTTTTGTTTTAAGAGAATAGATTCCATTTCTTTCTTTTTTCCTTAATCTTGAAGCTAACAATCTAGAACTCTTGTCTCCAAATTCATACAATTTTTGATTTATATACTGTAGAGAAGTGGAAATTTTCCCTACATCCAAAGTTTGTAATTCAACCCTTTTTTGATATAATTTATTATATACTCTATTACTGCCTGTGCTTTTATGTTTTTCTTCTAATTTTTTTATTTTGGTTATAACTTGATTTTTTAATGTATCTCTTTCTCTTTTTAAATATGCAGATTTGCTTATAAATCCCCCCAATACTGCTTTCAAGGTGTCCCATAGCAAGTATTATGGATGTTCCTGGGGTGTATTGTGTTGGTAGGAATCATTAATATTTAGAACTATACAGTCTATGATTTCTTTATATTGTATTAAACTTGGATTTAGTTTCTAGCTAGGCCATGATGGCTCATCCATGTAAAGGTTAAATAGTGTATAAACTAGTCCATGATCCAAAACCAGAATAGGACCCATATATGAGGTTAAAATGTTGCCTAATAAGGATAATGAACACAATATGAAATCAATCCGCATATATAATTTATGGCAATTTGAGAAAAAAGAATAATCTCTGTTAGAGCTATTCATTAGATGCCATGAATCAATCAGATTATGTTGCAAAAGAAGAGCTTTCAGAGTGCCCGGATCAGATTGTGATGGTGAATGAGTTTTCCCTTTTTTATCTACTTTAGCATCGATCACCCAATTTAAGTCACCACTAATCACTAAATTGCCCTCTTTAAAATTTTATAGTAAACCCAAAAGAGATGTAAGAAACTCTCTTTGGCCAATGTTTGGACTATATATTGAAACAAGTCTGATTAAGTTACCATTAGTAAGGCCTTTAATAAAAATATATCAATCCACTGAGTCTTTTAATGTGTCTAATTCTTGGAACTGAACCCTAGGTGCTACTCATATGCCCACTCTACTTGCTTTAGATATGCCTGAGGACTGAAACCGTGTAAGGGATTACCAGTTTGTGTTCCAAACTCTTCTTTTGGTATGTTTCCTGCATCTTCCCATTTTAAAAGTCCCCATATCCTTTTCCATTTTATCGGTGACCCTAAACCAATAACATTCCAAGAACTAACTTTTAACGACATCAGTTATGAATTATAAGATCTTCCATCCGGAGTCTCTCATAAACACAATAAATCTGGTTTTGAAACAAAACTATTAACCTGCAAGTTATAATTATATTCATTGACCCTACAACCCCCCTAACCTTCTTTTACAACAGAAAATAGCCTCATCTTCTCCTCACCTCACAGGAGAATTTTGAACTATACTACTGAGTGGAACCTTGAATTCAGGTACCACTGAGGGAGTATGGATAACACAAAGGGAGGCTTTAGTATCCTCATCTTAATTTCCCCTCCAGCAACAATTTTTCCTCTCCCCTTCTTTTTCCCAACCCCCTCTCTACAAAAAAGCAGTATATTTTTAGAAGAAAAAATTCAAACCCCTCCACACTCATAAAAACCATAAGTCTGATGACATTCCACAGTTTTTATGTGGTATTGTGAGACATTTCATAATTTTTCCATATAGCAATCAGTGTAAGATAGATCTAGCAGGTCCTAGAAAATTCTTAGGCTTTTTGTTTTTCTTTGTTTTACATTGCCACTCATACAGATAATTGAAGCAGTGATCATTCTCTCTGTCTTCCTCTTTGTCCTGACTATCCTGTTTACGCTCCTCTCATAGCTTGAGTGTTGAGCATTCATTGGGCTTCCGCCATTGTTGAGACGATGTGCGTAGCGCCATTATGAATGTCTATTAAATGGGAAGCCCCATTTGTAACAAATGTCTGCATCAAGGAGATTGGCAGTAATCTCTTTGAAATTCCTTCTTTTTTGTAGTGTCTGCACTCAGATCATTAAATATAAGAACTTTAGCTTTTCCACATTGCAAATTCTGTTTGTTCCTTGAGACTGTCAGGATGTCTTCTTTTATAGAAAAGTGCACCATTTTACCGATAATATCTCTCAGGAGTTGCCCTGGAGAGGGTTTTGGTGTTAGTGCTCTGTGGACACATTCTTTGTCTTTCTCTTCAATGCTTAGATCTGGAAATGAGTTCCACAGCCAACTAAAAAAGAAGGATTTCATATTATCCCCTTCAGTTAATTCAAATATTCCTTTCACCCTCAAATTTTCTCTGCAGCTTCTGTCCTCCCAAGATTCCATTCTCAGTCTGCTGTGGTGATATTTAATTTTTTAATAGCCGCTTTATGTTGAAAGCCTAATTCAAATGCAGCATCTGCCGTTTTCATAATCTCAGGAAGCTTCGATGAGATGTCCTTAATTTCATCCTTTACCTGGGAGAATTCTTGTTTCCATTCTGCTGCTAGTTCCTTCTTGAACTGTTGTAGAATATCATGTACAGGTTCCCAATCTTCTTTAGAGAGACTTGCTGATTTACACGCCATTTTGAGTCTTATGTCAGATTCGTCCTCTACCGAGTCTGTTGTATCTCATGCTCCGAAATAGCTTTTTAGTGATTTTTCTCTGGCTCCGAAGGAGGCAGTGGTCATTCCTCACAACTTCCAAGTAAATAATTGGGGGTCTTCATACAAAGAAGTGCTATTTAGATGCTAAGAGTGGTGGCCAAAGCGGGAGACGATGAGTTACACCGCTATCTTGGTTGATGCCACAGCCCCCTATTAAATTAATTTTAAAAGGAATCTAGGGGACAAAGGTGTCAATGATAAAACAATAAAATTAAAACTTCTAAAAACAGTTTAAAAGTAGTAGCAGATCCAGGGGTAGCCTAGGATCTTCATTGGGTAAGTATCACAATGACAAGACCCCTGTATTATCCATTATAGATGAATAAGGGTGGTCAGTTCAAGACACACTATTTGAATCATACTCTTGAGTAGCACAATACAGATATGGAATATGAATTACAGATCTGGATGAATTTGGTCCAGATCTGTCCTCTTCAGGAATTCTTTAACATGAAGCTGTCCAGCCAACACTAAAAATAATTCCTAGTTGCAAGCCCAGTAACAAAATAAATCTTTATAAGTTGACCCACATTACATCATAATCATTTGCACTGTGGTTGGCTAAGTCCAGTGCATTAATGTATCACATTTTCCACTTCTTTTTCCCTGGAAACAGTCATGGTGGCTGCTAGTCAAGGGTGTGTTCAAGATGAAACGTCTACCTCTTTCTCTGGATTTTTCACAGAATCTCCTGCAGAGAGATTATGCAACTCTCTTTCTTATAGTCTTATTTTCTATCTTTGGTCATGTTCTACATGAGCTAAGTAGATTTTACCTTTTAAAAATCCTGATGAATTTTTATTCTTACTTTCCCCAATATTAATATGTGCAGATAGTTACCTGTGTTGAGGCACCTGCTAGTCTGTAACTGAAAAATCACATTGGTTCAAGTTTCTCATCTTCCATTTTTCGAGTTCCTTGAAGCTGTGGCTCTGACCCATTCTCCCAATTGGCCTTAATGCCTAGAAGCATTATATGCTCTAAGTATGGCTCCTTTCAGAAGGAAGCCATCAAAGCCCTTTCAACTCATGGAGGAAAATATATTCAAAGCTTTCTTGAACTGCTCTGCAACAATGATACTCACCTGAATCAATCATCACAAGATGATAATTTGTTCAGGATATAATTGTAAACAAGGCTTTAATTAACTGCATCAAGGCTTTAATTAACTGCATCAAGATTCCTTTGTGAAAAGCTATATTTAGCTCCTGGAAATATGGAGCTTCTTTCTCTACAAGAAAACATGTACCTTCTGCTGCTCCCCTGGTCAGGGCACATGTCTTATACAGAATGCAGACAATAAACTGAGTTTAAGGTTGTTTCGGGATGACCTGTGATGTTGCTGTTGTTGTTAGCATTAATTCTAATTTGTTTTCACAAAGGTTTATTTGGGGCGGGGTGTTAGACAACATCAGCTAGTGAGCATCCATTCTGATTTTTTTGTGGGGAAATTATATGTTACATCAAGCAAGTCTTGTTGTCCCACACTTTCCAGTGCATTTCCCCATCACTTTCCTTATTGGAAAAAGTCTATGGCTTTTTAAGTGGCTTTGATGCGTAAGAGCTCCAAATCAACTATAGTTGTGGAACCTGAATTTGCCAGTATGTAACTGAAACCCATCCAGAGTGTGAAAGCTCCCTAATTCACCATGTAGCTCTCTGAATCCCACCAAACCTGTGCTCTTGTGCCTGCAGAGCATATGGTCATTAGGTCCCACTGTCTAGAGCTGACAGCTATTCTTGACCATTTCTTCTATGGCTGGGACTTGCTCTTTGAATTTCTTAACACTGCAGCAATTTATTATAAACAATTAATGCCAAAGAAGCTACTTTACTGCTCAATAGTGGCAATTTTTCCTCATGTTAGATGAAAACCTGTTGATTTTGTGGTTTTAATTTCTGTGTATATGTTTTTATATTGAGTGTATTATATATATTTACTGTACGTCGCCCAGAGTGGCAGGACAACCTGCCAGATGGGTGTCTAATAAATAAATAAATAAATAAATTTGAATAGTGCTTCTATCTATCTCTGTGTTACTGAGGCTGAGCTCATGTACAGAATTCAGCAGCCCACCTAACTGATGACTGAGCACCATATCTGACCTCAAATTGATTTTCCCTTAGATCAAAATGGCTAGTGACCCTGAGTAGTGGCCTGGCTGGCTTGCAAGTAACCAAGAGGTACCTTTATGCATTGAATTTCTTCTTTACATTGTGATCTGTTGTGTCCTGGGACAGTACAGGATGACTCTGAGTGATTCAAATCTTGACTGGTATCTTTGACACTATAATTCTGTAGATCCCAGTGAACAAAACCAAGAAGTTATGATTACTTAAGTAATCATTTGATTGCAGTCCCTACTTCGGCAATGTACATCTGCTGAAAAAGAAGAAACATGCCACAATGAAGGATTGACTGCTTATTAAAATCTGTATTTATAACCCAGCTGCACCAAGGCTATCAGATGAAATGACATTTTAAAAAAGTTTAGTAAAAGGGGTAATCAAGGTCCAACCCACATGACAAAAAAGGATCGCCAGGATTTAATGTTGTGTTCTAGAAATCATGGTATCCAGTACTAGTGATGGCCAAATCTGTCCATTTTGCTTTCCTTTGGTTTCTCATATCTCCACTCTCAAGGTCAGTTCTCATTTCAGCATCAGTTTGCTTTAAAATAAAAAGTCCTCATGAAATTCTACCAGCATTTTAGTTCAATTTTCTCCTAATATACACATTTTTGCAAGGAATTTTCTCTAATATAATGCATGTGATATGTTATTTTTACTAATATATACACATTTATGAACACTTTCCCCTAATATACATATTTTTGTACACATTATCAGAGAAGTGCATCACAAAATTTGGAGGTGTGTGAATTTCTGAAGGCTAACTGTGTTTTGGTTCACACACTGCAGGGGTGGGAAACCTTTTTGGCTTCACAGGCAAGATCAACCTCCTATCCTCCTGTTGCCCACCTGCCAATCACTTGACATCACAAAGATATCAGGTCCAAGGTGCTCCAAAGCACCCTGCAAGGCACTGTGGAAATGAAGGTTCCCCCCCTTTCATTTTAGCATTGAAAGCTCTGCTGAAATGTTGAGGAAAAAACTCCATTTTAGCAGGGAATTCCACTCAAACTCCTTCCTGAATCAGGAAGGAGTTTGCATAGAATCTTGTCGAAATGAACAGGATTTAACAGCTGGCAAACAAGGGGTTAAATTCCCTTGCTTTGGCTGCACATCCCTGTTCTCTACTGGGAACAGGCATGTGCAGCCAACACAGGATTTAACCCCACTCATCAGATGATGTAATGTGTAATGTTAGCAGATGAGTGGGTGGTGTGGTTTGGGGAAAATGGCCTCCTGGGCCAACTGGGACTTCTCTGGCAGGCCAACATTGGCTTACAGGCCAGAGGTTCCCCACTCCAGGGATTTTGTTTTGGAAAGCACAAATTAGGTAGATTCGCATTGAAAATGGAATCAAATGGAATTTCTACCCTATACCTATCTGGTACCAACTATGGCACTCCAAACAGTACATAGGGTTGTATTCAACTAAGTCCTACTTGATGGGGAATTTTTATATATACATAGCTAATGGGGAATTCAATATACATAAACAATGAGCAAAATATATTCTTTTATAAAGCTATAAAGGTTCATAACATTTTAATAGTTTAGTAGGAAGCCAGATCTTTTTCTTCTTGCAGCTGTCTCCCTGACTATGCTGGTCATTTGGAGCTACTTGTACTCAAAACAATTGATAACATTGTGCTGAATATCTTGGTACCTCTAAGACGGAGAAAGAATTGCAGAATAGCTAAAATGCTTAGCTCATTAGCTGGAGTGCTTAGCTCACTGTGAAAATGTACTTTCATGTGAAGTACTGAACATTGCCAAATTCATTAGAACACCAAATTCACTAGAACACGATGCAGAGAAGTACAGTACCTATGCAAAATGCCTGTGTAATACTATCATGTCTATGTCATTCTGATGTGTTAAATCCTGATTGGTAGATGCTAAAGTCTTTGTCCTGAAATATATAAAAACCCCAGGCAAACAGTGTCAAGTTGCAGTTCTCCACTCACTAGGAGGAAGACTGACCAAGTGTACACTTGTCATCCAATAAAGGCCTACCTTTTTGCTGCAAGCCTGTGTCTTTAAAATTTTTATTCAAAGACCCCCAGCAAAAGAACCTACAGGAGAAATACAAAATTCTCCAACATTTTGGTTTTAGAAGTGGGATAGACAGTAGACCCACTGAAATTGATGAACCTAAGTTAGCCATGTCTATTAATGTCAATGGGTCTATTCTGAGTGGAACTAACATTGAATAGCACTTACAGAGTCTAATATCCATTTGATGTAGCTGCTGAAAGCATTTCACAATTGGGATATTAGTTTGTTGTTGGTGTTTTGTGCCTTCCAGTCGACTACGACTTATGGCGACCCTATGAATCAGCGATCTCCAACAGCATCTGTCATGAACCACTCTGTTCAGATCTTGCATGTTCAGGTCTGTGGCCTCCTTTATGGAATCAATCCATGTCTTGTTTGGCCTTCCTCTTTTTCTACTCCCTTTTGTTTTTCCCAGTATTATGGTCTTTTCTAGTGAATCATGTCTTCTTATGATGTGTCCAAAGTATGATAACCACAGTTTCATCATTTTAGCTTCTAATGGTAGTTCTGGTTAAATTTGTTCTAAGACCCAATTATTTCTCTTTTTTACAGTCCATGGTATGCGCAAAGCTCTCCTCCAACACCACATTTCAAATGAGCTGATTATTCTCTTATCTGTGTTTTTCACTGTCCAACTTTCACATCCATACATAGAGATCGGGAATACCATTGTCTGAATGATCCTGACTTTAGTGTTCAGTGATACATCTTTGCATTTGAGGACCTTTTCTAGTTCTCTCATAGCTGCCCTCTCTAGTCCTAGCCTTCTTCTGATTTCTTGACTATTGTCCCCATTTTGGGTAATGACTGTGCCAAAGTATTGATAATCCTTGACAAGTTCAATGTCCTCAGTTTCAACTATAAAGTTGCCTAAATCTTCTGTTGTTATTACTTTAGTCTTTTTGACGTTCAGCTGTGGTCCTGCTTCTGTGCTTTCCTCTAACTTTCATCAGCATTTGTTTTAAATCATTATTGGTTTCTGCTAGTAGTATGGTATCATCTGCATATCTTAAATTATTGATATTTCTTCCACCAGTCTTCACACCTTCCTCCTGGTCCAATCCTGCTTTCCGTATGATATGTTCTGCGTATAGATTAAATAAATAGGGTGATAAAATACACCTCGTCTCACACCCTTTCCGATGGGGAACCAATCAGTTTCTCCATATTTTGTCCTTATAGTAGCCTCTTGTCCAGAGTATAGGTTGCGCATCAGGACAATCAGATGCTGTGGCCCCCCATTTCTTTTACAATATTCCATAGTTTTTCATGATCTACACAGTCAAAGGCTTTGCTGTAATCTATAAAGCACAGGGATTTTCTTCTGAAATTCCTTGCTCCTTTCCATTATCCAATGTGTGTTTGCGATATGATCTCTGGTGCCTCTTCCCTTTCTAAATCCAGCTTGGACGTCTGGCATTTCTTGTTCCATATATGGTAAGAGCCTTTGTTGTAGAATCTTGAGCATTACTTTACTTGCATAAGATATTATGGCAATACTTCAATAATTACTGCATTCTCTGGGATCCCCTTTCTTTGGAATTGGGATGTATATGGAACGCTTCCAGTCTGTGGGACATTGTTTAGTTTGCCATATTTCTTGAGAGATTTTTGTCAAAATTTGGACAGATTCAGTCTCAGTAGCTTGTAGCAACTCTATTGGTATGCCATCTGCTCCTGGTGATTTTTTTCTTCCAAGTATTTTAAAAGCAGTTTTCACCTCACATTCTAAAATTTCTGGTTCTTCATCATACAGTGCCTTCGTGAATGAATCTGTCATCCTGACATCTCTTTTATAGAGTTCTTCAGTATATTGCTTCCATCTTCCTTTTAGTCAGTGTGTTCCCCTGATCCCTACTCTTGGTTTAAATTTCCCTTTTGGAATAGGGCTCTTGTTCTTCCCTTTTTGTTGTCCTCTTCTATTTCTGTGCAATAACTATTGTAATAGTTCTCTTTGTCCCTACGTACTAGTCACTGTATTGTTGCATTTAGGGTTCTGACCGTGTTCCTATCTCCTGTTGCTCTTCCTTTCCTTCTTTCTTTAACCATTTTAAGAGTTTCTTCAGTCACCCACTGAGGTCTTTCTTTCTTTCTTTTTAACTAGAGGTATTGTCCTTTTGCATTCTTCCCTGATAATGTCTCTGACTTCACTCCATAGTTCTTCTGGTTCTCTGTCAACTACATTTAAAGCTTCAAACCTGTTCCTTATTTGATCTTTATATTCTTCTGGGATGTTATTTAAACTGTATTTTGGTATTATGATTGCTTTGTTGTTGTTGGGATATTAGTACCCGTAACTAAATATAGCATACTTAGAAGTGACACAAACTTTCTTAGTTACTGTGCACCAAATGAAATGAGAACTGAGTTTCCGAATATAATGATTCAGCAAACTGTGTAAACTTGAATATAAATCTTCACATTCCCCATTGTATGACAGACAACCTTAGTTCAGATATTTTGATTAGATAACAACACCTCTTTGTGTTACTTGTAACACAGGGGTGGGGAATCTGTGGTCCTTCAGATGTTGTTGGACTACAACTCCCATCAGCCTGAGCCAGAATAAACAATGGTTCCCCACCTCTGCTGTAACTGATGTATCAGGACTGTGTCCATTTACTTACCTAGTTACTCACAATCTGTTACTTTTGAACATTTAATTTTGCTCCAGCACAACTTTTGTCTTACAGTGGCTAAGGCTGCAATCTTATATGCATCCACCTGAGAATAAGTCTAACTGAACTCAATGGGGCTTGCATCTGAGTATATAGAATTGCTCTGTAAGAGTGTGAAGTGGGAAGCCTCCATTCAAATTTTAATGGAGTGAGAAATTCATCATATGATCTTAGGCAAGGCACCATCTATATGGTAGTATCAAAATAATACTGACATACTTTGGAGGCCTGTTGAAGGATTGCTGACAAATTGAATATGAAGTAGTTTGAACATGGTAGGGTACAATGTCATGATTATATTGGGATATTTATATTTGTCATTAATTGCTATTTTTAATTTAGATTGATTGTTTTTGATGATTTTGAATGTTATAATGTTCGTGTAATTGAACTGAGCTATTTGTTGGATTGTTATTTCTTGAAAGGATTTTGTATTTGATTGTTATTGATGTATTTTTGTTGTTCTGTTGTGAGCCACTTTGAACATATTTAAATGGAAAAGCAGCATGCAAATTGAAATGATGATGATGACTTTTTTGTTGACTAGTGGCATGCAAGTACTATGAATTTAAATAAGCTGTGGTCCTCATCTCTAATATAATTGTGGCACTGCTTTATAAATGCCAAATTGTTCTCTTACCATCCCATTTGGTTTCTTCTTGCAGTGACTTTTTCAGGTTTTACAGACCATAGCAAGGCATGTTCATTGCCAATGGGAATCTCTGTGTTTAGCTGAAGAAGAGTAGGGATGAGTCATATAACAACACACTTCAACCCAACTGTTTAAGTCACAAATGACTCAATCAGTTCCAAACACAAAATCCAAGAGGAATTCAAATGCCCCCATAATACTTTCTGCCAACAGAAAAGTGACATTCTGAACACTGGCCTTGAAATATTAGATGGACTTTTCCATGATTAAGAATAAGGAGGTAAGAAATCCTATGTGCCATTTTATTTATCTTTTGCCTATGTAGCATCTCTCCTGTATGATTTCTCCTGAGCCAATGCAATTTGAGCACATCAGCTGGCAATGCATTATCCTTCACTGCACCAGCCGGTGTAATATAGAAAAGGCCTCAGTAGATCTGTCTCTGTCAATAACATTTGCTCCCTAGCCTAATGATGCTGAATTTAGGAGTAAGAATCAACAATTTCACACCATATTGCCCAGTTGCACCTTGTAAGCTCAGTTTCAGTTTATTTGGTCTGCAGACCATAAACATCAAACGCTCTATAGGGTTATCAAGATGCCAGGGGAAAACAACAACACAATATACATGCACACAATACATGTGTCTTTTTTAAAAATAACAAAATCCATGAACAATCAGAGATAGTTTTAAAAAATAAACAATTTTGACTTGGAACTCATCTTTCCTTTAATAATTGTGGCCTAGTTGTAATGGCTACATCAAGGAGCTTGGCTATATATTTTATCCCTATCTACAAAATTTACAGTGTAGGAAACCTTGGGCTAACGTTTTGACTGAGCCTCTTTTGCAAGTGCCAATGCAGCCTGGTAAATTAACTCTCTGTAACCACTATTGGCAAAGCCTCAAAATCCTACCTCTAATCTCCTTCTCCCAGATGGAGACTGATGTCTGTTACTACCTTCTGCTTCCTACTGCTTCCTTGTCTCTTTCAGTGGTTACACTTCCTGGTGGTAAAAGTTGAAAATGGCCACAGTAACATTACAGCTAAAGAGCAGAATATGAGTTGTTGCTACTTCCATAATAGTTCACAAAAGTCTTTAATTTTTTACCTGCCACAGTCATATTAAGATGGAATGCATGCATGTACAATATACTTTTTAAATATTTGCATGTAAGGAATTAGATCAGCTGGCAGCAATGGTTGGTGGCAATAGAGACCAGTTCTAGATTCCTACTTTGTTTCATAATTGGAAATTTGGATTTGGCAGCTAAATCAATTTAATCTAGGCCTATTGATTTATTTATTATATGTTGTATTTATATAAGGCTGCTCGGGCACCCAAACCATGCACACATGAAGGTATTCTAGTTTCTAGTAAAGCTCTCAGTATTGTTCCTCAGGCTTTATTGGATATAGATAAAAGGGCATTATTCCAAGGATTCACCTGTGGGTTTTTTTTTTCTGATATAGAAGTCTTGACAGAGCTTGGAAAAGTTACTTTTTTGAACTACAACTCCCATCAGCCTCAGCCAGCATGGCCACTGGATTGGCTTGATGGGAGTTGTAGTTCAAAAAATTAACTTTTCCAAGCTCTGAGTCTTGAGATGTATGTCAAGAATACCTGATTTCTAAAATGGCTTTGAGGCAAAGAATTGTGGGGGAAGACATCTTGTCTGAGATGGGGCCTCTGAGAGGCATGACTTTGCCGTTCTCACAGCCTAAGCTAGTTAATTAGGCTGCAAGCAAGAATAAAATAAATAAATAATAAATAAATAACACCTGCTGATCAGTGGAGACTGGTATTCAAGGCCACAGGACTAGAAAGATTAGAGAGTCTATGACCGTTAAGCACGGAAATTCCAGAAATGTTTCATCATCAGAAAGTCCCCTGTTTAGCTGTAAACTGCCCAGAGAGCTTTGGTTATGGGGCGGTATATAAATGAAATGAATAAATAAATAAATAAATCCTGGCTGTTGCTGCGCATTTTCCCATAAGAATAGGATTCAGACCTTAGGTCTTTGTTCCCTATGGTTGCTGATGCTATTTAGTTGAGGTTCAAACTTCCATCCACTATCCAGGCTATACATTGCTGGGGAGATGTGGAACTATGAAGCTATTTTGCTGTTTACCTCTTTGTAAGTATAGACTAGGCTAAACAGTTTTGTTGTTTTGTCTTGTGACTGTAACTATCTGTATTTTACCTGTCCCTCAGGGGTGTGGGTTTTAAGGAACCATTTTGCTGCTGTAATTGTGCACTATATTTTATTTAATAAAGCTACTTCTTATTTATCAGTGTGTGTTCATTGCAGGAGGGGATTTGGTTCTGAATCCAGCACCTTGGCCAATTGACCACAGACTACCGTATATTTGGATATTTTGGCTAAGGCTCCAAGACAAAGAGTGTAGTTTGGCTCTTGTCTGTTGGAATCCTTGGCAGGTCTATTTCTGGCACTTTGGGTTTACCCTTGGCCCAGAGCGGGTGACCAGATTAAGGTCTACCTACCTTACAGGGTTGTTGGTTACTCAGCCCTAGTAAGGGGAGGCACGGGTTTGTGCCTTGCCAGGATCAATTGCCCTGGTTTGGGAATTAAATCTTGCGACTGAACCAGGAGCGGTTCATGACAATGTACAATTCACTCATTATCAGAGCATGCTGTAAGGCAAAGAGTAATAATGTGAAATAGACTGACAGTTTAAACAATGAAGGGAACTGAAGCCAGCTATTTGCTAGCCTTGGACCAACACTTGTGACTTGATTGGAGCAAACTGTTTCTGCTAAGTGTGGCTTGACTCTGCTTTGCATCTTTGCATCATTGGGACAAAATCAAGTCTGTCCTCTAATCAAATGTGCCCAAGGGAAAAAGAAGATTTCTTCTTCAGCAGAGATATAGCTATTTTAAGGGAATTCCTTCCTTATTAACCTATTTGCTCCTGCTAAAGTGAGATACACATTATTGGGATGTGTGTGTTTGCAGATCAGAGAGGAAGAACTCTGATAATGTATCTTGTTTGCCTGGATGGAAGACGGAGAGGTATGTGTGAGGGTGAAGAAACTAGCCTGTGGTTAAAAAGCTAAAATGTACATTTGTTTCTCTGCCCACTTTTGCCTCTGGACCCACCCACTTGTGACTATGGCTCCTGGATGATTGCCCAGAAGGGAATGTGGCCCTCTGGCTAGAAGAGATTCTTCACTCCTAGTGTAGATATATCGATAAGATGTGAGGAGAAAATGTGAACCCATCAACTATTTTTCAGGTTTAAAAAAAATCCTCCCATATTTTGCAATAGTTTATATTCCTTATAGATTTTGTAAAATAGTTATTGGATACTTTAGATTTCCTCCCAGATTTTGTAAAATAGTTATAGGGCAATTTAAGCACTCACACTATGAGTGTTGGCAAAGGTCCGTTCAGGAGAGTAGTACATTGCCACCATTCTCACAGTTGTATGGCAACACAATACATTATTCCTCTCAAGCTTCCTCTTAATAATCATAATAAAAAATAGGTATTTCTTGTTTTATAGACAGATTTGAACACAGACTTTTTCTTTCAAAAATGCTAACTCTTGAATTGCTTTCTAATTCAGTTAAGACCCTCCACAGCTTGTTTCACAGAACCTCATAGATGTGCATTATCTCACTGCAGCACACACTTTATTATGTATTATTTATGACTACTGTCATGAAAATTTACATCAGTTTCATTAACAGTTAAACATCGAGCACTGAACCATGGTGAGCCTTCTTCCTCTTAAATGACTTATTTACAAACTTTACAACGGAAAATGGTAGGAGTGATAAAAAAAACTTGTGTTAGTTTACAGTGATTAATAAGGTGAGAGGAAACTTTATATATATATATATATATATATATATATATATATATATATATATTACATATATATACCGCCCCATAGCCGAAGCTCTCTGGGCGGTTTACAGCAATTAAAAACATTAAAAACAAATATACAAAATTTAAAACACACACAAATTTTTTTAAAACACAATTATATATATAAGTTGAATTCTCAGATCTGAAAACTAATTTAGAGATTCAAATCCTACTACAGATAGCCTTTGCTGTCCATATTCCTACCCATGTACGCTAAATCCAAAAAGGGAGCAATAATATGATGGCAGAGAAGCAATAGCAGGTGGTCATTAAGGCAGCAGTGGTTGGAGGACCATGGGAGATTACCAAAGCAGCAGATAGGAACTACAGCAAGCGAGCCAGTTACCCAATACGTCCTCCACTGAATATTACAACTATATTTTTATTTATTAACCAACAAAGTGTGCTCAAAATCATCATACACTACTCAGTGGTAGAGCATCATCCTTGCATGTAGAAGGTCCCCAGGTTCAATATCCAGGTAGGGCTGGGAGATATCCCTGTGTCATGAACCCCATAGTGAGCCCGTGGCAAATTGCTTCTGATGACTCAGGGGACAGGGACAGTGATCAGCCAGAGGAGGATGTATGGAGACAGCCATGAGCTGTCAGATAACAGCTGGAGTTTGAAGCAGCAGATTCCTGCAGAAGGGGTTAATAAGGCAAGCCTCACCCTTTCCCCCAATCCCTGTCAAGTCAGCCGCTGCCCACTCCTCCCTCAGATGGAGATGAAAGCTAGCTACAGCCATGACATTCTGAGGAGGAACCCTCCTCCATCTGAAGGGAGTGAGAGCTGGCTGCAGCTAGAGCACTCGAAAGCGGGAGGGCTGGAGGGCGAGTTGGCAGACATCAGCACCCCTCCATCACTGAAGATGTGGTGCAAGATGCGTAGTAGTGGACAGATGGAAACGCCAATTCGACCTCCCCATAGAAGTGCCCGATTGCTTGCCCAGTCCCAATTTGAAAAATAGTTCCCATGCAAATAAGGTGCCCATCCCAATCCTATTGGAGGCATGACTAACTGTTGTGACAGGGTCTAAGCCTGTGTAATCATGTTTGCTGTGCTTTTTGTCAGCCATAGCAAACCTGTAATTTGATCTGTGTCTCAAAGCAATAAAGCTTTCATGAAAAAGATTTCTGGAGCCTCCGAGTCTGAATTCGAGAGTGACAGGCAGGACACCCTGTCTGAAACCTCAGAGAGCTGCTGCCAGTCAGATAGACAATTCTGAGCTAGATAGACCAATCATCCAATCTGGTGTAAGGCAACTTCCTACGTTCTTGTGTCTTCTGCTGATATTGTGGCTCAGTCTCAGTCTTGTCTGCACTACCAAACACCACCCCCTATTGTCGTGGAGATGAGAGTATCCTAACCCTATATCCCTTGTTCAGGAATTATGCTTGAACAGGGAACAGGGGAAGGCTATCCCGGCTCTCAACATCTGTCACCACCCACTTCAACCCTGGCCTTGTGGCACTGAGCAACAAGGCCTGAAGTGTTATGTAAATTTGTATAAATGAGCAGAGACCCTCAACGGTCTGAGATGTGTGTGTGCCAGTATGTGCATTTACTTAAGTGGCAGGCGTTTACCCTGCATTTAGATCACTGAGACTTAAGACTTAATAAAATAAGAAAAGCTACTTTATTTATAGAAATATATAATTTGTAGGAAAGGCACACCTAGTTCTAAATAAGTTGGAGGTGCAATGCCCAGACATGGGTATTGCCCTCATGGCTCAGGAGAGAGAGCAAAGACAAAGATGTCTCTTTTCTCTCGGACAGTCAAAGAAGAGAAGAAGGAAAGGGCGGAAGGAGGAGGGGCAGATAAGCTTCCCTGAACATATCAGTTTACAAGGAAGGAAGTTAGTCAGAGCACAGCACAGGTAAAGGTAGGCAAGCTTAGCCATCTGGAGGACCCTAACTCTATCTCCCTTCTGGAACACAAACAAAAGAACCTAAACAGGAGTTGCTCTTGCCGCACTTCCAACATGAAGAGCGTTTCTGTTTGGTTGAATACATTTAGAAATCTCCCTGCAATCAGGAACCCTGAGCTATCAACTGTACACTCTTTGAAGCCCCCTTCCAATATTCCTACTGAGTGCAGAAATGTCAAGGATAAAGTGAGCGGGGCCAGCATATGAAGGGATGTTACAGGCAGCCCTTCTCCTTGTGTGACTTCCCACCAGGCATCCCACACCCACCAAATACCTTTTTCTGAATTAAGTCCACTTTGTTTACCTGGAAATCCCACTTAAGCCTACACTCTGGTTTTTATCTTTCTAAGATTATAACTGAGGAGTAGACTAGGTCATGTTCTCCAGATGTTATTGCACTGCATCTCCCATCATCCTTGACCATTCTTTATTCTGGTTGGGGCTGGTGGGAGTTGGAGTCCAGCAACATCTGGAGAGCACCATATCGGCTATCCCTAACTCATCTGGGTGATTTCAAGAGCACTCTTGCTGACAGAGGTTCTGCCTGCCTGATTCTTGGAACTCCCATCTTAGACACTGGCCTCTCTTCCCATCACCCCACAATATACTTCTCTCTCTCTCTCTCTCTCTCTTTCTTTCAACTCCCCTCCAACTTCCCCTCCTTCCATAGCCTTCCACAGTTGGCCTGCAATTTGCTTTATATTTATACTATTAGTCATTTGTCCTATCAATAAAATCCTCTTTATTTAAAAGCTCTGAATTTACGAGGCCTCCAGAATAAAAGTTCATAATCCAGAATGAAATTCTGAGTGTTATCCACCACAACATGATTTAGTTAAATGTGATAGTTTCATGGCCACACAGAGATGGGCAGCAGATCCTCACAAAGTCATAGTAACAGAAGACCCATTGATATAAGTGGACTTAAGTTAGCCATAACTAAACAATGGCCCACAGCCTGGAAGCGTTCAATGTACATCCCAATTTCAAAGAAAGGGGATCCAAAATAATGCAGTAATTATCAAAATATTGCCTTAATATCCCATGCAAGTGAAGTAATGCTCAAGATTCTATAACAAAGGCTCTTACCATATATGGAACAAGAAACACCATCCATCCAAGATGGATTTAGAAAGGGAAGAGGCACCAGAGACCATATCACGAACATACATTGGATAATGGAAAGGACCAAGGAATTTCAGAAGAAAATCACCCCGTGCTTTATAGACTACAGCAAAGCCTTGGACTGTGTAGATCATGAAAAACTATGGAATGTTTTAAAAGAAATGGGGGGCCACAGCATCTGATTGTCCTGATGCGCAACCTATACTCTGGACAAGAGGCTACAGTAAGGACAGAATTTGGAGAAACTGATTGGTTCGCAATCGGAAAGGGTGTGAGACAGGGGTGTATTTTATCACCCTATTTGTTTAATCTATACACAGAACAGAATATACGGAAAGTGGGATTGGACCAAGATGAAAGAGGTGTGAAAATTGGAGAAATATCAATAATTTAAGATATGTAGATGATACCATACTACTAGCAGAAACCAGTAATGATTTGAAACTAATGCTGATGAAAGTTAAAGAGGAAAGCACAAAAGCAGGACTACAGCTGAATGGCAAAAAGACTAAAGTAACGACAACAGAAGATTTATGTAACTTTAAAGTTGACAATGAGGGCATTGAACTTGTCAAGGATTATCAATACCTTGTCACAGTCATTAACCAAAATGGAGACAATAGTCAAGAAATCAGAAGGTGGCTAGGACTGGAGAGGGCAGCTATGAGAGAACTAGAAAAGGTCCTCAAATACAAAGATGTCTCACTGAACACTAAAGTCAGGATCATTCAGACCATGGTATTCCTGATCTCTGTGTATGGATGTGAAAGTTGGACAGTGAAAAAAGTGGATAAGAGAAAAATGTGGTGTTGGAGGAGAGCATTGCACATACCATGGACTGCGAAAAAGACCAGTAATTGGGTGTTAGAACAAATTAAACCAGAACTGTCACTAGAAGCTAAAACGATTAAACTTTGGACACACAATGAAAAGACATGATTCACTAGAAAAGACCATAATGCTGGGAAAAACAGAAGGGAGTAGAAAAAGAGGAAGGCCAAACAAGAGATGGATTGATTCCATAAAGGAAGCCACAGACCTGAACTTACAAGATCTGAACAAGGTGGTTCATGACAGATGCCATTGGAGGTCACTGATTCATAGGGTTGCCATAAGTCATAATTTACTTGAAGGCACATAACAACACAAAAACAAAGTTAGCCATGACCAATGTAACACATTCTGGAATCAGGGGTTGGCAACTGACAGTAAAATCCAATACATGTCTACTCAGAAGTAAGCTCTATTGGGTTCAATGAGACTTATTCTCAGATAAGTGTGTATTGGATTGCAGCCTAAGTCATACTCAGAAGACCCACTGAAATTAATAGAGTTAGCTATGACTAGCATTTACTCCGTTAATTTCAATGGGTCTCCCAAGTATGACTCCGGGCTTATCCACACAGTGATTTAGTATGTATCTGGTGCTACTTGTATTCTGTTAATTTGCTTGGTTCATATGACATTGCAGGCAAGTAGAAGCTATCACGCAGTTTTCCCCTTTAAATCCGTATTAACCCAATACTGATATAATCCGAAAAGGGAAGGAAAATTCTCTACTTTCTATCGCTAGGGCTTGCAGAAGCTTTGTGCTGATGCTATTAGTTGGATGTGTCAGTCATTCCCCTCTCC
Organism: Rhineura floridana; assembly: GCF_030035675.1. Taxonomy (NCBI): domain Eukaryota; kingdom Metazoa; phylum Chordata; class Lepidosauria; order Squamata; family Rhineuridae; genus Rhineura; species Rhineura floridana. Next base: position 234,234,607 of record NC_084480.1, on the reverse strand, counting down.
ACTCCCACTCCCACCTCCTCCCTTCATTCATTTCATATCCTCTAGGCTGAAGAGCAACTTCTGCTGCTCTCTCCTGTTTTCAAAGTAAGCCCCGGACAAGAAAGGGGTGGTGGAGAGAAAACGTCTGGGGGAAAAATTAAAGTCTAAATCACTCACAGCAGGAGCCACTTTGAAAAACAACAGCCACCTCCATCTTTGTCTCCACATTATTTTGATCAAGTGAGTTTATTTGCAAGCAATGGGCTCTATTTCCAGAGTATCTAATCCCCATTTCTCCCCCAGCCTTTTCCCTCGGATGCTTTCATTGTGAGAAGGGGAGGGAGGTCTAGTCAGTTTCATTGTTTCTTGTCAATTGCACGCTGTGGAGCTCTTTGGCTTCAGCCTTGAAGCTGGAACAACTGCATCCTACTAGTGTGAATGGAAAACAGCAGATTGGAAGCTATCATTAAGCAAGAAGTGTGGACCTTGAAAATCTATTATGCTGGTAAAAGCAGCATCTTTAGCAAGAAGTTAGGCTCCCATGTGGATAAGCCCTCCATCTGATACCATCCCCAATCCCAGAATGTGTTTTTTTGTACTAGGCTGTTTCATCTCTATGACATTATAATGTAGATGCCAGATACCTTTCCCCAGAGAATTTGTGACAAGTTCTGCAACTGCGTTAGAATTGCTTTTAATATGTTTTCTTTAATAATATATTTTTAAAACTTTTTTTTTAAAAAGATGTTTTTAAAGCTTTTTTAAAAAATGTTTTAGCGTTGTTTTGTTTTAATGTATTTTGAGGTCTTTTTACAATGTTTTAAAGTGTTTTTAGTGCTTCTGTTGGCCACCCTGGGCTCCTGCTGGGAGGAAGGGTGGGATATAAATCAAATAATAAATAAATAAGTTTGAGATTTTGCAACCCTCTTTTAGAAAATAATCAATAAATACAGTCTATGATTTTATTATTACAGAAAGGAAATAACCATTAGGAAATAACGGGAGAGAAACTACCAGTGGAGAAGAATTATTTCTAAGCTTGCAGCTGAGAGGTAGGGTTTCTTTTGATATGCATATTGTTATGTGTATTGTACATCACTTTCCTGTTTTCACAGATTCACGGGGATATGACAAAGTACACTGCATAGAAATTTGGAAAGATAAGCAGAAGCAATGAATCTAAAAATCAAATTTGAACAATGTATGAACATCAAGAAAAAAATCAGGTGACCCTTTTGTACTAAGAACAATACATACAAAGTACATTATGCTCTTAATGGAGAAAAAGACAAAAGAGGAGCCAGTCAACTTCAGAAGATTACCTAGAATACAAAACAGTGGTGTTCTCATGCTCCATTTCCAAACCAGCTTCCAATGGAAAATCCAAGAACAGGCATAGGAATATTCCAAATTTATTAGAGAGTTTATAATCTATACTAGTGCTTCAATTTAAGGGTTTTTTTTTTTTTGCTAAACTGAGTTCTATTATGCAGTAATTTTTCATGTATCGCAATCTAAATGCAGATATATTTCTCACTCGCTCACTGTATGTAGGGCTGTATCCAGTGGTTGCATGAGCAGAAGGCAATTCATTGCATTTATATACTGTCTTTCACAACTTAAAATATGAACACAAACAAAATGGTACAAAATTTCCCAGCCCAGCTTGAGGGGCTGGTGGCCTGAACTTCTGGTCTTCAGCCTTCCCTCAAGGTACACAGGTCGTAAGTAACTTGAGTGAAGGTGGGGCTGAATGGGGCTGGGTGGCTTGCCCCAACAGTTCTTTCAGTTCCTTGATGGTTTGTCCTTCCAGCAGTGGTGGTTTTATGCTCCATGGCCTGGGCTTCCTGGCTTCTGAAGTCTAGTACAATACACCGCTTACACTGTTCTGCAGAAGCTTGCAGAGGGGTGCATAGAGGGGTGCAGAGGAAGAGGCTGGGGAAAGGTGAGTTATACAAGCTGTCTTTCTCTCATGTTACCTTTGAATACAACCCACAATGGCTTTGTAATCTGCTTCAGGGTCACATTTGGCAAGGAATCAGGGCAGAAACTAAGAAAGCAGTAAAAGAATATTAACGAAGAACAGAATGCCAGTGAGAATATGCAGAATGTCTTTCTGTAAGCACCACTAACATCAAACATCCAAAGTATATAGTGTGCGGTTGAATCAGAACTTAGGATCAGGCCCTAAGCTGTCACAGAATGGTATAGCTAGTCCTTGAAAGCAAGACAAAATCGTCATTATTCTTTTTTTAAAAAAATGGCTGAAAGGCCATTTTTCCTGCAATGTCATAAGAAGGAAAAAGACTGCCTTGCAGTTCATCATAATCTCTTCATATAGTGCTGGACAGACAGGACAGTGTTTAAACATTCATGATCTTATGGTCTTTTGAGACGAGAGTTAAGTGCTTTATGAAAGAGATAATGCATTCTGCAGAGAGGTGAATGCACCAGGATTTCATCTAGATGGAATGCAAGCCTTGTGGATCATCTTACAGATCATAATATTTTCTAGTCTTGGGATAAAATAAATATGTATTAAAGCTTGTGATTATATCCTGGGGAAGTAATAATGTTAACCATACTCTTGACATACAAGGTCCCTGTGTGCCTTACTGTGGCTGCGTGACACACATTTTAATAATATTGCTATCTGGACAAAGGTAATGAAAATGTCATAAAACTAGATGAAAGAGTGGAAAAGTTTATTCAAGACTTTGACCTTTGATTTTTCAGCTGAGGTTGCCTTGCACAAAGAAAAATAGATTTTTTTTTTCCAGTTCAGAACTGCAGGGACTTCAGAAGTGATTTTAAAAAAGGGAGAATGCAGGAATCTCGTTTAGACTGTGGAAGTCTAGGGGATTTAGTTCAATTATAGACCATACCATATCAGTGCTTACACATTTCAATAAGCAGCTGTGCCACTGTTCAAATTTCCTTGTATAACCCCCCCCCAAATATATCTTGATTTAAATTAATTCTGATTTGTCCACTTTTTCCATAGCCTGGATTAAATCAACACACATTTCCCTTTCATTACAAATGTTTCGTGGCAAATGTACGCAGCAACGCTCTGCTCTCATCAGTGGATAAATTTGTTTCCAGTGATGTATTGCTGTAAAGCTTTCTAGACAGTTTTCAAATATCTTTTGCTTCATCCACTAGGCATATGTATTTCCCTACGGATTGGGTAAACAAAGTTCCTGTCTCCCCATAACATGGAGAGTCTTGAAGTATTCATTATTGACAAATGATAAGAGCGGGAGCTCCCCGGAGGCCCCAAGCTGAGGAGCAAAACACTTTCGTGACCTTTTTACATTTTGATGTAATAAAAGTTTTGGTTTATAACATTGTTATGCCACAGCCACCTGACAATTGTAATGCATTGCTGCGCATAAAAGGTAGTTAAGAAATAACTCTGGAGGAAAGGAATGTTCTGGGGCTTTTGTGTGGTTTTCAGTCATTACAGCTTCTGTTGAGTTTGCCTAGAAGCAGGGGAGGAGGGGGCTGACATTCAGTCATATGACTGCTCAAAATTAAAGTTTGTCTTCTGGGATTGGTTTCGCTCATATTGTCTTAATAGTAGTGGCTTCTGAAGATCCCCCTGGCATCCTAGCAAGAGATAATGAGGAAAGACTGTTATTCATTCTGAACTGGAAAGGTACAGAAATGGAACAAATTCACATCATCCAGCAGGGATAGGGCTTCCCACTTTTCTCTCCATTATTTATTGAGAACTTAAGTGTCAAGGAAGGAACTGAGGTGCTTCTGCTTACCTGTCCTTTTCAGCCTAACCTTGTCCCCAATCAGGTTTTTGGTTATTGAAGGAAACATGCCTTCCAGTCAAATTTCTCCGAAGGTAGATCTTAGCTCCCTTTGAATATAATGCTGGATATCAGTAGAAGAGGGGAAAATACAGTTTCTGCCCAGACTTGCACTTAGCATACAGGAAACTGCTCATCCCACCTGTTAGAAATGGATCTCTTTATTGCATGCCCCACCTTAATTCAAGGCACACGATTCTATTATCTGGCGAGCTCATCAAAAGAGTGATTGTAATTGTATTTTATCACATTGGCAACAGACCATCTGGAGGTTGCAGACTTTCTACTATAAATTTCTAAGCGATTTCTCTTATTTCAAGGCAATCTGTGGACTTGCCTAACTATCGGCATGTTCAGAGGTATAATGGTGGTTAGGCACTCCACCTATGGTAAGGCAGAAGTGGGGAACCTCATGCCCAGGGGCCAACTGTAGCCCTCCATGCCTCTCTATCTAGCCCTTGGAACTCACCCTCGACCACACACTGCTCTGGCTCTGTTCCATGCCATCCTCAAATGCTTTCCCTGGCTGGACTGCATCCTTGAACTGGGAGAATGCCTCATGCTTGACTGGATAGAAGTGGTGAGGTGTCTGTGTGTCTGTAGAAATCCCTGAATTTGCATGGCTAGATTGTAGCCTACTGTACAAAGGTAAGACGTCCGTTGCTCCGCTCCTGACCATTGGCTATGCTCGCTGGGACTGAGGGGAATTATAGTCTAACAAGCCAAAGGTTCCCCACCCTTGGACTACAATATTGTGGCTCCTACATGGAATGGGGAAAGGAGGACCAAGTAATTAGTTATCTAGTCCAGGGTCACCGATTTGATCCTGCCAGCCTCACTCCTTCATTTCTTGCCCTAGCTTACCTGATGTACATGTATGTAATGTAGTGCTTGGTTTAAGTGTTCATCCCAGTAATTTTTGTTGAATGGTACAGGGCAGTCAAATCACCATGGCAACTCTCTGAAATTTCTTAGAACTGAAAGAAACTAAAGGTTCCACCCCTTTCAAAGTGGATAAAAAGTCCTATGAAAGTGTATTCTGTCCAGCTTTACTACAAATCAAAAGTATATTGTTCAAGTTGTTGTTACATGTATATCATATCTTTGTTCCAAGGATCTCAAACTGGTGTATATGGTTCACCCCCTCACCATTTTATCATTACAACGAGAGGTAGATTAAGCTAAGAGATAATTCACTAATAGGCAAAAATACCCCTTGCGATTTAAGAACATACCTATAGCCAACAGATATTGCTTGGATTGCAATGGATCTCTTTAAGCAGTGCCTCAAATCAGCCATCAATATCAGAGTGTTAAATTCACTAATAGGCAAAAAAAAAACAACCTTGCGGTTTAAGAATTTACTTATAGCCAACAGAAATTTCTATCAAACTTTAAAAAGCAGGGAAATTGGGCATCTATAGTGAATGCACCAGAGGAGCAGGGTACCTGACCTCCTCTTTGAGATATTGTACTGCCTTACAAATTTGTCAAAATGCAAGCACAATTTGGGTTGGTCTTTCACAGCCCAATCCACTTTGTATGTAGCTTGGAAGAATTTGGTAACATGTGGCTCTGAGCATATGGTGAGTGGTGGTAATACCTGCCATGTAGGGGGGAGGGGGGAGGGGGGAGGGGGAGGAGGGGGGAGAGAAAAAGCAGGTGTGATCATTTGCATGTGTATTGAGTTCAATGGGATTTACTCAGAGCTTGGAAAAGTTACTTTTTTGAACTACAACTCCCATCAGCCCAATCCAGTGGCCATGCTGGCTGGGGCTGATGTGAGCTGTAGTTTTAAAAAGTAACTTTTCCAAGCTCTGGATTTACTCCTGTGCAGTCATGGTTAAGATAGTAGGTAAAACTGACCGAGGGGGGATGGGGGTGGGAGTGGGAGGCGAGAAGCTTTTCATTGATACTGGGCAGGGAGTGGTCCTCTGAGAATCTAGTAATATAAGTGTGGAAGCAGTTATAATTCCAGAGACAATGTTATTTTCTGTTTGCTAAGAAGATAACAACCACCCAGGAGACTTGATGATCCCAATTCGAGACCAACTGACCTTGCTTTAACTGTAGTTGTGTTATATTCTTGATGGGCTTCAAGGTAGAGTTGGATCTCTTAATTTGCAGAGCACTCCTATCCATGCAAGCAAGAATCAAATTGCAATCATTAAGTCACATACTCAAGAAAAGCTTCCAAATAATCAGAGGTTGTATCAACAGTAGTAGTTAGAGAAAGCTATTTGGCAGCTGCAACCAGAGCTGACACCTGAGTCCATAGTAACTAAACAATGCAATGGCTGTGATGGTTTTACTTTAATGCCTATAAAGATGTTCACACTGAGTTGCCAAGCCACAGAGTTGCAATATTAATTAATTTATTTAAATATTAATTACACTTTTATACCACCCCATAGCCAAAGTTCTCTGGGCGGTTTACAACATAAAAACAATATACCATTACATTTGGCACAATTGATAATAAAAGAAAACAAGTATATTACATTTTAAATAAACATAACTGAACAAATAAATTGCTAGCAATATACATATCGTAAAAAACAAAATAACAATTATAAAAATATCTAGACAAAAGTAGAAGAAAACCATACATCACATTATAAAATATAAACCAGACAATACATCTCAAACAATATACAGTTCATCAAAAGCAGAACAAAAAAGAGAATAACAATTGTAAAATATATCTAATAACAGTTATAAAATATGTCTCAAATAAAGTTCTCTACTGTCCCATTGTGCTTCTCTCCACCTAACCATCATCTTCTATAACCAGTAGGACTACAAACATTTCTTCCACTGTCCTCTTTCTCCAAGACACCCCAAGACGACTCCAAGTGCGACGCTGAGGCGTGCGCCGAGGCGCTGCCTCAGGCAGCCCTTCCCCTTCATATACCTGGAGCAGAAGACACAAAAAGAAGGCAAAATAAATAACTGGCATCAGCTGCAGCACCACACAGAGTCCTTCCAACACACACACCCAACTTCAGGCAGCCCTTCCCCTTCATATACCTGGAGCAGAAGTCACACATAACCTGGAGACAAGGTCATCAAAGGAAGAGCACGCGAGGAAGATATTTGAGGGCTGCAGCCACAATTGACACTTCTGTATGCAGTAATTAAACAATTGCAATTGGTGTTTATTGTTTTACTCTGGTAACAGCAAAGACTGCATCACTGAGTTGCCAAACCAAAGAGCTGGACTGAATGTTAGGAGATAGCAATCCTATGGGAAGCCAGCAGCTTAAATTAAGCCAGCATAACATACTTTTTTACAAAGTACACCAGATCTAAACCCCATTTAAGAGCTGATTTGAATTGGCCCAAGCCTGACAGAGGGAAAACAAATAAATAATAAATGAATGTTTAAAATAAGGTTTGACTTACATCACCCTTTTTACTAGTGTTAAGTTCCACTGGGTTGCCAAGTCATGTGACTGAACTGAATGGTGTTAGGATCCCTTACCTGATCCCACCACACACACCCCACCACAATTCTGAGGGGACTTACACCGGCCAGAGGCAACGTTCTCTTCTGTTTGCTACAAAGATCACCACCACAGAGGAGACTTGATGATTCCAGTGCAAGGCCAACTGACTTTGCTTTAATTGTAGCTGCATTCCTGACCCCACTTACCTGGCAGTAAGCTTCACTGTGTTTATTGGCACTTCTGAGTAGATGTTTAAGATTACCAAATATAAATTTGAAAAGGTTCTGACTATCTTTGAAAGTGAATTGAGTTTGTTTGCATTAGGGAGAGAAGGATCTGTCTATTCCAGTTCTCTCAGTTCTCATTTTTCCAATCTCTTCAGTTCCCCACATTTCTGCAGCCATTTGTGATTTTTTAAAAACAAAATCCTAATGAAAATCCAGCATTTTAATGAGAATTTCTCCTACTAAACACATTTTTTGGATTCAGTTTTAACTAATACACACTTTTGCAAAGCAATTTCTCCTAATATAATGCATGTTTGCATGTTACTTTCACTAGTATATTCATTTTTATGCACATTTCTCCCTAACGTGCATTTTTGTAAACATTGTTTGGTTAGAGAACTGCATCGCCACATTAGGATAAGTGTAAATTTTGAAGGATGGGTGTGTATTGGTTCTCATATTTTTTTTGGAGAGGGCACATTTGATAGATTTGTCTTTAAATGCAAAGTGAATGTCTTCCCCATCCCTAAATGTGAGAATATGAGAAGTAAAAGAACAACTAAGCTCCAGGATTAATTTATAGTGTCCTTGTTTCATTTTGAAACTCTGTGTGTGTGTGTGTGTGTTGTCTGTGCATGTGTGTGTGTAGAATCTTGTGTAATAAGAATGTTTTGCATGTTCCTTCAGTATGTATGAGTGGCAAGTATGTTAGCGAACAGCTGCTGAAATTAGACAAACTCTGACACCCTCATTCCCTGTGTGCAAGTGTGGGGAATACATTCTTCTCAGCTTTGTTACATTGATTGCTTCTAGAGGTGCTGACAAGGGCATCATTTCACTGAGGACAAGCACCACCGGGAAAGAAAGTGTATTCAAAATCACAGAAGTTGAAAAGTAGCTGCTTGTTTCACTGTTCTCTGTTCAAAGTACCATAAAAGCTTTTACTGAAAATGATTTTAGAGTTCTTCAATACAAACAAACCCCCTATATTTCAAAGGCTTTAATTCTGTACCCACGTACCTGGAAGCAAGCCCCACTGGACTCCCTGGGACTTACTTCTGAGTAGACACGTATAGGATTGTGTTGCTAGATTACATTTTTAAATACATTTATTTATGAAAGATATATAAACTGCCAGTTATACACTATAATATAAGGGCAGTATACAGCAATAAAAAAACATCATGAAAAACAGTACAAAACAATCATTAAAATGACTGGCCAGTTACAAATGCTTTTTACAGTTAAAACAGTCTCCAAGAACTGCCTGAAAATCAAAAGCAAGGATACCTGCTGAATCTCTGCTGGAAGAGCTTTCAATAGCATGAGACCGGCGATACTAAATGCCCAACTTCTAGTTGAAGCCAACTGGGCCTCTGTAATATGTAAAACAACTAAGAGCAGTCCTCTGGATGATTTCACTGAATGAGCTGGGATATAAGGGCTCAGGTGGTCCTCAAGGTATTCGGGACACAAGTTCTTCAGGGCTTTGTATATCATCACAAGAGCCTTGAACCTGGCCCAGTAACATATGGGAAGCCAATGCAGATGGCTACTCCCACTTTTGACCACACTCACTGCTGGTATGCAGGCCAAAGGTGAAGGTGGCCCTCAAGCAAAAAAAAAAGTTACCCACGCCTAAGCTAAAGGCTTGACTATTTTCTAAGGCCCAAGTTGCAAATGCTGCTTGGAACTGTTGGGTCCAAATCTAAGCTCCCTCCCCTTCCAGAAAGGGTGAGCTAACGCACCCCTCAGCCCTGAATAGGAGGATGCGTTTGACAATTCAATTTACCTGTCAGTGGTCCAGCTAGACATCAAACATAAAACAACACACAAACTGCTGATCAAGAAGGGGTCTCTAAATTGCACAGACAGCAGTCTGGCAGGGTAGAGAGCACCGTTTATTAATTGAAGCATCATTTATATAGGTTTCATAAGCAAAACAAGGTATAATGTTACAAAATCATAATATAAAGAGAATGCAGTATTACAGAGATAAGTAAGCATATCTTCTTATCCTTGTTACATTTATCATAATTCTTAAAAAGCGAGGAATTGATAAGGAACTTATACATTTGTCAATCAAAGAAAACTTAATGTAAGATAAGGACTAGGGAAGGAGAAGAAAAGAGTTAGATTGACACTAGTAAAAGATAAACAATAGGGCTAGTATGCCTGTAAAAAGTTATCCACTCAGCAGTATGACGTAGAGCTATGGATACAATTCTAGCAAGTATTATGGGAACACGTCTTCCTTTGTGCTGAGTTGCTACAATGCACAGGATGTGTAAAGGTTAGGCAAGGCAAGAGAAATAGCAACAATCCAAAAAGGATACATTTTATCTCCTTTCCAAGATGTTACAGCCTTTGAGGCGCCTCTGGGTGTGATCTCTCATGAGAGAGAAGAATCGAAACTTGGAGTCGTCTGTTCCCCACCCTCTCTTAGTTCCATGATTCATTGCGGTACTAGCTCTGGCTACAATTTAACGTTTCTGGACAACTCTTGACAACTCTTGGAGCCTAGGAAATAAAATATTTCCTAACAGAACTACATTAATTTAAACCATTCTGGTCAAAAATCCAGTCCTAGATATTAAAAGGTGAAGGTGTCCCCGCACTTGTAGTGCGAGTCGTTTCTGACTCTTAGGGTGACATCTTGCAACGTTTACTAGGCAGACCATATATATGGGGTGGAATTGCCAGTTCCGCCCCCGGCCTTTCTTTACCTCCCAGCATATGCCGGGCACTCATTTTACCGACCATGGCTAGATGGAAGGCTGAGTGGACCTCGACCCCTTTTACCGGAGATTCGACTTCCTCCTTTCTTTGGAATCAAGCTCCGGCCATGAGCAGAGCTTCAGCTGCGTTACCGCTGCTTACCACACTGAAATCAATGGGCTCATGCAAGCATTCCTAATTTTAAACTGAATTGTGCCCTTTGTGTGCTGGGTAGGACCAGGATTTAAGTATTGTGTACGATCCAATGTCATTGCTCATTAACCCACTTTTATGAGTGCAACTCTCCTTTCTGTTCACTGAGTTACCATTATGGATCTCATCTGCGCTATATAGGAAAAGTGGAATTTAGCATTCTGACCACATGTCATAGTGACATTTTTCTGGGGACTGTCCTTTACTAGGAAGATGAATGCTTTTGGTTAGCTGTTGTTGCTTTTTAGAAATGCTAGGATTTTGTTAGCTTGATTTTTTGTAAATTGTATTGTTTTTATTTGTACTTTGTTTTTTTCTATTTGTGTGTAAGCCGCCTTGGGGGCCTTTTTGGTCAAAAGGCGGCCTAGAAATAAACTGTAACATAACATAACCATATGGAGCACCTAGCTTCTTCTTAATATACCTAAAAAGTTTGCAAATATTTCCTTTATATACCTCAAGAAAACTTTCATTCTCTTGCTCACAAAAGGCAGTTCACCAAAAGAGGGTTAGTACCACTTTTGTTGGAAAAATATTTCGCTACCAGAATGCTAGTAAACACTCACACATTATTTCCCAGTAATTTCTGTAACCTCTCTTTAACACATTGGATTTTATAGGCTGCATATAACTTACTTATTGTGAATGAGTGCTGTTCCCTTAGTGTTTCAATTGTCTCGCAATCAATGGTTTCCTCTGAAGTCATTTTGCTTGTAGGCGTTATTCATGGGAACAGGGAGAGAGGAGATGAATCAATAACATTCTCTTCTGCTCTCCCGTTAGTCTACATCTTTCTCAGCAAGTCACACTAGATCAGTGTTTTGAACTAAGGAAAGAGAAGGATCACTGTTACTCCCCTGAGAAGGTTGCCTCAGAAGAGACTGGGTTCCTCAGGAAAGCACAAAATATATTTGCAGACTTTGCAAAACCACTTCCCACTTTCACATTTGGAATGGTGTTCAAAGACTCTGGGAAAATACTTCCATTATCACTGCAGCCACAAAAGAGCATATTATACAATTAACTGATAGTTCTCTTGAAGGATTCTTTAGACATTTAGTTGCTCCTTACAATTGCCTTGGATTATTCCTTTCCATACAACTAATCTTTCCCAGAATGGAAAGCCTATATTATTGTCACATGGTAGTAATAACTCCACTCCAGCTGCCAGGGTTGACACCAGGCATGACTGGGCCCTTGGACACCAGCCTGCCCTGGGCCAGTGGCATCCACCCAGCCTACCTCTCATGTCACATAGCCTCACATGAATGACATGCACACATATCTCCCATACCAAACATCAACCAAGATGGCTTAATGGACAATATAAAAACTGACAAATCACCGGGCCCGGATGGCATCCACCCGAGAGTTCTCAAAGAACTCAAATGTGAAATTGCTGATCTGCTAACTAAAATATGTAACTTGTCCCTTGGGTCCTCCTCCGTGCCTGAGGACTGGAAAGTGGCAAATGTAACGCCAATCTTCAAAAAGGGATCCAGAGGGGATCCCGGAAATTACAGGCCAGTTAGCTTAACTTCTGTCCCTGGAAAACTGGTAGAAAGTATGATTAAAGCTAGATTAACTAAGCACATAGAAGAACAAGCCTTGCTGAAGCAGAGCCAGCATGGCTTCTGCAAGGGAAAGTCCTGTCTCAGTAACCTATTAGAATTCTTTGAGAGTGTCAACAAGCATATAGATAGAGGTGATCCAGTGGATATAGTGTACTTAGACTTTCAAAAAGCGTTTGACAAGGTACCTCACCAAAGACTTCTGAGGAAGCTTCGCAGTCATGGAATAAGAGGAGGTCCTCTTGTGGATAAGGAATTGGTTAAGAAGCAGAAAGCAGAGAGTAGGATTAAAGGGACAGTTCTCCCAATGGAGGGCTGTAGAAAGTGGAGTCCCTCAAGGATCAGTATTGGGACCTGTACTTTTCAACTTGTTCATTAATGACCTAGAATTAGGAGTGAGCAGTGAAGTGGCCAAGTTTGCTGACGACACTAAATTGTTCAGGGTTGTTAAAACAAAGAAGGATTGTGAAGAGCTCCAAAAAGACCTCTCCAAACTGAGTGAATGGGCGGAAAAATGGCAAATGCAATTCAATATAAATAAGTGTAAAATTATGCATATTGGAGCAAAAAATCTTAATTTCACATATACGCTCATGGAGTCTGAACTGGCGGTGACCGACCAGGAGAGAGACCTCGGGGTTGTAGTGGACAGCACGATGAAAATGTCGACCCAGTGTGCAGCAGCTGTGAAAAAGGCAAATTCCATGCTAGCAATAATTAGGAAAGGTATTGAAAATAAAACAGCCGGTATCATAATGCCGTTGTATAAATCTATGGTGCGGCCGCATTTGGAATACTGTGTACAGTTCTGGTCGCCTCATCTCAAAAAGGATATTCTAGAGTTGGAAAAGGTTCAGAAGAGGGCAACCAGAATGATCAAGGGGATGGTGCGACTCCCTTACGAGGAAAGGTTGCAGCATTTGGGGCTTTTTAGTTTAGAGAAAAGACGGGTCAGAGGAGACATGATAGAAGTGTATAAAATTATGCATGGCATTGAGAAAGTGGATAGAGAAAAGTTCTTCTCCCTCTCTCATAATACTGGAACTCGTGGACATTCAAAGAAGCTGAATGTTGGAAGATTCAGGACAGACAAAAGGAAGTACTTCTTTACTCAGCGCATAGTTAAACTATGGAATTTGCTCCCACAAGATGCAGTAATGGCCACCAGCTTGGATGGCTTTAAAAGAAGATTAGACAAATTCATGGAGGACAGGGCTATCAATGGCTACTAGCCGTGATGGCTGTTCTCTGCCAGCCTAGTCAGAGGCAGCATGCTTCTGAAAACCAGTTGCCGGAAGCCTCAGGAGGGGAGAGTGTTCTTGCACTCGGGTCCTGCTTGCGGGCTTCCCCCAGGCACCTGGTTGGCCACTGTGAGAACAGGATGCTTGACTAGATGGGCCACTGGCCTGATCCAGCAAGCTCTTCTCATGTTCTTATGTTCTTATGGTGTCAGGAGCATCAACCTCTTATGGAAGCTCCTGCCACCATCTTGGTTGATGGCAGGCAAGTGCACGCACGGCATTCACAGCAGCAAGAGAGGTCGGTGGGGCATGTGTTCAGGCTTATTGAAGCCTGCACGCTGCCTGTATTGGGGGGATGCCTGGGAACTCTCTGTTAGTGATCTGTGGCAGGGTTAGGAGACAACGCTGCTGTGGATCATGGAACATGAGTGCTACCCTTCCACATTAAGGTGGGATTCTTCAGGCACCCATCTGGGCCCCAGGGGCCCTCAGTCAGGGCCCAACCAGGCCACCCTCTGGCACTGGTCCTGCCCACTGCACCAGCCCCTATGGTGATCAGCATAGAAAACAATGAGGAAGGAGATGTACTATTTAGCTTACCTCAGCTTCAGCTGGGCACAGGCATGATTACCAACAATAATCAGCCAGGACTTCAAATTTGCAAAGCAGGCAGATTCTTTGGCCTACTGGGCCAAAGAAAGAGAAGAAGCAGGGAGACAAAACAGATCGCAAAAGGATAAGAAAAAGAGGGGCAAGAAGAAGGAGCTGGGGACTGTTCTTGCTCATTTGTTTACTCTCAGCATTTTCCTTTGTAGCTGTGCTTTTCAAACAAACTGTGGATCAGCTCAAGTACTTTAAAGGGGGATATCCTTGATATCTCCTTCTTGCTCCATATAACACATAGAGACATACTTCTAGCTATAAAAGCTTCTCTTCTCCTGAAAGAGAGAGAAAGAGAGAGAACTGCCAACCAAAAGACCAGTCTTGCTTCTCTATGCCTCTCAATTAGGGTTGCTAGGTTCAGGGCCTGAGACTAATCCTGTATCTTTAGGAGAAGAAAAAGTCAGCCAAGTGCAGGTGTTCTTGCAACCCTGTAATGGGAAAAACCACAAGGTGGAGTTCTCCCTTCCCCCTGCACACTTTTTAAAGATACAGAAGACCTCTTGGTTGCCAGGCCCAGCCTCCAAGAGGTCTTCTGTATCTTTACAAGGTGTGCAGGGGGAAGGGAGAATTCCATCTTGTGGTTTTTCCCATTACAATGTTGCAAGAACACCTGCCCTTGGCTGACCTTCTCTTCTCCTCAAGATACAGGATCAGTCTCAGGCCCTGAACCTGGCAACCCTAGATCCAACTCATTGAATATATTGCTTAGTTTCCTTTTCCTGTTTCTTCTTTCTGTGCTGTTGATATTTTCCAGTAGTAGAAGTTGCAGGGCATGCTCATTAGACTGAAGAAGCCAAATATGATGCTGTAGTGCAGGGATGGGAAACCTTTTTTCAGCCCCAGGGTCCCATTCCCATCTGCGCAGCCTTCTGAGGGTCACCAGACAGTGATGTACAGGGCCAGAGCAACAAATGTACATTTTTATGTTTGTAGAGTAGGCTAGTTTCTCCCCATCCTCCATCCAGACTAGCAAGGCCACATTCAAGGCCACGTTCCAGCTAGGGAAAAACATTTGGGGTGTGAATCACACTAGAGAGGGGTGTGGCCTGGGGAGAGTTCTGAGGGCCAGAGAGGGAGGATCCATTTGGCCTCCAGGCCTGAGGTTTCCCACCTTGGCTGCATTGCTTAGATCTGTGGATTTCGTTTCTGCTGCAGAGGTGAAAATTCTGCTGCCTACAGCCATTCAATGCTATGACCAGGAAGCAGCCAGCTGTGGGGAGAGGAAATTCAGGCAATTCCAGGACATGTGCCCCCAAACGATCCCCTTTTCAACTTGATCATACACAACCATCTTTCTGCTTTTCTCTACTAGCTTTCATCTCTTTCATTATCGCTCTCTTATTCTTTGTTTTACCCTCCTTCCCACTTTCCCCTCTTTTTTTTTAAGACAAATCCCAGGCACACCTCTGATGTGACCCACCAGCTTGACCTTTGTGACCTAGTCCTGACCCACAAGTTGAAGACTAATGAATTAGAAAATAGAAATCAATGACTTCTGGCAGTCTTGGATTACAAGATGATTACCCTGAAGGCTAAACTCCTGGCTTTTTCTCAGAACTAGTAAGACATAGACAGCAGCTAATTTCATGTGAATAGTGGTAGATGGCACTTGGGAATCAAGCTATGAACTAATCACATCTATATTCTTTGGTTTTGTGCTGAAAGCTCCACTCCAAGGATTCTTCAGTTCCCACTCCATCTCCCCCCCCCCGATATCAACACTGATGCCTACTTGTCCAGCAACAATCTTTATGATACGGGCACCTATACTTGCAGAAAACCTTTTACACCCTTAGAAGGAATACTTGAAAGTGATAAATGATGCCGAGCTCTAGTTTATTTGATGCTTCTTCTTTAAGTGGTAGCAAAACTGGGAGCCAAGAAAAACATGCCCCCACATTTCTATGAAGTGCACCTGAGGTTAATACTAAGAGTCACTTACTGCAAGTGAACATTTGATGGCTGTTTCCAGGTAGAGTAGGAATATGTGTAATTAGTTTGGTTCCAGTAGAGGCTCTCTCTAGACTCTTTAGGGCTTAACATGAGCAGATTAAAGTAACTGAAAGAGATTTGGATGTCAGTGCCAGTATTTATGTCCTTTAGCAAGGTTGGAAACATTTCCAAGCTGAGACATGCATAGTACTTTTTATATGACCAACAAGGCAGGTTGCCATACAAACATTCTTGCATTCCTGCAGCGATCATCTGTGGCATGCTAAATTTAGTGCACTTGTTTCAGAGTCTGAGTTGAATCCAATGTTATTTCTACTTAGAGTAGACCCACTGAAATAAACAAACATGACTAACTTAGGTTCATTAATTTCATTGCATCCAAGTAAAATTTAGTTGCATACATAAAACCCCGTCTCCTAAAGATGGTAGTTACAAATAGGGAAAAGGAAACGTTGGGTGGCATTCAGTGCTAGTCCTATTCAGAGTAGACCCATTGCAGTTAATAGACATGACTAACTTAGGTCCATTCATTTCAATGGGTCTACTCTGTGTAGGAATTAGTTAACTACAACTCATTGGGTGAAGCTCTGAGTTTGCTGCTTTGGACTAGAGACATTCATAGCTGATTATATATTTTAAAAGTTTGATGGTGAGTTTTGTACAGTCTGCTTGGGTGCCAAAAGTGGTAGACGTGGGACATGAGTGAGATTTCAACTGTAGTGGGTCTCAAATAAGGATGTGTAAAAGCCCCCTAAGAAATATTGCTAGTCTTATCAAAATGCTTTTGATGTACAGCAACTTTTGTAAGACATTTTGTCTGAGAAGGGATCTCCAAATTCACCCAGACTTTTGCTTTAGGCAAAATCTGAGGGATGTATGACATCACCTTAAGAACTTCACTAGTCATATCTAAGCATTTTGGCTTCTCTTGGAATTTTGTCAGATGCGTCATCTGAGAAGGAACTCCCAAAATTCACTTTCAAGTTTACCTTCAGTAAAATTTCAGTGATGATTGGTTCTAGGAAGGAGATGCTTGAAAGTATAGGACAAATGCTGTTTATCCAAACTCTTAAATTATGAGAGTCTCCTTAGATGCCAACACAACATGGTGTCTTTAGTAGCATCATTGCTGAACTTGGAAATGCAAAGTACGCCATGCTGGGGCATCGTTATAGCAAGTAGAGGCGGTAATTTGAAGAATTATAGGAAATAAACCTAGATGCCTTGGCTGTTTCTAACAGTTGGCAGCTAGGTGCTGTACCTGCTGCTGTACTCCTTGCTGCATCCTAGTCTTTCATTCTTCATTCCTTTAAAGAAAAAACAAGCAATTCTAGCTGAATTGGATTCAAGGAAAGAAAGAGACCTTTCAAAACTTTAAAACTATAGTGCTAAAAGTCATTCGAGAATTTGTTACAAATATGCAACCAGAAATAAGGATGCTTAAACATGCTCTGTGAATCCTTGACAAGTTCCAGGCCCCTAACAGATCTCGATGAGCAGGGGATGTCAGAGTGATGTGTCACCACTACAGATGGGATAGAATATTTGCATATTCAGATTTGAAATCGAATTATGAGAGAATCTGCAAGTCCATTTGTCTTCGAATAGGCTCTGACTCTTTGCATGTATTTGCGGCTGTCAGTGGCACCGCCTTTTTTTTTTCTAATCTGCACAGAGATTATGTAATTATCTTTGTAATCAGCTTTCCTCTAAAATGCTGCTGTATGAAGTGTTAACAAATGCTGTTAACAACCATTAACTTGCCTCCATCTTTTTGTTTTGTTAATTCACAGCGATGGCTGTTGAAATCAATGCTTATTTATTTCTTAACCTGTCCATTTGTTTTCTGTCAGGCATCCACCTCTCTCATAAACCCTATAAATGTTACCACAAAAGCCTTTTATTTTGCATATATATTCCAAATGTGATTATACAACTCTTTTGGGGGGCATGAGAAAACCTTTTTGTTTGAACTGATGAGTTTTAATTTATTTTTGTTTCATTTGTGTGAAAATGACCAGCCAGCAGTAGCCAATATAGTCATCATCACCACAACACAACACCTGGGAGTAAAGCCCATTCAATTCAATAGGTTTTACTTTAGAGTAGACATGGTGAGGACTGCACTGTCAGTCAGTTGCACACTCTCAACGAATCCATATTTGGGGGGAGGGAGTTCCAGGAAAGGTACTGGAGATATGATTAGATTTTTTTGTGCAAGCAACCAGCAGGCAGCAATCCTAACCAAAACAGTCATCACTACAACACAACACCAGACAAGGCTGGACACTACAAAAAACAGGGAGGGGGAAACACCTTTGAAATGCAAACATTTAAGTAAGAACTTTTTATTAAAGAAAAAAACATATACATTAGTAGATATAATACAAAAAACAAAATGAAAACATCACTTGCAAAAATACTTATACACACATTCACATTCTGATTTAGCTGACAATATGTAATTATGTATATACATGTATAAATACAAATTCAGGTGAGAGCATTCCATAACTGGGCGCCACAACAGAGAAGGCCTTTTATGCAGCAACTGCTTGCCTCATGTTGAAAAATGGAGGTAGGAGGCTCAGAAAAGGGCTTCCGAGAATGATGTCAATATTCATGGAGGTGAAGGCATAAAACAGGCATTTAGGATTGCTGCCTCAGGGTAAGTACTAGTACTTTGAATTGGATTTG
This sequence comes from Rhineura floridana, assembly GCF_030035675.1. Taxonomy (NCBI): domain Eukaryota; kingdom Metazoa; phylum Chordata; class Lepidosauria; order Squamata; family Rhineuridae; genus Rhineura; species Rhineura floridana. Next base: position 234,216,072 of record NC_084480.1, on the reverse strand, counting down.
GATTGAATTGGAATGGAAATGGACCAGGACCCTGTACTGATGTTTCACAAATGGAGTGTTTTCGTTACACCCAGCGTCAGTCCATGCTTTGACTGCTAGAGGTGCATCCAAACCAGGGGTGCTTAACTATATGAACACCCCGCTTACATTCTTCCAAGAAGAATTGAGGCAGTCACAGTCTGTGTGACTAGGCCCCTGCCTCAATGCTGCTTGCATCTCTGACTACCTTAGGTACCTGCTATCTCGTTCCTGTCCTGCAGTGAGGAGAAAACACTAACCTTGAGGATCAGCAGGGGCATCACTACCGGGGTGCGGGGGTGCAGATCGCACCTGGATGACACCATGAGGGGGGTGACACCCAGAACCGCCCTGCCCCGTGCCGTTGCCCAGAAAAGGAGCCGAGAAGTGCTCCGGATTGGTCGGAGCAGCCAACTCCTCCTTGGAGGCATGCAGGTGGGCGGGTGAGTCCGGGAGCAGCATCGGCGGGGCGAGGGAGGTGCACCGGCATTCCCAGGCCTGCTTCTCTGGCTGTGTGCCCCTCTGGCACGTGCCCTCCCAGGGGCATGGATGGGGGTGGCTGGCCTTGTACACATGTGCGTGCTCAGCGTAAGATTTGGGGGCTCGCCAAGGGCCCCCGGCACCTGGTCCGGTGTGTGCCGAAAGCAGGCGCCCGCTCGCTGGCGGTGAAGCCTGGACGGGCCTTCCACCGTCAGCCTGGAGCGTGTGGTGAGTGCGCATGTACGCAAGACCAGCCACCCCTGTCCATGCCCCTGGGAGGATGTGTGCCGGAGGTCTGCACCCCCCCCACTCCCACTAGTGATGCCGCTGAGGATCAGAACATGTAGCAAAGGGTTCCACTGAAGAGGGAAGAGGCATGTGAGGCAGATTGCTGACTATGTAAAGATGCTGCCAGTGTACTGGCGCTGGCAACATATTTTTTCCATTGGGATCATCAGCGGTGAACAGAAATCCCGTTGCCCTAGTGGATAATGATCACATTTACAACCAACGGTGGCAGAGTGTAACTGCTTCTTATCTGCAACTACTATAACTGCACAGAGTAGGTTCTAAGGTGACCTCTTCATCTACTTTGAGTTTTTCACCACTTGTATCCCTGCTAATGAGGGAGACCACATTTATGTTAGGGTTGGGATCTGCTAGCCAGTCCTGATCTGTTCACATTCTGTTGAAATGAAATGCAATTCCACCTTGACTTGCTCTCGCCCTGCAAACTTCTGCTTTGTTCCAGTTTGATATGAATCCAGAAACCAGAAGTATGCCTTGTGTGGCATGAGAAGAGAGGGCAGGGACCCCAGGCCTTCCCCTGTTCCTGGCTTACTAGTGGCTCAGCTTAATTCCGATCTCTGTGGCAGTGCAGGCTCTCTCGAATTTAGGGTTGCCAGGTCGGAACCATCCAAAAACCTGAGAAAATGGGGGCAGGCCCTGTTGGCATGAGGCCTAGTAGTTTTCCATCAAGTCTGCAAAACTGTAACTAGGGGGAGTTATGTCTTAGCCCAGTCTGGGAACGGGCTGTCAAGGCCGTTGCTATGGTAACCATCTGATAGACTGGGAAAGTTCTAACAGAGTCTGTAAGTTGTGTCTTCTGATTTATGCCTCTGATCTGTGAGGCTGGTCTTCTGAATATTGCCTCTGAACTGAGAGGTTGTCTTTTGTGTTTACCTTTGGAGAGAGATGTACCAGAGGGGGGGATGACTGAAGAAACTCTACATGTATTTACTCTTAAGCCTTAAGCCATAATGTCTTAATAAAAGACTCTTAACATGCTCTAATGCTCTGAAGAAGTTTCTTGCTCAACTTAACTCCAACATAATGTATGCTGTTTCACGCAACAACGCACACACGCCAACAGGGGTTATGGGCCCAGATCCACAGCGCATTACACGGGAGTAAGTTGCTGGTCTGAACGGCAGACAGAGTTCCAGAGAGGGCAGCTTGATTGATTGAACCAGACGGAGGTGAGCAACATGGCTGTAAACCTGTTTGGGGGAGGCTTGCTGATGGAACAGCTTAATGAAAAGAATTATGGCAGCTGGAAGCCGAGAATGCGGGCTTTGCTAGTAAAAGAAGATTTATGGGAAGCTATTGAAGGTACACCCCCTGCACCCCTTTCAGCAGCTTGGACTAGGAACGATGAGCGAGCTCAAGCTTTTATACTTCTGGCTCTATCAGACTCTCAACTGCTACACATGAGGGATGTTACAAACGCCAAACAGATGTGGGACCGGTTGGAAGGCATTCATGTGCAACAGACTGCGGGATCTAGATTGTGTTTGGCACGGAAGCTTTATCAAATGCGCTTCACGGGTGAGTGCGACATGTGTGAGCATCTCACGGAATTCAGACGCCTGTTTGCTGAGCTGACAGACCGAGGCGTCGAATACTCTGAACTTCAGAAGACCTATCTGATCCTGGCTTCACTTGATGGGACTTGGAATAATACGGTCATGGCTTTCGAAGCCATGCCTGACGGAGGTTTGAACGTTGCGTTTATTGAGGAAAAGCTGACCCAAGAATGGCAGCGGAGACAGGAGGCGAAAAGAGCCGAGTCGATGGAAGCTGTCAGGAGGCAAGAGATGAAAAATGCCATGCTGAAGGATAATAAACAGGAGCAGCAACAGAGGCTGAAGGCTTGTTTTATTTGTGGAGATCGATGGCATCTACAGCGGGAATGTCCAGTCAAGCGCAACTCCAGGGACGGAGACTTGAGGCAAGGCAGTGTGAACTATGTTTGTAAACAGAAGTCTCAAGATTTAGCACCTGTTAACTGGATTCTTGACAGCGGGGCAAGCCATATATTAATTAAAGACAGAAGTTTGTTTTACGTTTCAGAAGAAGTGCAGGACTTTGTGCACCTGGCAGATGGATCACGGAAATCTGTGGAAGCTAAAGGTCTGGTGAAGTTTGACAAGCTTAGAATAATGTCAGAATGTTTGTTTGTTCCAGAATTGGCTCATAATATTTTATCAGTTAGAAAACTGGTGAGTTGTAACTATTCAATTTTGTTTCACAAAGACCAATGTTTTGTAATGAGGGGAGATCAAGTGTGCATGCAGGGAAGCCTGAATGATTCACAGTTTGTAATAAAGAGCAGTCAAGCAGGGTGTGCTGTGTTAAATGCTGAGGCACAGGTACATCAGGGCTGCGTCCATTAATGGCATCAAAGGCTGGGGCATGCAAATCTTGACACGATAAAGAAAACCCATTTGCACACTGAAAACATGCGTTTAAAAGATTGTGGACAGTTAATGGATTGTGATGCATGTGATCAAGCTAAAATGACTATTGCACCAATAAACCGGGAGGCTGAGAGAACCACAACAGCTCCCTACTGTTACAAAAGGAGTCAAGCCTGAATGGAGGCCAGACTGATAGGAACTCTATATTCCCCAAGTTGCCAATAAGGAATAGAGACGAGACCAGGGTACCGCAAATGTTTGCCTTTATTGAGCCTTTGCAAAGGGAGGGCCACCCTTAAGTGACTCTCCAGAATTGCTGACATCCATCATATTTATAGGCTATAGGTACGTCACATACATATCATTAGAAATGCATAGCTAATCAGAAATACATCATTATTTGATTTCTCAGCATCTGTCTATTCTGGTCCACTTCTCTGTTCTCCCTCCAAACTCATTACAACACTACCAGCTAGTTCATGTTGATTTATCAGGGCCAATAAATGCTTCACGAGGAGGTGCGAAATTCTTCATGGTACTGGTAGATGATTTTTCAAGATTTTGTCATGTTTTTCTGTTAAAGCATAAAAGTGAAGCTGAGCAGAAGCTGAAACTGTTCATTAAGAGAATCGAAACTCAACACGGCCTCACGGTGGGGGCTATATGCTCGGACCAAGGTGGGGAATTCACGAATAAGGCATTGAGTGACTTTCTGGAGAGTAAGGGAATAAACCAGAATTTCACTGCTCCATTTAGCCCGTTTTCCAATGGAACTGCTGAGAGAAAAAATAGGGTGCTTGGGGAAGCAATGAGAGCCATGCTGATGGATTGCAGTTTAGGGAATTCTTTCTGGGCAGAAGCAATTCTTTATGCGAATTATATTCACAACAGGGTGTTACACAGTGCACTTGGAATGTCTCCTTATGAGAAACTTACTGGCAGAAAGCCTAAAATACAACACATTCAAAAATTTGGGGCAAGGTGCTGGATCCACATTCCACAGGGGAAAAGGAGGGGCAAGCTTGCGCCCAGAGCACAGCAAGGTTTTGTTTTGGGATATCAGAATGCATATTTCAGAGTTTGGTGTCCAGAAACACAGCAGTTAATTCTGAGCAGAAGCATTAAAGTCTCAGAAAAGCCTTGGGATCAAAAGCAGACAGTCATTCTTACAGGAACAGATGACACACAAACACGAACACAATCACAGACATTTAAGCCAAACCTTGACATTAAAGTGGAAGGTACACAAATTCCTCTCAGAGATGCATTAAATGAGCTCATTTGTGGGAAACGCAGATCAAAGAAACGAAAAGCTGAGGAAATGGAAGATCCTGGGCACGCGGTGCCAAGCACAAGCACAAGTACAACCACAAATGGGGGGGCAGAGAGAGCCGAAGCTCTGGTTCCTTTAAGACGCTCTACAAGAGCAAATTTAGATTTACCGTGGGATTAATAACAAGTCCTGGAATGAATAAAGTTGTAGAAATGGATCCTGAGACACTTTATTTGACATGTGTTCAACCAAAGTTTGAGTGAATAAAGTTTCGAACTGTACTGAGATGTAATTTTGAACTGTACTGAACTGAAAATGTATGATGCAATGTACTGAAATGTATTGCAAGAGGTATTGTAGAAATGTATTACTGTATGACTATGTATTGTGGAGATGTATTGTTGAGATTTCTTTGTAATTGACAGACATGATGGGAAAAAGGGAGGCTTGTTGGCATGAGGCCTAGTAGTTTTCCATCATGTCTGCAAAACTGTAACTAGGGGGAGTTATGTCTTAGCCCAGTCTGGGAACGGGCTGTCAAGGCCGTTGCTATGGTAACCATCTGATAGACTGGGAAAGTTCTAACAGAGTCTGTAAGTTGTGTCTTCTGATTTATGCCTCTGATCTGTGAGGCTGGTCTTCTGAATATTGCCTCTGAACTGAGAGGTTGTCTTTTGTGTTTTCCTTTGGAGAGAGACGTACCAGAGGGGGGGATGACTGAAGAAACTCTACATGTATTTACTCTTAAGCCTTAAGCCATAATGTCTTAATAAAAGACTCTTAACATGCTCTAATGCTCTGAAGAAGTTTCTTGCTCAACTTAACTCCAATATAATGTATGCTGTTTCACGCAACAACGCACACACACCAACAGGCCCTAGTGATGTCACGGGGCGGGCCCTAGTGACGTCACGGGGCGGGCCCAAGTGACGTCACGGGGCGGGCCCAAGTGACGTCACGGGGCGGGCCCAAGTGACGTCACGGGGTGGGCCCAAGTGACGTCACGGGGCGGGCCCAAGTGACGTCACGGGGCGGGCCCAAGTGACGTCACGGGGCGGGCCCAAGTGACGTCACGGGGCGGGCCCAAGTGACGTCACGGGGCGGGCCCAAGTGACGTCACGGGGCGGGCCCAAGTGACGTCATTAAACATGATACATTGTATCAAGCACAGTTGCTTGGAGCATACCATTAAAAAAAAATTCTCTGGAGATTAAAATAGAAATCTTACCTAAAATAGGGTGTTCCTAGGTCCATCTGAAGTGACAAGGTCATTTTTTCTCACAAGCTTAGGGTGATCCAAAATGGAAATGGACTGACTTCAAGTTGATCCCAGATAGGGTCTTCATGGTAAGAAGTATTCAGACAGAGGTGGTTTACTATTGCCTTCCTCTGAGTCTGAGAGGCAGTGACTGGCCCAAGGTCACCCAGTGAGCTTCATGGCTGTGTGGGGATTCAAACCCTGTTCTGCCAGGTCACAGTTCAACACCTTTAGGGAACATTTAATCTAGCTTACTTGCTTCTGGCAAGAAGGGTTTACGTGCCCTCAGGCCAGGCCATTATTGGAAGAAAGGAGCTTAGTGTTGCAGAGATGTTAGATGGGAGCACAGATAGATGCCCCTGAAGGCAGCAACTGTAAACATGCTTATTAAGGAACTAAGCCACATAGAACTCAATAGGACTTACTTCTGAGTAGATATGGTTGCAGCCATGTTAAGGACAAGGGAGGGCATTCTAGGCAAAACAGACAAATAATTGGGTGTCAGAACAAATTAAACCATAACTATCACTAGAAGCTAAAATGATGAAACTGAGGTTATCATACTTTGGACACATCATGAGAAGACATGATTCACTAGAAAAGACAATAATGCTGGGGAAAACTGAAGGAAGCAGAAAAAGAGGAAGGCCAAACAAAAGATGGATTGATTCCATAAAGGAGCCACAGACCTGAACTTACAAGATCTGAACAGGGTGGTTCATGACAGATGCTCTTGGAGGTCGCTGATTCATAGGGTTGCCATAAGTCGTAATTTACCTGAAGGCACATAACAACAACAACAACTATTTGCAAAACTGCAATGCTTACATGTCCATGACAGCTTTGCAAGGGAGGGGGAGGAGGATGAGAAAAGCAGAACAACTTGGTCACACCCTTGTGACCAACAGCTCATTGGCCTTACCTCCCTGACCTCATAGCAGCCCAACCCAGTGCATTGGCTGCCAGCTGCCACTAGATACAGAGATCAAGACCTGAGAATTAACTCATCATGTTGGCATGGCAATGAATAATGTGATATAATCATGACAAAGATGCAGAACGGATTTGCCAGTAACTAGCAGGCTGGATCTTGAGCTCCCCTGCATGCCATTTGGACAGGGGCACAGTCACTCACCTCACGTCACCATGACAGGTGACCCATCTTCAAAGGAAAGAGTTGTGAGTGAGCTCTAAATGTGTTCCTGAGTCTTTCCCTTCTTCCTTTGCAGCCTGGATTGGAATCAAGTCAAGCTGTAAAGGAAGATTCCTGCCAACGTGGGACTTGCAGGCACCACCAGCTCTGCTTTTGCAAGGAGTGGGCGCACTTGGGAACTCCCTGCTGATCCCCATGGAGTATACAGGAGGGAGCAGCTGCACTTGGGATCTCTGATTGGGAACTAATCTCATCTGAGATTGTATTTGGCGCCAAATTTAAAAGGTGCCAAACACAAGCCTCACTTGTTAAGGAATAAAAGGGAGCACCCTTTCTGGCTCCTAATTAGTCCTTTGCAGCCTCATCTTTACTTGCCCTGCAGCTGAGATCACACATGATGGCAGGTGGGGGCGGCTTGGGCAAAATGGCCTTGCTGGCTAAATTAGGATTCCTGTCTGTAAAGGGGTATGTATATTTTGGGGCGAGGAAGGGTGAAATCTTTTGTATCTGGCTGCAGGTCATTTAGAAAGGGACAGCTTAACCCTCACTAGGCATAGAAGTCTTATTCCTGACTTTGAGTCTTGATAAACTTCTGGAAATGTACATTTCCTTTGTTTCTGGTAGGATGAGTCTATTTATTTTTATTTTATTTATTTATTTCATTTTTAAACCGCCCATAGCGAATAGCAAATGTGTTTGCAAATCTTGGGTGTGAATAAGTATAAGGTCTCTCTATTCTCTTACAGCTCTAGTGTGTGAACGTATTAGTTAGAATGCTGCCTGTATTGATATACGTAACTGAAATGCTGTATTTTTTCCTATTTCCTCTTTTAATAAACAAACCTTTATTTTACCTTTTATTTGTGAATGTTCTTGAGCTATTACGGGTGGAATTACATGCATTTAGAGCAATGTGCAAGTTTTAATTCCAGCAAAAATTTCCATTATGCTCTTGGGGTTATGTTTTGCTCTCTAGTAGGTAAACACGCATTGGAGGTTCAGACATACACATGCAACATGCTGGTTTAATTAGGCCTGTGGGCGGCAGATTCCCCACCACACTGCACTAGTTCTTCCAGTTCCAAAGGTTGACTTCAGGACTTTGTTGTTTTGTGTTTTTTATCTGATATTAAGCTATATTTGATTTTAAAATTATAAGCTTCCTGGGACAGGAGGAGTTTTTTGTTGTTGTTGCTAACGTGACTCTGTAAAGTGCCATGTACATCAATAGTAATGATAGCTATAGTTGATATTTGACAGTTGGCATGCAATGATATGTTGGGTATTTCACAACTAATTAAGCTACGTAGTGACTGCCAACATGCCCTCAAATTTTGAATGTTGAGATCAGTTTTCAAATGGAGACCCTGAATTTCAAAATTTCAATACATTTCCTAAAACATATTTCAGCTTAATAAAATATTTGAGTGAGGCCTAAATCACTTTAATGTTTCAGAACCTAGTATAATGCTGGTACAGAACAAATGTTAAACTATACTCACTGTAAGCAAATATAAATAAAATTAAAAAGTCTGTCCTAGAACTAGAGAGTGGGTACCCACCAGCAGATACCTGGCAGCTGTTGGCTGCACAGAATCCTTTGCAGACTTGAGGGCATTACTTAGAACAGTTATAAAAGATATATTTTTCATCAAGGGAAGGACAGATGGCAACACCACAGCAGACTTGTAGAAAATGAATTAAGGCACACCAGATAACTTGATTTTACTGTGCCAGCTCTAGGCATACAAAAAAGCAAAATGTTGTTAAAAATCTTATTGTTAAATAGCTTGGGGGGGGGAAGTTATCCAGTGTAGACATTTCCTTCAATTATCAGTTCTTTCACATCTCTCTCTCTCTCACTCACTCACTCTCACTCTCTCTCTCCCTCTGTGTGACGGCCTACCAGCCCAAGAGGCCTGTTTTGCCTGGAACCGATTCCCCTCTGCGTGATGACTCCCAAGCAAAGGCCTAGCTACCAACAAGCCTGGCCGGCCTCTAACAACCTCCTCCCACAGAAAGGTCTTCTTCCTGCTGCTCGGAGGGGCCTGCAGGGGCGGTGCCTATCACCTCCTGTCTCTCCAGTAGTCCCGCCCTCAATGACAAAGGGCGGGAAGGCAGCCAGCCACAGCCATCAATCACGCATACGTGCCTGAGAGAGACACTGAAAAGCCGGAGATCTACGCCTTCAAACAAACTATAGCCCGAGGCCAGAGACGGCCCCCTTTTGCCAGAGACTCCGGCAGAAAACCGGAGATCTGGCAACCCTACTCGAATTCCAATTCCCCTATGCCACCTCTGCTGGAAAGGGCAAAGGATACTGTACCCTGGGCTGGGGAGGTGATCCCTCTCCACAGGCAATCCAGCTTCCCTTGCTGTCATTCAAGGAGTCTGCAGAGAGGCCAGCAAGACCATGCAGCTTCTCTCCCCCCTTTTAGATTTTGTTTTTTTTTTTAGGAAAAAGGAGGGTTGATAGAATCCCTATCCTAGAGTGTCTCCTTAATGTGAGTGAGGCACTCTAGGATTCCCTATTAATCTCTGTAGCATTAACCCTTTAATGATATTTGATTACAGCAGCGGTTCCCAACCTGGTGGTCAGGACCTCCAGGGGGTTCGCAAAGTCATCCGACGGGGGTTGCAAAGAGCCAAGAGAAGAATTATTTATTAATTTTAAAAAATAATTAATGGCTAGTCTGTGTAACACCAACTTGCAAGCCTGCACTGAACATGCATGCAGCTGCTTCCATCTTCCCTTCTTTCCTCTCAGCTGTCACAGTCAGTTCCCACCACACAGAGAGCTGAGCAGTACAGCACTCAAGTGTATCAAAAGTGAGGGCCACCTCTTTCCTCCTCGTTTTGTCAGTGACAGTGAGGGAAGATCGATTTAGCTGATTGTCTCTGGCTGTAGAGACAGAGGGACTCTGGGCGGGAGCCGCCTGCTGAAAAAGTAATGGATGGAATCCCAGTGCACCCCCCCCACAACTGCACACCTGGGCACTCATTAAAAATTCACTGTATAGTTTACTTATAGATGTCTACTCAGAAGTAAGTCTCTTCTTATTTAAAGAGGCTTAAAAAATGGAAATGGACTGCCTTCAACTCGATTCTGACTTATGGTCGACCCTTTAAATAGGGTTTTCATGGTAACTGGTATTCAGAGGGGGTTTACCATTGCCTTCCTCTGAGGCTGAGAGGCAGTGACTGGCCCAAGGTCACCCAGTGAGCTGCATGGCTATGTGGGGATTCAAACCTTGGTCTCCCAGGTCATAATACAACATCTTTATTTATGAGATTTGTTAGATGCCCATCTGGCAGAGGTTAATCTGCCACTCTGGGCGACTTACAACCAAACACAAGTACATTTCATATAAACATAATCAAAATCCTAAAAATTAAAAATTAAAAGCTTAAACATTTAAACCCCCCAAGATCTGCAAATTGCCAGCCTAAATTTGAGTTTAACCCCCCCCAAGAACTGCAATCTGCCAGCCTAATCCCCTTCCCACACCTGGGTAAAGATCCAGGTCTTGAAGGTCCACCAAAAGCATAGCAGGGAGGGGACTTGATGAAGGTCAGTTGGCAACAAATTCCAAAGTGTAGGAGCCATGATAGAAAAGGCTCTAGAACTCGTCGTCACCAACCTCGCCTCTTTTACTGGAGGTATAAGAAGTGAGCCATTCAAGGACGATCTTGTAAGCCGGCGCCCCTGGTGTGAATGAAGGCAACTCTTTAAATAGAGTGGGCCAGCCTCATGAAGAGCCTTATAACTTAAAGCCAGGATCTTAAATTTGGCCCTCGCAACCACAGGTAGCCAGTGCAATTCCTTAAGGACTGGGGTGATATGGTCACAGTGGTGACTGCCCTTAATCAGGCAAGCCACCGCATTCTGCACTAGCTGCAGCTTATGAACCGTAGTCCAGGAAAGACCAACATATAAGGCATTACAATAATCCAGCTGGGATAAGACCAGAGCATGTACTACTTTGGGAATCAAGTGGCATAGGAGGTAAGGGCATATCCTTCAGACGAGATGTAGTTGATAAAGCGCCGCCAGACTGATGGCCGCTACCTGCACCTCCATAGATAGCTGGGAGTCAAGAATGACCCCCAAGCTCCGGACTTGATCTCTTAGGGGCAATAATACCCCATTGAGCATCAAATCAGTAATCCCCAAGTTCTCTTTATCACCCACCAACAGAACATCAGTTTTATCAGGATTCAGTCCGAGCTGACTCCTGCTCATCCAATCCCTCACCGACTCCAGACACTTAGACAGCATTTCTATCGCTGCTGGTGGGGAAGATTTAAATGAGGAAGATCTGGGTATCGTCTGCGTATTGATGGAATTGCAGCCCGAATCTCCTAATGACATCTCCCAGCGGCCTGAATAACATTGGGGAGGGATAGAGCCCTGTGGCACCCCACAGGTGAGAGGCCAGGGCTCCGAAACCTCATCCCTCAGTACCACTCTCTGGTATCTCCCAGAGAGGAAGGAGCGGAACCACCGTAGAACGGTGCCTCCAATCCCTAACCTTTCAAGGTGATCCAGCAAAATACCATGGTCAACAGTGTCAAAGGCTGCCGAGAGATCCAGGAGAACAAGGAGGGTATATTCCCCTCTATCCAGTGCCCTTCTCATATGGTCCACCAGGGCTACTAACGCTGTTTCTGTCCCATGTCTGGGTCTAAACCCTGATTGAAACGGGTCAAGGTAGTTCACTTCCTCTAAGTACATTTGGAGTTGGTTCACCACTACCTGCTCGACCAATTTACCCAGGAATGGCAGATTTGAGACTGGGCAGAAGTTGTTTAAATCCAAGGGGTCTAAGGAGGCCTTTTTCAAAGTTAGAATTATTACCGCCTCCTTGAAGGCAGATGGCAGATGACCTTCATCAAGGGACGCATTAACCACTGCCCTGATCCCCTTGCCCAGTTTGTCTCTGCAGCTCACAATGAGCCACGCTGGGCAGGGGTCGAGAATACAAGAAGTTGGTCTCAGCACAGACAATGTCTTGGCTACTTCCTCAGAGGAAGGGAGCTGGAAGCTATCCCAGGACCCTGAAGGTCCAGTGGTCAGCTCAGGTTCCATTGTTAAGGTTGTGGCAAGCAAAATAGAGCTCTTGATGTGATCAATTTTATCTGCAAAATGTTTTGTGAAGTCGTTACAGGAGGCCACAGTTTGATCTGACGGGTCCAGAGCAACTGGCCCTACCAAGCTATGGACCACCTGGAACAATCTCCTCGGGCAACATTCTGCGGTCGCTATAGAGACCGCAAAAAAATCCCTTTTTGCTGTTCTCATCGCCGTCCGATAGGTAGCTGCTGCTGCTGCTCTACTCCGTGTTCTATCCGCCTCTGCACGTGTCTTCCGCCAACGGCGTTCCAGCAGTCTTACCTTCAGCTGTAGGCCACGCAATCAAGGGGTATACCACGGTGCTGTCCTACGTCTGTTTAAAGGGAGGGGGCATTTCAGGGCCAACCGGTCCACCGCTTCAGTCACCCCCACATTCCACCTAGACAGCAAGATCTCAGCCGATAGGCCATCAGAGGTGTTTAGAAAGTCCCCCAATTCACGTATGAAGCCCTCTGGGGTCAACAGCCGCCTAAAGCGAATCATCCTGGTAGATCCTCCAGTCCTCTGAGGAAGGGGGGATAGGTGAAGATCTATTCTAACCCATTAATGGTCCGACCAGGACAGGGGGGCAGTGACCACCCCCCCAACTTCCAAGTCACTGCCCACCTCCCTGGAAAGAAACATCAGATCAAGGGCATGACCAGCAGCATGTGTAGGCCCTGTTTGAACGGATTGTAGCTCCCAGGCTGCCATCGTGACCATAAAGTCTCAGGCCCCTCCTGAGAGGGAGGCCTCAGAATGCACGTTAAAATCCCCCAAAACAACCAAGTTGGGGGATTGCACCCATACATCTGAGATCACCTCCACCTCTTAACCACTACACCACACTGGGACTTACTCCTAGGTAAATCAGATTGCAGCAATTAGGCCAGACTAAAATTCTGTTGAAGCTTCGAAGCTGTACTACTTTTGGGGGGACAGGGGAAACATGTGGCTTTATAGTGTGAAAATGCATCATACTGGCTAAAGGAATAAAATTTTATGTCTGTAATACAAGGACTTAGGCTGCAATCCTAACCAAATCTGCTCAGGAGTAAGTCCTATAGAATTCAATGGAGCAACAGCCATATGAGGTAGGTTAGGCTGAGAGTTAGTGGCTGACCCAGGGCAGTAAGTAAGCAAAAAATTGATGTGTAAAGTAAGTTTTAAAAATGTGAAAATGCACATGATCAGTGTATTTTTGTTGCAGGTTATCAAGGCTTTGAGTGTGTTTTATACAGTTGTATATGTTCATTTTAAACCTCTTTTAAAATATGTTAAGTTGCCCAATATATTTTTTTTCCTCTTAACTTGAGTTCTTTGCATTGTTTAGGGTTGGCACTAGGGGAGAGCAGGGCTCTTATGCCTTTAACAGCTTTGTGACAGTCAGAAATTAAACAGTAATTAAATTAAGCCTTTTCTAGTATGGAAATACAATTATGGGGAAAGCTTCACCTGTTGACATTCTGTCTGTTAGACATATTGTTATTGTCATATGGAGCTTCTTGAGCAGAGTGCTGAAAAGGAGGCATCATTGTATACAGGCGGAACACTTAAAACCAGACTCTAAGTGCCCCGGCATCAACCAGGCTCTGTTCACCACTCTGGGTGGTTTACTTTTATCTCCTTCCTTTCATTACCTTCAAAATTTGTTAAAAGTTGTTTATATTGCTTAACCTGCCCTGGGACCTTCTGGTGAAGGGCAGGTAATAAATATAATTATCATCATATTTGATTTTGTGATGAATAAAAAGTGACATTATTTGACACTTCATTATGTATTTTTTCAATTAACAGATGCTAAAATTACAACAATTAGCATGTGGGGGGTGCAATTTTTTTTGAGGTTACCATGAGGGTCCCATACTCATAAAGGTTGGGAACCATTGCCTTACAGCTTGGGAGGATGACCATCAAAGAGACATCTGACCAAGAGAACCACTGCCATGAGTGAGTTATAGACCTAACCTGCTGCTGCTGCTCAACCAGCTAGTTAAGTCTCTTGTCCCCTCAGTGCCCCCCTAGTGGCTTGAAGATGGCACTAGTAACTCTGTTGTGCTGTACAAAGGGAGGGGTTTGCCTCTAATCTGCCCCTTTGGATGAAAGAGGTATTGCCTCTTCTCTTCTGACTCCTACGCCTCCCTCTCTGGACAAACATCCCATTCCTCCTAAGAATCCACCAGGCAGCCATAGCTTGTAAGGTTACAAGTGCATTCTGCATCTAAAGAAAAATATTGACAGTAGGAAGCATTCAAATCTGAGTGACCTGGACTCTTAGTTCATTTATCACATTTTATGTGTCCACTTGGTGTCCAAAAGCTAGGACACACAACCATTACTTCAAAAATGCTTGGTCTAATATCAAGTGATACCATATTCCTCACAGAGTCTAAAACCATATTGTTACTAATCAAAGGCGTCTTCAAGAGTTACTGTGCACTTTGGCACAGAATGGGGCTACAGAGATTCAGGTTTAGCCTCTACCCTGAGGTCACACAAATTTCCGGCCTCATTCCATTCAAAATGCACTTCTGCAGTGGGGACTCTTTTGTATCTGTGAAGGCTGTCTGTGCAGTTGAGAACCCCAGAAGTTCTCAATCGCATATGGAGACTCTACAGAGAGAAAAAGTTCCCTGATGTAGAACTCCTGCATTTCCTTCCCGTGGGGCGGGGCTTAACATATGTTCCCGAAGCTTCACTTTACCAGTGTGTGCACCTGAAGAGGATTTTGATCAGTAGCAGTTCAGTTTTAGGCTTCGTGAAGAGCATATCAATCTAACCTACATCGTATTCGGTTCTCATGAGGATAAATTGGAGAGGGAAGAAAATCATGTACACCTCTCTGAATTGAAGAGTGGAATATAAATGTAATAAATAAATCAACTTTTGGCAGGCTTTCCAAACTGAAAAAAACCCTACAATAAATGGTACTAGGCAGACTGATGAATAGTACGATAGAGATCAGTTTACTGGTCAGTTTCCATTTTGTTCTGCCCACTGGCCCAATGTTGGCCATACTTAGCAGAGCAAGCCAAATCTTTGGCAATCTAGTTCATTACAATTATTTACTTTGGATTAGATTGGCTGGTGTAACCTTTCATTTGTTTAATGCACCACAGAGTTTTGTACTGAGTCATTTTTACTTGACGACATGAGCAACTCAAGACATTTTGGAAACCTGAGGTGGAAAATCCCAAAGTTATCCCATTTCACTAATTATCATGTGCACTAACCAAACTGAAGGAAAGTGTTTCCATATATGTGGAAACACACACACACTGCATATTGAAATCTATCACTATGTGAGATACCTTGATGTATTCACCCTTGTATTATGCAGGCATTCTGATGAGAAGCAACAGCATATCACCAGCAAGACAAATAAAACAGTCACATTAGACACAGTGCCTTCTGGAATGTAGGCAGTGAGCATCAAAAGCTTGGATGATCTCAGTCTATCAGATCTTAACAAATTTATATCTTCCAGAAAGTAAACTGGGTTTAACAGCATGGGGGCATCTTTCATAGTAGGAGAAACAAAGAAAAAAGAACAAAACTAGAAGAAGAATCCTCTGAAGGTAACACTCCACTCCTGCTGAGCTGATCCATTTCCAGTGGCATGACATTAAGCAGGCCCGGTAGAGGGTTTGCAAAGTGTACATGACTCATGCCAAAAATACTAGGAAATGAACTACTGGGGTAACCAGAGGGAGCTAGGGGTCTCCTGAAGGAAATGTACCAGCTGTACATTTCAAAGTGAGTGTGTGTCTGGAAGTGGGGGGAACTCACAGCTAACTTCCAAGTATATTTTTGTGATAATATACTAATAATAAGACAGGGAAAGAGCAAACATAGGAAGCTAATAGTGAGCTAGTACAACAGGAGGTATTACGGGAGACTGAAGACACTTGGCAAAAGGATGGCTGGAATAAGGGAGAATGAGAGGATGTCAGCAGGGATAGGAGTCAGACTTAATGGTGTATAGGAGAGCCTCCTGCTATGAGGAAATAGGCAATTAGGAAGAAAGAGGGAACTGAGTGACAAAGAAAAGGATAACTGAAAGGTACTGAGAGATAGCCAGCCATTGATGGAAACCAACAGCACCTCCATTCTAAGCTGAAAATTTGAATCGAGGAAATACTATTGTGATACATTTGTCATTTCCGCAAATCTCAGAGGGGCTCTAATATGTATTCACAGCTTGGTGTGAGCAGGTTCAACTCCATTCACTTCAATGTGGGGAACAGTTCCATGCAGTTATCCTCATGTTCCCATGGGACCCCATGCAGCACATTGCCATCAAACAGATGTAAGTCTATAGTAAGCTTAACATACTTCTCCATACACTTGTCTTAAATCCATGGCACTGAAATATAAAGTTAGGAGCAGTTATCCAGTATGGGCAAAACTGGGTAACACATTGAAGTCTATGGACAGGGAGAACCATTTTGTGATAGGGGGAGCACTAAGGGAGAAGGAAAATGTATCATGTCAGTGGGCAACTGAGATGCTGAATAAATGGTGGCCTAGTTCACACATGCATGAGTGATTTCTCTATATATGAATACTGTACATCTGAGCTCCTCACCAATGTTTACCCAACTAAGCATGATGCCATAATGCTTCTATCCTCCCATGCTTACTTTACCCAAGTAAGCATGGAAGGGTAGAAGCATCATGGCATCACGCTCCACCTCGACCTACATAAATTTATTTAAATGACTAAAGAGAGCTTATGTACATACCCTTGCACGTGCATAGAGTCTCTAATGATGCTCAAGCCAACATACGTAGATTAGGCAGAGCCAGCTGCCACAATGTTGCTTACTTTGCACATATATTCTGTCATATTGGATGTCTGTATGAAACTTTGATGACTGGAAGCTTAAGGTATGAAGTGACTCCATTGAAAAGTATTACATGGAAAGGTCTGCCTGTGGGATTAGTTCCCTGATGGCCCATTCATACTTACAAGCCATCACTTGTCAAGTGGTGTATATGCTTGTGTGAACCAGTCATTACTGTCCTATCTTTTAGGGACTCTTGTTATGTATGAGAAAGTTTCTCCTGAACTAGGTTGTTCAGTCTATTTTTTTTCAGTGTGAAAAAAGATTGTCAGTGCTTGGATTCTGGGGAGAAATGTTGAGGGGCCCTTTAATGAAATTTGTAAGTGCTCCATGCCCCCTAGCATATTAAAATCAGTAACTGGCATGACAACACAGAAAGATGAAGGGGTAGTGCCTATCTGGCTCCCCTATAACTCAAGGCCTCTGGCTTTCACAATGATCAGGTGCACTGTCCAAGACTGAAAGCGATGAGGTCATCCCTCTTTGTAGAAAACTGTATGCACTTCAGAGTACTTGAGACAAAGCTTGGCCTGTGGCCTAGAAGAGATGTGTAGTACCATTCAGTGAGGTTTTCTTTATTGAGCTACACAGATGTATTTGCTCAATTAAACATGGATTGACAAATTAACACTCTAGCTAATTTCCCTCTATATTTTTTCTATTTCTTTGGCACATTTCTAATGACCTCACAAATCATAGTAATTAATTTAAGTCCCTTTGGCATTTTAATGAGCTTTTAATGATATGAATAACTAATCATGCTCACTTTATACCTGTTTAATTATTTTAATGGGCTACAAAAGTAAATATTTCTTGTGTATCAAGTATGAGTAGTGTCTGAGCACAATCTGCCACACTTAATATTGTTTCATTCATAGTAAAAAAAGTTTCTTTTTTATCCTCCCAGTATCAAGTGAATAGGCAAAAATAAAACTCTAATTCAAATGATATTTTCCCAGTTTGGTGATTGCCCTGTGAGTGGTCCACTCGGAAATCTTGAGAAGAAGAGGGGCCATTGCTCAAAGTGGTAGAGGACATGTTTTGCATCAGGTAGCAAGTGAAAGGAAAGTTGCCTCTCTGACTGAAAGTAGGGATGGAATTTTCTGAAAATCTCAGTCGAGCTTAGGTTTTTTTTTTCTAATTCCCACCTCACTCCTTCATCTCAACAAGGTTATTTTTTTCTGGTTCCACTAAAAATATGAACAATATTCACATATCATAAGCATTATTACATGTATTATTATACAAATAATATTATATGCCTATTATATACATGTATACTCCAGGTTTTCTAAAGTAACCAGCATATAAACAGCTACATAAAATGATGCATGTAACTGTGAAAAACAAAAACACCCTGATGAATTAATAATTATAAAATTACACTTCAGAATTATGGGGCTTGATTCTTGTATAAGTATTATACTTTTTTAAAAAACACACTATATACATATACGTCTTACTCAGCAAAATATCTCCAAGTGGTTTATAAAAGACAATCAAAAATATTGATTAAAAAACCCAATAAAAGCAAATGTTAGAAACAAGTTACATTAAAAAATTAAATACAAAATAAAATCAGTAATTTTAAAACAATTATATTAACTATAATATACTATTTTCATATGATTTTGCATATGATTACTCACACTTTTTAAAAAATATAAAAATCCGACAATGCATCAGCAGCTTGGACCATAAGTAGGCTCTCAATGCAAGGGATGGTCTGATGCGGGCAAAGCTCAATCAGGTCAGAACCACCAAGTTCCATGTGTAAATCCATTACACAGTTTCATAGAAGCCAAATTCTATGAAGAAAGGCTGAAATTTCCAATTTAGGTATAATTAATCTTGTGGGGGAGAAAAAAGGATAAGGAGGGAAGTTTCTGATAATTTTCAAATGTTTAAAATTATTTCAGAAGAGAAATGAACAATTATTTGCCAGTCTGTTAAGATTAAGCAGGGGGAGAGAGACAATGGTTTTTACTCTAAACGGTGTACGGTAAAAAAACCTCAAAACAATATATCATTAAAAGAAAAAGAAAAACAGCCTAAAATCACTACATAAAAAGCATATAAAAGCAAATAAAACTGAAATTCAGAAGATTTCAACATGTAGAACAGTCTTATGGGTCAGGAAAGCCTGGACAAAAAGGTAAGACTTCATATAATGTCTGATGCAACTGATTGTTGCTGCTTCACATATGGCAGAGAGAAGGGTATTCCATAGTACAGGGGAAAAGGCAGAAATGTCCATTTTCAGTGACTGCCCTATCATATTATGTAGGGTGCAGTGCCATGATTTTTGCCATTATGATCTAAGTGATCTGATAGGCCTATACAGGGGCAAGCAGTCTTTCAGATAACCTGGTCCAGAGTTGTTCAGAGCTCTATTTGTTAACAGAACTTTCAGGAAGCTATTACAAACAGAAACTGAATATTAAATGAAATCAAGAATAATTACAACTATTAGCCTTTTAAAAAATCTTCCAAAGAGTTTATTTATTTATTTAAAGCATTTCTCTTCACCAAAGTCTCAAGGTGGTTTACATATTAAAACACTGGATTATGCAAAAGAAAAAATGATGAAATATTAAATATTAAAGAGTTCTGCTAGCTAGTGCATCATTTTATATTTTGATCAAATCCAGAGCAGCAATATTTCAATTGGTGTTTTAATGAGTTGCTGATATTTCTTTTTTAGCATTATGTTTTTACTGTTTGTGTTAACGATAGTTAGATGTTTGTTTTCCATTGTGCTGAGTTCCTTTTGAGGGAAGGGCAATTTATAAATATTTTATATTAAATTAAATTAAATTTCCCAGTGTTATATGTATGCAATTGTTCAGGGGTTTTTTTTTTTTTTTTTGGTTTTTGATCCCTCTTCGAAACAATTATTAGTTCTGAAGAGGTGTCAAAACACATTTGCCCTGGAAAATTTCCTACTGCTGCTGTGATTATTTCATCAGTATGCCAGGGTCAGACATCTGTTGCTCTCTGTCACCTACCCTTTTTGACATCTTCTGAACCTTTTTAAAAACTCATGTACTCCCCTGTGGTAGTTCCATTTTACTCATGTCAAATGTCATTTCATTTCTAACATCTTGCATGAACTTACTTCAGACATGATCTCATTTTCATTTGGGTTTTAACTTATTTAACTTATTTCTTGACATTCTTACCGACTGTTTTATATTGTACTTTGTGTTACAAAGTTTTAATGTTTTATTGTGCGTTGTTATAAGTACATGAAACCTTGGTGACAATCAACTGAGATGAACTAAACATTAGCTTTGTGGAATGTGGAGGGGTTTCACAGTATATTTTCAAGTGCACATCATATACTGTGGAAATTAGGCTCATATTTTGCAAAGCTTTTTAAAAAAGAATAAATACTAAGGGTGCAATCTCCTAAGAATGGCTCTGCCCAGCAGGGCTTAATGGAGCAGTAGGGCTACCATCACATCCCAGGCTCAGCCCCACCATCTCCACTCCCCCAGAATGCCTTATTTCAGGGATTTCTGCTGGCTGTCACAAGTAGGGATCGTGCTGCTGGCATTTCTGCCTGCCTGTATGCTTAGTGGGAGAAAGGAGGAGCTCCACACCATCGAAATGATGCTGACGTTATTCCACAGGTGGAGGCCAGTGGAGACTGAAAGGGCTGAGCAGAGGAAGATGTCCACCAAATCCACCCCTCCCCAGTCTGACACAAATGTGGGCTGGATTGCACAGTAAATTATATTCCCTTTTTTCAAAATTAAGACAATATCAGTGGGTCATAATTAATTAGTTGTAGTATTACTATTTTTGCTTTTTACAAAAAACTCAGTAAGTATTTTATTAGATGCTAGAACTGGAATGGCAACATATCTTATATGATTGATAAGCTTCTAGCCAAGATGGTGACACAAAGAGAAGCAAGCTGCTGAATTCTTGTTACATCCAAAACAAATCTAGATGAAGAGTTGTATTCAACTAAGTCTTATTCAGTACAGACCCATTGGAAGGAATGAGCCTAATTTAAGCATGTATATTAACTTCAGTGGGCCTATTGTCAGCAAGACTAGTACTAAATACCACCCAAAAAATGTGGGTCAAACTAGGGATGTACAAATCAATCTATTTTCAGTCTGTGTCACTTTTGGATGTGTTTCAGTTCCATCTTGTTTCAGCATTTATCTATATTTAATTACTTATTTAAAGTCAAGAAAGATATTCTTCCAGGAGCCCCACCTTCCAGTGAAAGAATATGAACAATTATATACAACCTGGGTTGGGGAAGTATATATCCATGACATTTTTAAAAAAATAAACAGATGTAGCAATGTTAATACATAATATATGGAGGTTTCAAGACTCTGCAAGTGCTTGATAATAAGGAAGGCTGTTATTTACCCTAGAAGCCAGTCCAGGTAATGATAAGCTCATTTTTTAGTAAAAAAAAAACATTATGGAGAATCTAGGATCCAACTTTGATTCTCCAGCATTGGTTTATGGAATATGTCAATAAAGTGGCTACCAGAATAGAAGAAAACCTGATAAGTGATGAGATCTTAATGAAATTCTTAATCTTCTTTTGGACTGTGACATCCCCGCACATACATTTCACACCATGAGAAAAATGGTCCTGCATGCATATGTAGATGAAACTAGTCTGGAGATCATATGGGTGCTGATCAACATCATAGGTCAAGATATTTTCCTTTCACTGTGTATCAAAATTATTTCCCACTAGAGTACCAGTGACACAGATCTCATGGCTTTTTCACTGACATTTGTGCTATTTCAGACCATGTTCCTGTGGTTCCAGCAACATAGGGCAGTGCATCACAATGACAATTCTACATAGAGATGAAATACATCTCTTCTACCTGTTCCTGAACTGATGGAATTCTTGCAAAACCATGCCCCTTTAGCCCACTCTGAAATACTTTTAGTAGATAAGCCTCCAAGTGAAGATACTTAATTGCTTATGCCACCAACAAAAATAAAGTAATGATACAAGAAGTACTGCATTTGGCAATCAAATTCAAATATTTCTTTCAACAATTTACAGCCTAACCAAGTTCCAAACTCCATTTTATTTATTTTTAATTAAATTTATATCCAGCAGCAAAGTGACATGTCGGCAGTAACCTGCTCCAGTGAGCAATCTTGCTGCTGCATTTTGCACCAGCTGCAGTTTCCATACCATCCTCAAGGGTAGCCCCATATAGAACACATTACAGTAATCCAACCTGGAAGTTACCAGTGCATAGACAACAGTGGTCAGGCTATCCCGGCTCAGAAATGGCCGCAGCTGTCCTATCATCTGAAGCTGGTAAAAGGCGTTCCTAGCCACGGAGGTCACCTGGGCCTCTAGTGACAAAGATGAATCCAGGAGCATCTCCAGACTATGGACCTGCTTTTTCAGAGGGAGTACGACCCCATTCAAAGCAGGCAACTGACCAATTATCTGAACTCAGGAACCACCAACCCACAGTGTCTCCATCTTTCTAGGATTGAGAGTTAATTTATTGGCCTTCAACCAGCCCACCACAGAGTCCAGGCACAGGTTCAGGGCTTGCACGGCCTCTCCAGATTCAGATGTTATGGAGAAATAGAGCTGGGTATCATCAGCATACTGCTGACACCTTGTCCCAAATCTCCTGATGACCAATCCAAGGGCTTCATATAGATGTTAAAGAGCATTGGGGACATGATGGTACCTGCAGCACCGCATAGCGCAACTGCCAGGGGGCCAAAATACAATCTCCCAATGCTGTTCTCTGAAAATGACCTTTGAGATAGGATTGGAACCACTGTAAAACAGTGCCTCCTATAGCCATCTCACCAAGTCAGCCCAAATGGATACCATGGCCAATGGTATCAAAAGCCACTGAGAGATCAAATAAGAAAAACAGGGTTGCACTCCCCCTGTCCTTCTCCCAAAAAAGGTCATCCATCAGGGCGACCAAGGCCGATTCAGTCCCATAACCAGGCCTGAACCCAGACTGGAATGTTCAGACTGGAGTTCTTCCTCAAGGGCATTCTGGGACAACAGTCTTCCACCTGGTAGCAAACCAAACTATTGTTGCAACTTATATTCCACTAATATAATGTTCATAAAACAAGTGTCGCTTGCAATCGTAATATACCAATAAATCTTTTCGACAACTTTTCAGATTTTCAAATCTGTATCCAATAACATGAGCACACACACACAAAAAAACCCATTTTTGGATGGTTTTAAATCAGCCTTCCCCAATGGGAGGCCCTCAAAATGCTTCGGACTACAACTCCATGATGTCTGGAACTAATTGGCATTTGAGTTCAACAACATCTGGCAAACATCAGGCTACCTTCGGGAAGGCTGCTATAATTCTTTCTTAGCTTTCTGCAGATCTCTCTCATGACCTGAGAGTGTAGATACAACACTGAGAACATTTGATGCATCTAAGAAGAGTCTAAGAAGATTTCTTGCTGGAATCTAAATTGACACTGAGATTCTTTTTACACTACTTCAATTGCTCCTGTTGTTGATTTTCCATTAGAGAACATGGGACCAGAAATGCCATCTCATGTTTCCAATTGCTGAGAGCTGGAAGCTATTTGACAGCTCTGTGATTATATGATGTCTGACTATGAAGCAGGAGCTCTTTAG
This sequence comes from Rhineura floridana, assembly GCF_030035675.1. Lineage (NCBI taxonomy): Eukaryota > Metazoa > Chordata > Lepidosauria > Squamata > Rhineuridae > Rhineura > Rhineura floridana. Next base: position 234,192,588 of record NC_084480.1, on the reverse strand, counting down.
TGTTAAGGTCTGTGATAGTTTTAATCTTGGGAATATATAACATTAATAACATAGCTCATTTCTGGAGAGCTGTTTCTCCCCAGCAGTTTTAGTGACTGCAAAGTTGTCTTAAAAAGCCAAAAGCATATTTGATTTCATAAAACATTTCAGTGGCTGTTTCAATCACTGAATTCAAATAACCCAAATGAATGTGTATACATCAAACATTAATGTAACCCTGTAAAGGTAAGCCTGATATACTTGTATCAGCCTGAACACAAACATTTCCAAAACAGCAGGTAGTTCCTTGTATCAGGTGATATAATATATATTCTCACAATTACAGTTCATAAAACTTTTTGCCATTTATCCTATTGCAACATGCAGGTAATTGCGCAAGCCTGCAACACACACACACACACAGAGATAAAAATAATTTTCCACACACAGGATTGTGATTAGCTGAGCTCTGCAGTCATTCTTTTCATAATCCTTGTTTAACAAGCTGCATTTTATGTCAATTGACAGATTAAATTTTTGTTCTTCTCAAAATATTCATCCCAAACCAGTGATTGTACTGTGAGGTTATGAGATTTACATATACAGAACACCTGTCTCTGGGACATGAAATCACAATGGATGCTATGTACAGGAAAGAGCCTAATATTTTTTTTAACGTTTTTTTAAAAAATCAGTATGTTTAACTTTTTTAAAGATGTCTTCAAAACTTTTTTAAAGAATGTTTTTAAAGTTGTTTTGTTTTAATGTATTTTAAAGTCTGCTTTATGACTTTTTAAAGTGTTTTTAGTGCTTTTGTTTGCCGCCCTGGGCTCCTGCTAGGAAGAAGGGTGGGATATAAATAAAATAATAAATAAATAAATATTTTACTTACAGATGCAGGCAGGTAAGGATGCAGGAGGAATTTGGTTCACTTCAGATTTTAATTCACACTTTCTGACACAATATACAAACTGAAACACAGCCAGTCTTCAAAATTTGCATTTCTCTGAATTTTGTGGTGCAGTTCCCTAACCAAGTAATGTGTGCAAAAATGTGTATATTACAGTGCACATAAGAATAATATATTTGGGAAATTAACATAAACATGCATTATATTAGGGGAAATTGCTTGCAAAAATGTATACGTAAGAGAAATTTGCATTAAAATGCTGGTGAAAGACACTTAAAAAAAATCAGAATCTCATGTAGAAATGTGAAAAACTAAACCTGAGACTGGAAAAAATTAGAAACTCAGAGAAACACAAATTGACACATTTGTTCATCCCTACTGGTGAGTAGGAATGAAAGAATTTGCCAGTTTTGTTTCTCTCCGTTTCTCATTTTTCCAATCTTAATTTCAGCTCTCCACATTTCTGCAGCAATTCATGATTTTTTTTAAAAAAAAATCCTCATAAATTTTTTTGGCATTTTTGTGGCAAATTCTCCAAATAAACACATTTTTGTATGCAATTTGGCCTAATATACACATTTTTGCAAACCAATGGTCCCTACTATAATGCATTTTGTATGTTATTTTCACAAATATATTCTGTTTTATTTTTATTTATTTCTTACATTTATATCCCACCTTTCCTCCAAGGAACTCAAGGTGGCATACATGGTTCTCCCCTCCCTCTTTGATCCTCACAACAACCCTATGAGGTAGGTTAGTCTGAGAGGCAGTGACTGGCCCAAGGTCACCCAGTGAGCTACATGGTGAGAGGGGATTCAGACCCTGGTCTCTCAAGGTCATAGTCCAACACCCTAACCATTACACCACTCTGGCTCTCATTTATGCACTTTTCTCTAATATATGCATTTTTGTGAAAATTGCTTACTGGAGAACTTCATCACACAATTTGGATAACATAATTTTGGATTTCAAAAGATGGATATGTTTCAGTTCTCATATTGTTTTAGAAAGGACAAATTTGATAATTTACCTTCAAATGCTAACTGATGCTTCCCTTTCGCTATTGGTGGGTCACTAAGACCTGGCCTGAAAATGTGATCCAACAGTTTAATAATGCTCACCTAAACAGAGATGAGCATTAGGAGCCCCAGATTCTTCTCAGAGTTGAAGAGCTATAGAAAACCTCAATGTTTGTCCATCATTTGAAAAGCTACCTCAGGGAAAACGGGAAAGGGGAGCAAAAGCCATCCCTATGGTGAATCCACTTATTCCAAGGGTACTAACAAGTAATAAGATTTGTTTTTTTACCCCACATTCCCAGGGGTCAGCTCTTCAAAGCAGCTCCCTAACAAGACAACTGATTATTTGTTTCCACACATATATAAAGTCATTGTGTACATGGGATGGCTATTTGGAATGTATCCATAATATATGACCAATGAAAGAAGCTACCTATTCTTGGGGGTTCTATTGTTGCCATTGATCCCAAAGAGCCTTGGAAACAATCTCTTCTGCACCTGTGGCCTTTACAATGCCCCTTCACATGTTTAAATCAATAAAATAGATTCTATACATTCTACCCCATACGTTCCAGCCTTTTCATGCTTCACATCTACATCACATTCTCTTTCAAATCATACTTGTTGTGGTGAGAGAATGGCAATGATAATAGTAAGGCTATATACTGTCCCTGTGCTAAAGACAGGTATGTCATTTTTGCTATTCATGTTATCCTTCAGACTGGCTAATGTATAGGATTTACAGGCTGGCATTCCAGCAAAAGTCTGTCCATTTCTGCATCTCAATATAAATGGCCACCTGCCTTCATTTTCATTTGCAAATGGCTATTTATCTCTTAAAATGGATATGAATATAAATTTCACAGCCACAAGAGGGGCTGTATACTACAGCCAGCATGGATTTTTCACATTCCACCATGTTAAGTTGAAAATACCCCCATGCCATTCTGCTGCTTCCCATAAGCTCATTTCAAAACAAAACCATACCAAACTTATAGTCCTGAACTCTGAAACCCTTGCTTTACAACCCTCTAGGTTTTCGTGGCAATACACAAAACACTCAGAGAGAATCGAGAGTTGAAAGTGTAAAACAAGAGAAAAAAATCCAGACCCCTTTTGGACTTTGTTGTCAATGGTCTCATAATTTGTAGAAATTAATTAAAAATCAGCCATGTTCACAGAGTGCCTGTACTTCTAATACAGACCTTACCCCATAGTCTGATCTTCATCCTCTGCAGTTTAAAAGGTAGTCCTGCCCACCTGTCAAAGTTGGCTCATAGGGTGGGGAGAAATAAAGACCTGGCCAAAGTGGTTCCTTACCTGTGGTGTATAGTGTGCACAGTTGGTGCTGCTGAAGAAACAAGCTAACACTGACCCAGACACTGATGACCAGAACAGTGAGTAGACTCTGCAAAGAGGAAAAAAGCTTGGGCAAACCCAAAAATAATATTGAGCCTACACGAATTGTGCTCTCTGCCCCAGAACCAGATGCTGCCCACCAGCCATATATGGCTGACCAACTGCTATCAAATTTTACTGTAAATCTATAATCCCATCTATCTGACATGACATGTTAAGCAAATATTTATAATCTAAAATCTACAAGTCCATTAGGTAGATTGTTGATAAGTGGCAAATCACAAGTAAGTGAAAACATAATGTTGATAACCAATGATTTAATGACATTCTTACAGATTAAACTGGAAGCTTTAAATTTGTCCTACTATAGATAGCACCAGAGCTTCAGTGAGGTTCCCATAAAGGTCAAGGATGTTGTAATACAGAGGTATGACTGTAATTGATTCTTGTATGCAAAAGGTCTCCTTGCTGAAATCCCAAATCACTTTGTAAGTCTAAAACAGGGCTGGGGGATGTGACCAGATGATGTTGGACTACAACTCCCATCACCATTAGCAATTCTAGCTAGGGTTGATGGGAGTTGAAGTCCAACAATATATTGAGGGGCACAGATTCTCCACACCTGGTCTAAAAAACAGTGGTGAGGCAGGACATAAAAATTGCCCTGATGGATCACACCACAGATCCATCTGGTCCATAATTCTGTTTCTAACCATGACCTACAAAATATCCTTCTGAATATGAATTCATAGAGGACATGAATGAAAAGAGCCTTACTCCATTGCTTGTCATTGGCAAGAACAACTAATATGAAAAATAGAACTATTGTCAAATGCAAAAGAGGCTGGGCTTTTTTCCCTGGTTCTTTTTCATAACACTTGACAAAAATATTTTATATTTTATTTTAGCAGAATTGGCACTTACCTTGCTTATGAAGTGGCCAAGGGGCATGTGTGAATGCGTTCCACTGTACAATCATCTCTTGGTGCTCTGTCACCTTCCAGCCCTCACTTCATCAGAACACCATGACATTCTTGGCTGTATTTTCCTATAAATGTGGGTCTCTAGAAAGGCTGCAAAACACAGAATACCAGAGAGGCAATGTATAGAATGAAAGAAATGCCACCTCAAAAGTGAGATAGGCACATCCAAAAAAGCCCACACTCCACCTCTGAGAATATCACTAAATTCCTCTCCCTGCCCCCACCCCAATAATTTTCTAGTGTAATTTATTTTCTCATTAATTTGAAAAATCAGTAATACAAGAGATATTTTCAGCACAGCAATGATGAAAACAGACCAACAAATCCCAGTGGACACTACTGTTTATGTTCTGTGCTGGATCACTGTCCATATTTACTCTCTTGTCTAAAGAGTAAGAATAGGTTATGGAAAGCTAAAGCTTATTTGTTAAGGTCAGCTGTACTAAAAATATATTTACTAATAGGCAAAAAACCTTGCGGTTTAAGAATGTACCTATAGCACACAGCTATTTCTATCAAACTTTAAAAAGCAGGGAAATTGGGCAGCTATAGTGAATGCACCAGGGGAACAGGAGACCTGAACTCCTCCCTGAGGTATTGTACTGCCCTACAAATTGGTCAAAATGCAAACACCATTTCAGTTGGTCTTTCACAGTCCAATCCACTTCCTGTGTAGCTTGGAAGAATTTGGTAACATGTGCCTCTGATCATATGGTGAGTGGTGGCAACACCTGCCATCTCCAAAGACAGAGAATTATATTTTTGTATGTTTGTTGGTGTTCTTCTTACTTTGCTTCTTTTCTGTGTTACTACTGTTTCTACAGAGAATCTAATCTAGAACATTTTATTTCCCTCATTATTCATCCTAGAAATCTGTGTCAAATTTATTTGTATTAATTTCAAAGCCTTTTTATTGGTCAGTGTCATATGATGATGAAGATAGCCTTTTGTGTTTCAAATTGGAGGTTATTTCTATTTTGGGTGCATTAACAGTTGAATCTGAAACTGTAGTTTGATGTAAAATCAGACTGATTCCAATATGTTGCTCCTTCAGTAATGACTCTAGCTGTTGGGAAAAAAAGGATGCATGTTTTCATCCTACTATGTTTAAACCACTTCATTTAAGGCACGCTGGGCACAATCAATTAAAAACATAGAGCACACCTAGCAGTTTGCTAGAATATATTTCACCTCCCACTGTTTTATCTTGTGCAAAACTGAGACATTCCTGATGTCCACTGGAAACTATTCTGCAGAATAGTCAGTGCCATTATTCCACAATTATTTTTGGAGTTTTTTTAGTGCAAATTTTGCAAAGTGTTGCTGTACTTCACATATTCACAGAAATAGAAACAAAAGAAAATGATTTCCTATAGGAAACTTCACTAAAATTGCAAAGGAAATCAGACATATTCAAAGTGACCATCTGAACTATATCAACTGTCTTAATAATGTTGCTTCCTCCCTGCTAAAACAAGATCAGCACACTGCATGTCTTCTTTCTATTCTTTGGGCTGATTGCAGGTGTTGCCACCACTCACGATATGCTCAGAGGTACATGTTACCAAATTCTTCCAAGCTACACAGGAAGTGGATTGGACTGTGAAACCAACCGAAATGGTGTTTGCATTTTGACCAATTTGTAGGGCAGTACAATATCTCAGAGAGGAGGTCAGGTCTCCTGCTCCCCTGGTGCATTCACTATAGCTGCCCAATTTCTCTGCTTTTCAAAGTTTGATAGAAATAGCTGTGTGCTATAGGTACACTCTTAAACTGCAAGGTTTTTTGCCTATTAGTGAATTTCCCTGCTTTTTAATCCAGGAGGTAAAAAATGGGATCCTGTGCAAGTTAGCACCAGCAGTAACAGAAATAGTTCAGCAGTGTATTTTAAATGTTATATTACCAACAAGAATGCCTTTACTTTTACAAGACGGCCATGGCTTAGTGGCAGAGAACATGCTTTGCATGCAAAAGTCCCCACATTCAATACCCAGCATCTCCAATTAGGGCTGGGAGAGATCCCAGAGCTTGGAAGATTACTTTTAAAAAGTAATAAATTACAGTTACAATTACTTGGCCAAAAAAAGTAGTAATTACCATTACAATTACAATTACTCTGAAAGTAACTGATTACTTTACTTTTTCTCGAAAGTAATCACTGCAATTACATTTCAGTTACTTTTTTTAAAAAAACTCCTACAAGGTGCTGACCTTGGCTGCTGCACATCTAAGAAGCCTAAAACAATATTAAAAATAAACACACACACACAGGGGGTAGTAGAATAAAAAAAATTATCCATAAGATTAACATAATGGCATAACAGAATCTCACATCCCCCCAAGCAATGAAGATACTCTTGAAATCAAATTTTACACTTGAAATGCTTTTATAATATGTTTCTGTTATGTCTCAAAAGAACAAGATGCTCAAAGAGCATGTCAGACAAGGAATGTCTTTTTACAGTCATTACGTTGCCACCAGTACTGAACAGGCGTTCTACTGCGGCACTTGAAGGCATGCCTGTGTTGTGCTGCAAAAAACACCGCAGCACACATGGAAAGCCATGGAGTGATGACACTTCCCTGCTGGGAGACCTCAGGTACCTCACCAGTTCCTCCTCAGCAGTGTCCACTGCTGACTTCTTGCCCTGGGGCAGAAAGTTAAAGAAGTCATCTTCTAAGTCATCTCCTTCGTGGTCTTTATCTGAAGACTGATCACTGTTCTCATTAAGTACACCCATCTTTATTTCAGCTTTCAGCAAGGCTTCCATTGTGTATCTAAGAAAGAGAGAGGATATGTTAACACATATATGTTAGGAAACCATCATCTGCTCTTCATTTCCTGATGCTTGTCATGTCCCCTGGTTCAGGGTCCAGCCTGAGCCTGTGGATGATGACATGGAAGGTAGGAAGGTGACCAAGTCACCACACTCATGGGGCAGCACAGCAGACCCTTAAGGATTACCTGCAGCAACCCAAGGTTGTGATGAGGAGCCCCAGGAAGAAAAGGACCAGCCCCTGCCTACCACCTTAAGCCCTCTGATGCCTCCCTTGAGACAACATTTCCCTTGGAGTAATCCACCCAAAGGGCTTCCCTAATGTTCTTACTTGTTGGTATGGGTGGCGGCCTGACACGATTCCAGCCAATCTAGTTTGAAGCGAGGGTGTAGGCAGGCTACCAGAAGAAGCCTCTTGTCCTCCCAGACAAGCTGCAAACCACTTTCTTAGGGCTTCGCGCACACCTCTCAGCAGCTGAAAACAGTATGTGTACCTCTCAGGTTTGTTTTCCAGTCCTTCTAACTTGCAGTCCAGATTGCAGAGCGTTGGTAGCAAATACCCCATGAACATGCCGTTCTCCCATTGCAGGATATCTAGGGACTGGGCTAGTGGCTCCATAATCTCTGTGTATTCCTGTACCACTTCAATCTCAGCAGCTGTGATCCTGGACAAGGAGCAGCGGTCCATTATGGCATGCATTTTTAGTGGCACAGTTGACAGGAGCTCATGTAGTTGCTTCAACGCATCAAAGGTGGAATTCCACCTGGTCTTATTCGGTACCTTCAGATACACACCACATTGCGCACGGATATACTCAGCAATCTGGGCTGACTGGTTCTGCTTGGACCACAACTTGCTGCACTTTCCCACCAAGGAATGAAACTGTTTCTTGAAAGGACCAAGAAGACTACTTTTGGAGGAGTCAGAAAGCATGGCCTCTATGTCTTGTGTTGCCACAAGGTTGAGGGTGTGGCTAGCACATCTCTGGTGTGGTGGTAAAACAAAATCCTCTCCTGAGTCTGCAGCTTCTTCCTCTGCCTCAGGTCCTGTGTCCAGGATCTCACAGATAGGCACAAACTCCACCTCAGCCTCCTCCTCCTCCTGGTTATTCCCATCCTCGTCACTGGTGCCTGCAGCTTCCACTGGTTCTTTGGCCATGAAAACTCTGAACGCTTTCACAAAGTTGGAGCCATTGTCTGTAGTAGTGCACATAACTTTGTTGTGGATCCTGTACTGCACATGTACATCATGCAGTGCTTTTGAAAGGACATCGTATGTATGGTGCCCCTTCAGACGCTTACAAGCCAAGGCCCCGACCTCACGTTTCAGGGTCGTTGGGTTGATCCAGTGGGCTGTTACCCCAAAGTAACTCTTCTTGCCATTGGTCCAACAATCTGCAGTGGTTGCTATATATGCCACAGCACCCATTCGGTTTGCAAGAGTTTAAGAACATAAGAACATAAGAAGAGCCTGCTGGATCAGGCCAGTGGCCCATCTAGTCCAGCATCCTGTTCTCACAGTGGCCAACCAGGTGCCTGGGGGAAGCCCGCAAGCAGGACCCGAGTGCAAGAACACTCTCCCCTCCTGAGGCTTCCAGCAACTGGTTTTCAGAAGCATGCTGCCTCTGACTAGGCTGGCAGAGCACAGCCATCATGGCTAGTAGCCATTGATAGCCCTGTCCTCCATGAATTTGTCTAATCTTCTTTTAAAGCCGTCCAAGCTGGTGGCCATTACTGCATCTTGTGGGAGCAAATTCCATAGTTTAACTATGCACTGAGTAAAGAAGTACTTCCTTTTGTCTATCCTGAATCTTCCAACATGAGTTTCTCTCATGTGGCATGCTCTCTTCTCAATTCTGTCTCTCAGAGTCTTGGCACATATGATGGTGAGATCTTTGGGGAGTCCAATGCGAACCAGATTAATGAATGATGGTTTGTCCACAGTCTGAAGTGGTAATGTCTCCTCTACAATGAAATCAATGATTCTCCTGTCGAGATTGCTCTGGGTGACAGGCTCCCTGCCAGATCCCCACCTCTCAAGGGTTGTCTGCTGCTGCTTCAGCATTTTGGGAGGAGGGGTGTCATGTATTGGTTCAGGAAGGCCACGTCTCCTTGCCTTTATTGCTTCTTCAATTGCTCTCAGCTTCTCAGGGTGTGCCCTCTGAGGAAGAAGAACAAAGCATGAATCCAAGAAAAAATGGAAGAGGAACTTCACAATTTAAACATAAATAGACAATGGACACTCTTTGAGGACCAGCATGACAAAGGCTTGCCTCAAAATGTTTCTTCACATTGGATGAGGAGGAAACAGCTGATCTCAGATTTTTGATCCTTGGAAGGCAGTAATTGCATCGTACAACAACATTTTCCCCACTCTGGCTCACAAATGTACAAGCTTTCTCAAATCCAAACCATGGTACTTGCTGTTCTGCAGATGTGGCTGTGGGCAACTGGCACTGCTTCATGCCCTCCTCCTCCTCATGCACAGGGCCTCCTTTCTGAACCTCACTTTCTAGTTTTGCCTCCTCAGGATCAACAAGCTGTGACTCAAGTGGCTGCACTAACTGACTGCTGCTCTCAGCAGCAAAACCTGCAACAGGCGTCTCTGTAATAAACAAGAGATAATGCTCCTATATGGGTGAACTTCAGCTGTGATGTGCCCCATGCTGCAAGATGCCCCAGTCAGAGTGGAAGTAAGCAGGTCGATAGCACAATTAAAAGAGATCCTATTTGCATCATTTTTGCTCACTGAATAACCCTGCCTGGGCCAGTCTAACCTACTATCTCACAGGGTTGTTGTGAGAACAAAATGAGACTAGGGTTCAAATCCCCACATAGCCATGAAGCTCACTGGGTGACCTTGGGCCAGTCACTGCCTCTCAGCCTCATGAAAACCCTATTCATAGGGTCACCATAAGTTGGAATCAACTTGAAGGCGGTACATATATTTTTTTAGTAGTAAGACGCCAGAACATAGCAAAGACATAACGTTCAAGGAGTGCAACAAGCATATAGATTGTGAGATATGCAACCAAACTAAGGCCACAGTAGCTCCCGTACCAAAAGAAGCTAAAAGCGAAACAAACGAACCATATCAAAAAATACATGTCGATCTGGCAGGACCCTTTCAGAAGTCACAGGGTGGAGCGAAATATTATCTTGTAATAGTCGATGATTATACCAGATTTTGTACTGTTTATTTGTTGCAATCTAAGGATGAAGCAGAAAGGAAATTGAAACAGTTCATAAAGAAAATTGAAGTGCAGCATGGCAAACACACACGGCAAATATGCTCAGACCAAGGTGGGGAATTCACTGGGAAATCATTTGAACAGTATCTAGTACAGAAAGGAATAAAACAAGAGGAGGTGGAACAAACTCTTGCTAGTCCTACCGCAAGTAGCACACCAGAGACTGAAACTCAAATGACACTAAGGAGATCAACAAGGGAAAACTTAGGTAAACCACCTGAAAGATTTCATGTTAGTTCTATACAAGCCCAAAACGAAATAGAGTTGGAAGAAGGAACTGCATATTTCACTTGTAATAAACCTAACCAAAATGAACAAATGTAACATGAATGTAACAAATGAGAATTATGTTTGAAACTGTGTATAAAATTGTATCTTGTCTTTATGGAAAGGTGGGAACTGTAGGCTTCTGGACAGTGAAGTGTTTCCAGAAAGACAAGTAATGGGTTAAAACTGTGCAGCTGTCCAAGGACAAACTGCAGCTGGCACTGAACCGAAAGTGTATAAAGCCTTGGGAGAGAAATCTCAAGGTGTGGGGGATGTTAGTCGGAGTAAGAGAATTGTATTATCAAGTAACCTTTGTCTTAGGGATCAGTAAAGATCCATCTATACATAACTTGCTGTTGTCCGTTGTTATTCTATGTTCGTGGGCATTCTAGTTTTGGGCACATTGTTCTTTGGGCATATCGCTTCAACATTCATCGCTGCACAACATGGTGGTGGTGGTAGCATGTCATGGGTATGAGGCAAAAGGCATGGCCCAGTGGTTCCATTGCTTTGTATCTCCCTCTTGTCACTTGAATAATGTAGGAAGATGGCTATCATGGGGTTATTTATTTATTTATTTATTACATTTATATACCGCCCCATAGCTGAAGCTCTCTGGGCGGTTTACAGCAATTAAAAACATTAAAAACAAATATACAAATTTAAAAACACACACACACACACACAAACAATTTAAAAACACATGCTAAAATGCCTGGGAGAAGAGGAAAGTCTTGACCTGGCGCCGGAAAGATAACAGTGTTGGCATCAGGCGCACATCATCAGTGAGATCATTCCATAATTTGGGGGTTCTGGAGTTTTGTGAATGATAAAAAAGCAAACTTCTGCTTTTTTAAAAAAGTATGTAAAATCCATAGCTTTGAAATGAACATTTTTGTTCTTATAAACTGGTCCTTGTGTATAATATCTTGGTAATTTTAATTGGGATTATGGAATTCTACACAGGTAATTATGTAAGTTATCCATGTGCCTTTTTGCTTGCATACAAGTAAACAGTAAGAATTGTCCTGATAAATGAGGCAGACCTAACGGAATGCTCTGAAGTTTTAGTAAAAGAGGGATGGTCATTCATATGTTTTCATGCATCATTAAATTAGACTTGAAACAGTTCCAAAAAAGTCATGATTTTCAGGCACTATGATTCTTTTACAGCACAGTATCCTAAGCTCATTGAAATGTGGCATACTCTTCTCAGCAGCATTTGCCACTACTATATGTTTTTTATTATTTTTAGATCTGATCTTGGGCTAAGGTTTTTTTGTTTTTTGTAGGATTATCACATCTGTCATCTGTTCATCTCTGAAAAGAAGATTGTTTTAAACATAGGGGCTTGTTTTCAGGATTTTATGGGTAACAGGTGAAAACATGGGTTGGGGTCTCTCCTTTATATAGCTGGCATGGAAAGAGCTGGTAGATCATTTTGTTCTTTGCAGTTATAATGCAGATAGACACCATGCATTCTTCCAAAATATACAATGTAGGGAACTGCTCACAAGATTGTAATTTGATCCATTGGCACTACTGGAGCCCATAGGCAGCTGCCTCAGTTGTCTAGGTGCTGGCAATAGTCCCCATGGACTATGGACGCATGAAACACATAAACTGACACATTTTACAAAGCTAAGTTTTCTTGTTGAAAGAATATGCAAACTTTGGAGTTATAGAGGATGTCTCCCAGGAATTAGCTATTTTGTGCCTTGATTCTCTGGGACCAATTCTCAGGAGAGAAAAGTAGTAAGTTTTATTTTTATTTTTTTAAAAACAGAGTATAATATCTGGTATAAAAGCAAGACAAATAGTATGAGACATCTTTAGTATGAGACGTATTCCTTCACATGTGTGCATGTTGTTCCAAAGGTATACAGTCCCATTTGCTGGGACAGTCAAACCAGGTTCCAGAGGTGTAGGAATATTCCAGGCTCTGCCTGTCTGCCACTGTCCTTTAATTGGTTCTGCACTGGTCAGTTTCTAGCTTGCAGAATTGCTTTACTGTATTTTTTTTTACTGTATTAACAGTAAAGTTGTGTCCTATTTCAATCCAAATCCTTGTATCCAAATCCATTTCTTTGCCCTTGCAAGTAGTTTTTGGTTTTATCTGAGTGAAGTCTTAAGAAGAGAAACTGAAGGAAGCAACTAATTTGTTCCAGATTGTTTTAGAGTTTGGATGCCTGTTTTGAAACAGCCTGTGCTTGCTTCTTGGAACTGTTTTGTCTGTCTTAGCCTATGCATTTCTAACAGAATATGCTAAAAATTCCAAAGGCTCCAATGGTTTGCCTGACCTGCAAAAGTTATTCTGACCTTCCCACCATTTAAGGAAGGGGAGGTGGATAAAAATGATATAAAGTAAATCAGGAACGTAAACAGAGCTGTAAAAAGTGGCCCATATTTAAGGCCAAGTATTTATTCTAAGAGTTGGTGTCTGAGCACTCACTGTAAGTATGTCAGGAAAAGATCACCTTGTCAGTGCTCAGCCAGGATAAAACAGACTTTTAAAGGTGAGCTTCCCTTGTTCCCTTAATTTATAATCTAAGAACTCAGCAGCCACCTGTCTAAGGCTGAAGCAGCCATCCAATTTTTATTGGTCCCACTGCATCGTTGCTACCAGTCTAGTTAGACCATCTATACCAACCAGCCTACAGCTATAACTCCCTATTGTAACATTTTACCTGATTTGATCTCCATGTTTTGTGCTGTTTAACCTAAATTCAGTATAAAATACCAAGACGATGCACCATTTGGCTGCAGATCAGACCTCCTACACGGCAAGCCCAAAGTGAATAAGATCATTCTGCAGAGGCTAATCTTTCCCCACACCAGAATAATTTCTTGCAGGTAGAAAGGATTTGCTACCATCATTTACTCTTAACCAGAGCTGAATTGTGTAGGGGGGTGCATGAAGTACGTGTGAGTGGTAAATAATGAGGCATATCAGGGTGATCTGAGGATCTTTCCCCCCTTCTGAGTCAAAGCATTATGTCAATGCTTTGTCAATGCCACTACTATATGTTTTTTATTATTTTTAGATCTGATCTTGGGCTAAGGTTTTTTTGTTTTTTGTAGGATTATCACATCTGTCATCTGTTCATCTCTGAAAAGAAGATTGTTTTAAACATAGGGGCTTGTTTTCAGGATTTTATGGGTAACAGGTGAAAACATGGGTTGGGGTCTCTCCTTTATATAGCTGGCATGGAAAGAGCTGGTAGATCATTTTGTTCTTTGCAGTTATAATGCAGATAGACACCATGCATTCTTCCAAAATATACAATGTAGGGAACTGCTCACAAGATTGTAATTTGATCCATTGGCACTACTGGAGCCCATAGGCAGCTGCCTCAGTTGTCTAGGTGCTGGCAATAGTCCCCATGGACTATGGACGCATGAAACACATAAACTGACACATTTTACAAAGCTAAGTTTTCTTGTTGAAAGAATATGCAAACTTTGGAGTTATAGACGATGTCTCCCAGGAATTAGCTATTTTGTGCCTTGATTCTCTGGGACCAATTCTCAGGAGAGAAAAGTAGTAAGTTTTATTTTTATTTTTTTAAAAACAGAGTATAATATCTGGTATAAAAGCAAGACAAATAGTATGAGACATCTTTAGTATGAGATGTATTCCTTCACATGTGTGCATGTTGTTCCAAAGGTATACAGTCCCATTTGCTGGGACAGTCAAACCAGGTTCCAGAGGTGTAGGAATATTCCAGGCTCTGCCTGTCTGCCACTGTCCTTTAATTGGTTCTGCACTGGTCAGTTTCTAGCTTTGCTATGTTCTGGCGTCTTACTAATAGTGCCCCAGTCAGAGTGGAAGTAAGCAGGTCGATAGCACAATTAAAAGAGATCCTATTTGCATCATTTTTGCTCACTGAATAACCCTGCCTGGGCCAGTCTAACCTACTATCTCACAGGGTTGTTGTGAGAACAAAATGAGACTAGGGTTCAAATCCCCACATAGCCATGAAGCTCACTGGGTGACCTTGGGCCAGTCACTGCCTCTCAGCCTCATGAAAACCCTATTCATAGGGTCACCATAAGTTGGAATCAACTTGAAGGCGGTACATATATTTTTTATTTTGAATATGATGATTATGATAATAAATATGCAGCATTTCAAATTAATTCTGTATGAGAAGCATTCCATGCCAAGCTTGGAAAACCAAGGATGAGGTATAAAATGTAGACAAAAACACTTTTGACAAAATGCCGTTTATCTTTTATATCTATATCTATAATTAGCAATACAGCTGAATGATGTATGTAAAGTATTTTTTCTTTCCCTTTTCTTTTTTATTAATATTTTAGTACTACTGCTAAAGTTCTGATGAAAGAATAAAGCATTCATTAGCCAAATTCAAATGATTAGAACACATCACATAAATTCCACTGAAGTTGGAGTTTTTGCCATAGAAAATGAAAAAAACATATAACCTATGATAGCCCAATAGACAATCAGAACTAATATAAAACACTATTGCTTCTCATTTGCAAATCTTGCAAGATCTAAGGTAACTCTAGATCATGTGAGTTCAGGTGATGCATGTTATGTACATTTGTATAGATATTAGCAGAGATTGTCAACAGTCTGTCTCTCTCTGGGACTGGGAATCTCTCTCTTTCTTACAGAACATGAGTTTGAGAGCTGGGGAATTGAGAGGAAGAGCTGCAAGGACCCTACTTCTCACCTCATCTCTGCCAAGAACAAAAAGATCAGCCTTAAGCCATTTATTATACGCCTAATGATTTTTTATTTTTATTATTATTATTATTATTACTGAGACAGTTTTTGTCCCACATACAATTCAGTCTTGTGATTAAACAGGACAAAAATACAAATAAAAAGAAAGATGGAGTTCAAATAAATATACAATAAAAAGCTAGCCGGCATTTTAAAAGGCAGGAGTGCTCTGTCTGGATAAATACAGCACACAGGTATGCATAGGAACAAGGGGGAGAGTTCAAAAAGGGGGGGAAGGAAGAGAAGTAGGCCAGAGCTTGGAAAAGTTACTTTTTTGAACTACAGCTCCCATCAGCCTAATCCAGTGGCCATGTTGCCTAGGGCTGATGGGAGTTGTAGTTCAAAAAAGTAACTTTTCCAAGCTCTGAGTAGGCCTAAGTTTCAGAAGTGCCTTGTGATTGATGGGGGGGCGGCAGCAAGGCAAGGAGAGGCAGTGAGGGGGCAGAAGGGGCCACGGGGGTGGGGGGGCAAAATGCCATGGGGGGTGGAAGGGGCCACAGGGGGGCACACAAACACACACACACACACACAAATCATCATCACTCACCTCCACAGCTCTTCACCATTCTGCTGCTGCCTTCTCCTCCATTGTCCTTGCCCTGGCTTTTTCCTCCGGCGTCCATTTTTTCCTCTCAGACACTAGCAGGCCCTGCCTATTCACCTTTTCCCTCATGCCTCCTAACACAGATCATGAGGGAAGAGAGAGTCTGCACAGAGGTCCAATCAGTGTGAGGCACATGTCTTGTGTTAACCAATCACAGCCAGGAGCTGACTTCCCCTTGTTCCCGCCCCCAAGTAACGTCCAACCTAACGTGGAAACATTAAAGTTGCAGCTGAAAAGTAGGGAAATTACTAGTTGTTCCGTTACTTGCCAAATGTAATGGAATTACCCACTCGTTATTTAAAATTGTAACTAATTACAAGTAACTCGTTAAAAATAACCAGTTACTTCCAAGCTCTGAGAGATCCTTATCTGAAACCTTGTTAGTCAGTACTGAGCTAGGGATGTCTATTGTTATAGGAGAAGGCATTAAAAATGATCTTATTTTCAACCCAGCAGCAAAAAAAGGAGGGGCATGGCTGTGACTATCATGAAGAGACCCTGCACTTTTTAATTTGCTACTGCACTACTGGTCACAAACAGAAAAACCACTTGGCCACCTCATTAGTGTAATATGGTATTACACCAACTGCAAATGTTTGATGCCCCTGCAAATGTTTGATGAAGACCTTCTGTTCTCTGCAAAAGATGAAAAGGAAAATACCTCTTCCCTATACAGCAAAGGCTTTCACAAAAGTGGGAGGCAGTAGCCAACACAGCACTAATTTCAGATGGGGGCTTCAACACAGGACTAATTTCAGATAGTGAGTGAGTGAGTGAGTGAAAGAGATTTAAGATTAAACAACCAAGAGCTAAATTCAAGATTAAAGTGTTAAAAACAAAGAGTCGCATTAAATCTCAAAATAACTACAGCAATGTTATGAGCACAGGTCAAACAGCCACACACACTTTAAACAAAAAGTATTTGAGCGTTTGTCATTTATAAACCCATTTAAGGATTTATACCACCAGCATCAACCCAAACACAGGAAGCCTCTATTTTTCTCCCATGAGTGGAAAAGCAATGATCCCTCCACCCACTGCTGCCCTGGGCTCCTTCTGGGAGGAATGGTGGGATATAAATTTAATAAATTAAAGAAATAAATGCTGCTGCTACAGTCAATTTAAAAGTTCTTTTCAAAAAAGAAAAAACAAAACCAAGAGACTGAACAACACTGGACTACACTTCAGGGTTGTCATACACAACTCCCTCTCAGCCCCCCCCAATATCTGTACAGCCACAGTAGGCTACTTTGCAGGGCTGCTGTAACCTATGCATATATCCACCCCTCCCCACTGCTGCACTATGCATATACTAATTATTTTTGTGTGTGTGTGTATGAGTGAGTGAGTGAGTGAGTGTGTGTGTGTGTGTGTGTGTGTGTGTGTGTGTGTGAGAGAGAGAGAGAGAGAGAGAGAGAGAGAGAGGTTTAAGAACCAAGAGCCAAGAACTAAGAACCAAGGAGTGAGCAGTGAAGTGGCCAAGTTTGCTGACGACACTAAATTGTTCAGGGTTGTGAAAACAAAAAGGGATTGCGAAGAGCTCCAAAAAGACCTCTCCAAACTGAGTGAATGGGCAGAAAAATGGCAAATGCAATTCAATATAAACAAGTGTAAAATTATGCATATTGGAGCAAAAAATCTTAATTTCACATATACGCTCATGGGGTCTGAACTGGCGGTGACCGACCAGGAGAGAGACCTCGGGGTCGTAGTGGACAGCACGATGAAAATGTCGACCCAGTGTGCGGCAGCTGTGAAAAAGGCAAATTCCATGCTAGGGATAATTAGGAATTGAAAATGAAACAGCTGATATCATAATGCCATTGTATAAATCTATGGTGCGGCCGCATTTGGAATACTGTGTACAGTTCTGGTCGCCTCATCTCAAAAAGGATATTATAGAGTTGGAAAAGGTTCAGAAGAGGGCAACCAGAATGATCAAGGGGATGGAGCGACTCCCTTACGAGGAAAGGTTGCAGCATTTGGGGCTTTTTAATTTAGAGAAAAGGCGGGTCAGAGGAGACATGATAGAAGTGTATAAAATTATGCATGGCATTGAGAAAGTGGATAGAGAAAAGTTCTTCTCCCTCTCTCATAATACTAGAACTCGTGGACATTCAAAGAAGCTGAATGTTGGAAGATTCAGGACAGACAAAAGGAAGTACTTCTTTACTCAGCGCATAGTTAAACTATGGAATTTGCTCCCACAAGATGCAGTAATGGCCACCAGCTTGGATGGCTTTAAAAGAAGATTAGACAAATTCATGGAGGACAGGGCTATCAATGGCTACTAGCCGTGATGGCTGTGCTCTGCCACCCTAGTCAAAGGCAGCATGCTTCTGAAAACCAGTTGCCGGAAGCCTCAGGAGGGGAGAGTGTTCTTGCACTCGGGTTCTGCTTGCGTGCTTCCCCCAGACATCTGGTTGGCCACTGTGAGAACAGGATGCTGGACTAGATGGGCCTCTGGCCTGATCCAGCAGGCTCTTCATATGTTCTTAAGAGCTAAATTCAGGATTAAAGTGTTACAAACAAAGAGTCTCATACAATCTCAAAATAACTACAACAATGTTATGAGCACAGGTCAAACAGCCACACACACTGCAAACAAAAAGTATTTGAGCTTTTGTCGTTTATAAACCCATTTAAGGATAGGGGGTGGGGTGTAGAGGGTGGCAGGGCAACTGAGCCAGTGGAAAGAGTAGGCTGCGGGAGACAGCGGGTTGTGGAAACACACACACATCACCGTCACTCACCTCCATTCTGCTGTTGCCTTCTCCGTCATTCTTGCTCTCTGGCTTTCTCCCTCCACAGGCCATTTTTTCTCTCTCTCTTGTGCTTCCTCACACAGAGCACGAGGGAAGAGCAAGCTCGACAGAAGGCCAGTGTGAGTCACATGTCTGTTGCCCACCAATCACAGGAGCAGACTTCCCCTGTTTCCTCCAAGTAACTGGAAGGGGAGGGGGAGTGAAACAAAAGAACTCCTGCTTTCTACTGCGCCTGCGTGACGTTATAACCCACGGTAATGCATTTTTTAATCTATTAATTAAAAACAAACCATGCCTTTTTTTTTACTTTAAACCTACTGAAGATGACGGTCTGTGTTGGGGGCAAGCTCAGGGATTTGATTAGAGATACCTTACAATCATCTCTGATTTTTAATGAATTTCAACAGTTTATGAGAATTTCTCAAGAAAAAAGTCCAAACAGCTTGTTTGTCTCTCCCGTTTTTCACTTTAACTTGTGGATTCTCCATGGGGGGGTTGTGTATCACCAAGAAAATTTTCAGAGTTGTAGAGCAAGCGATTCTGAATCCAACAGTATAACACTTGTAAGTTTTTGTTTTGAATTGGGACTATACAAAGCACCAGAAAGGGGTGTGGGGGGTATTTTCATTTAACATGGTAGAACGCGAAAAATCCCTACTGACTATAGTATACAGCCACTCTCATGGCTGTATAATATATATCCCAAGCTTCTGTCTAATTACGGACCAAACCAAGAGAAGTTTGCAGATCACAAAGTTCTAGGGCTGTGCATAGGCCCCGAGTTTTGCTTCGTATTTGTACCTGTGCATTAAAAAAAAAAATCAGATCTGTTTCTGAGTCATTCTGTGCTGTCTTTGCTTCTTTCTGTAATTTGGGCCCCATCCATACCTAACCTCAAAATATATGCTTTCCATATTCAGTTGGTGGCCTCGAGATCTATACCATGTACTGTTTGCGGTCGGATTTATTTATTAAAACCCAATTTTCAAGCATCCATACGTGAGGGCTTTTTTTTTTTTTGGTCTAATTCACTTTTGCATTTTGTCACACTCCTTTACAGATTGGTCCATAATGGTAGTTTGCTATTTGCATGCTTTTCTGGAAGAGCACAAAAACGTATACTTTAAAAAAAAAAAAATTAACACACATGCACAGGTTTGTGTTTAAACAAAAATTCCTTCAACTGAAGAAGGCACAAATTATTATTATTTATTATTATTACCAAACTTTATTGAATTTTTTTAAAATAAATAGCCTTGTCTGCGCTGTTACATGTAACATAGTATATACTATTTAAAATTTATTAATACAGAAGTGCATCCCATGTTTTCAATGAATTGTTTGAGTAATAAGTGGAAACATTATTCATTAAACATTTGCTTTTACATTTGATCACAAAATAGTTTTTCTAAAAAGCAGTGCAATACAGCTACAGAAGCAAGAAGGAGGAAGTACCTTGGTTCAGTACCGGAAGCAAGAATGAATTGTAAGAAAGAAGGAGGAAGCGTGGACAGAAGGTGGGACCTACCCTTGTGACCCACCCATAATGCAAAAAAGTGGGGCAAGACATCCTCACTACAGAGGCTAGAGCAGTTAATAATTGAGACAGAAATAATAATTGGTTTATAGCAGGGTACGGGAAGTGTGGATTTCTCTAGAGAAAGTCTGAAATGGTAGAGAATCTCATATGGACACTGGCAAATTAATGATCACACAAGGGGATTAGATCGTAGATTAAAAGGAGGTATGGATGGACCCTTGGTTTCCAAGCAATTCTGAATAAAACAAAGCTCACTATAATGGGGGATGTAAAAATGACTCTAACTTTTGCCCTTTGGGGCCAAAATGAAGCCCCTCCAGAGTAGATTAAAGAATGCCATATTGCAGACAAATAGGTCCAGGGGCTTTTGTGAGATAAGTAAAAGTGATTCATTTTCCTCCATAATCCCTTGGAGGGTTAGCAGGGCTTTGTCTCTTGGTCTTCCTTACCTTAAAATAATTAAGAGGTAGTGCACCAAGTGTATTCTTGCTTCTATATTAGGCTGAGGTCTGAAGGCACATAAGACCAACTCCCTGCTGATGCTAAGCAGGGTCAGGTCTGGTCAGTGCCTGCATGGGAGACCGCCTGGAAACCATATGTAAGCCGCCTAGGGTTTCATGAAAATAAAGGTGGGGTATAAATGTAATAAATAAATAAATAAATATAGTTAAAAAAATCTTTGCAGTTTCACACCAGTCTTTTCCTTCCAATAGTTTTTTGTGCCCTCTGATAGGACTTATAGGCTTCCAATAAACCTTACAACATGAGACTGTTAAGAACAGTGCCTGAAGTGTTGAGTTGCTTTTTTATTAAAGCAGAAAACAGGATTTTTTTAAAAAAAGAAAAAACGTAAATGAAGCGTTTAACTTTTTTTTAATCCTCTGAAGCTGTGCTTTAACAAAAAAGCAATCCACAGCTCTTCAGTGCTCTACAGGTAACATTTTACAGAGCCTCACTTCTTGCACAGCTCATAGATCTAGAGAAACTTAGATATATAGAAAAACATCAAGCTATGCAGTTCAGAAAGATACAGAAACAGCAGAGCAACAGAGTGAAGCTTTGTGGGGACCCTGATCTGAGCGGGGGGGAGGGGGGTGTTATTGACATAATGCTTTGACTCAGAAGGGGGGAAAGATCCTCAGATCACCCTGATATGCCTCATTATTTACCACTCACACGTACTTCATGCACCCCCCTACACAATTCAGCTCTGGTTAAGAGTAAATGATGGTAGCAAATCCTTTCTACCTGCAAGAAATTATTCTGGTGTGGGGAAAGATTAGCCTCTGCAGAATGATCTTATTCACTTTGGGCTTGCCGTGTAGGAGGTCTGATCTGCAGCCAAATGGTGCATCGTCTTGGTATTTTATACTGAATTTAGGTTAAACAGCACAAAACATGGAGATCAAATCAGGTAAAATGTTACAATAGGGAGTTATAGCTGTAGGCTGGTTGGTATAGATGGTCTAACTAGACTGGTAGCAACGATGCAGTGGGACCAATAAAAATTGGATGGCTGCTTCAGCCTTAGACAGGTGGCTGCTGAGTTCTTAGATTATAAATTAAGGGAACAAGGGAAGCTCACCTTTAAAAGTCTGTTTTATCCTGGCTGAGCACTGACAAGGTGATCTTTTCCTGACATACTTACAGTGAGTGCTCAGACACCAACTCTTAGAATAAATACTTGGCCTTAAATATGGGCCACTTTTTACAGCTCTGTTTACGTTCCTGATTTACTTTATATCATTTTTATCCACCTCCCCTTCCTTAAATGGTGGGAAGGTCAGAATAACTTTTGCAGGTCAGGCAAACCATTGGAGCCTTTGGAATTTTTAGCATATTCTGTTAGAAATGCATAGGCTAAGACAGACAAAACAGTTCCAAGAAGCAAGCACAGGCTGTTTCAAAACAGGCATCCAAACTCTAAAACAATCTGGAACAAATTAGTTGCTTCCTTCAGTTTCTCTTCTTAAGACTTCACTCAGATAAAACCAAAAACTACTTGCAAGGGCAAAGAAATGGATTTGGATACAAGGATTTGGATTGAAATAGGACACAACTTTACTGTTAATACAGTAAAAAAAAATACAGTAAAGCAATTCTGCAAGCTAGAAACTGACCAGTGCAGAACCAATTAAAGGACAGTGGCAGACAGGCAGAGCCTGGAATATTCCTACACCTCTGGAACCTGGTTTGACTGTCCCAGCAAATGGGACTGTATACCTTTGGAACAACATGCACACATGTGAAGGAATACGTCTCATACTAAAGATGTCTCATACTATTTGTCTTGCTTTTATACCAGATATTATACTCTGTTTTTAAAAAAATAAAAATAAAACTTACTACTTTTCTCTCCTGAGAATTGGTCCCAGAGAATCAAGGCACAAAATAGCTAATTCCTGGGAGACATCCTCTATAACTCCAAAGTTTGCATATTCTTTCAACAAGAAAACTTAGCTTTGTAAAATGTGTCAGTTTATGTGTTTCATGCGTCCATAGTTCATGGGGACTATTGCCAGCACCTAGACAACTGAGGCAGCTGCCTATGGGCTCCAGTAGTGCCAATGGATCAAATTACAATCTTGTGAGCAGTTCCCTACATTGTATATTTTGGAAGAATGCATGGTGTCTATCTGCATTATAACTGCAAAGAACAAAATGATCTACCAGCTCTTTCCATGCCAGCTATATAAAGGAGAGACCCCAACCCATGTTTTCACCTGTTACCCATAAAATCCTGAAAACAAGCCCCTATGTTTAAAACAATCTTCTTTTCAGAGATGAACAGATGACAGATGTGATAATCCTACAAAAAACAAAAAAACCTTAGCCCAAGATCAGATCTAAAAATAATAAAAAACATATAGTAGTGGCAAATGCTGCTGAGAAGAGTATGCCACATTTCAATGAGCTTAGGATACTGTGCTGTAAAAGAATCATAGTGCCTGAAAATCATGACTTTTTTGGAACTGTTTCAAGTCTAATTTAATGATGCATGAAAACATATGAATGACCATCCCTCTTTTACTAAAACTTCAGAGCATTCCGTTAGGTCTGCCTCATTTATCAGGACAATTCTTACTGTTTACTTGTATGCAAGCAAAAAGGCACATGGATAACTTACATAATTACCTGTGTAGAATTCCATAATCCCAATTAAAATTACCAAGATATTATACACAAGGACCAGTTTATAAGAACAAAAATGTTCATTTCAAAGCTATGGATTTTACATACTTTTTTAAAAAAGCAGAAGTTTGCTTTTTTATCATTCACAAAACTCCAGAACCCCCAAATTATGGAATGATCTCACTGATGATGTGCGCCTGATGCCAACACTGTTATCTTTCCGGCGCCAGGTCAAGACTTTCCTCTTCTCCCAGGCATTTTAGCATGTGTTTTTAAATTGTTTGTGTGTGTGTGTGTGTGTTTTTAAATTTGTATATTTGTTTTTAATGTTTTTAATTGCTGTAAACCGCCCAGAGAGCTTCAGCTATGGGGCGGTATATAAATGTAATAAATAAATAAATAAATAACCCCATGATAGCCATCTTCCTACATTATTCAAGTGACAAGAGGGAGATACAAAGCAATGGAACCACTGGGCCATGCCTTTTGCCTCATACCCATGACATGCTACCACCACCACCATGTTGTGCAGCGATGAATGTTGAAGCGATATGCCCAAAGAACAATGTGCCCAAAACTAGAATGCCCACGAACATAGAATAACAACGGACAACAGCAAGTTATGTATAGATGGATCTTTACTGATCCCTAAGACAAAGGTTACTTGATAATACAATTCTCTTACTCCGACTAACATCCCCCACACCTTGAGATTTCTCTCCCAAGGCTTTATACACTTTCGGTTCAGTGCCAGCTGCAGTTTGTCCTTGGACAGCTGCACAGTTTTAACCCATTACTTGTCTTTCTGGAAACACTTCACTGTCCAGAAGCCTACAGTTCCCACCTTTCCATAAAGACAAGATACAATTTTATACACAGTTTCAAACATAATTCTCATTTGTTACATTCATGTTACATTTGTTCATTTTGGTTAGGTTTATTACAAGTGAAATATGCAGTTCCTTCTTCCAACTCTATTTCGTTTTGGGCTTGTATAGAACTAACATGAAATCTTTCAGGTGGTTTACCTAAGTTTTCCCTTGTTGATCTCCTTAGTGTCATTTGAGTTTCAGTCTCTGGTGTGCTACTTGTGGTAGGACTAGCAAGAGTTTGTTCCACCTCCTCTTGTTTTATTCCTTTCTGTACTAGATACTGTTCAAATGATTTCCCAGTGAATTCCCCACCTTGGTCTGAGCATATTTGCCGTGTGTGTTTGCCATGCTGCACTTCAATTTTCTTTATGAACTGTTTCAATTTCCTTTCTGCTTCATCCTTAGATTGCAACAAATAAACAGTACAAAATCTGGTATAATCATCGACTATTACAAGATAATATTTCGCTCCACCCTGTGACTTCTGAAAGGGTCCTGCCAGATCGACATGTATTTTTTGATATGGTTCGTTTGTTTCGCTTTTAGCTTCTTTTGGTACGGGAGCTACTGTGGCCTTAGTTTGGTTGCATATCTCACAATCTATATGCTTGTTGCACTCCTTGAACGTTATGTCTTTGCTATGTTCTGGCGTCTTACTAATAGTGCCAAAATAAGCATGTCCTAGTTTCCTATGCCACAGGTGAATGCACCTATCATGAGGCTTTTCATTTGCAATCATTGATATGTGTTCTGTTGGTTTCTGTGTTATATAAAACAGTGAATTCTGTAGCTTTCCTTGTACACATATCCTCTGTCCTTTGCTTATTTTACACATTCCGTGACTAAACATTACCTCATAACCCATGGAATTCAATTTCGTGACAGATAAGATGTTGTTTTCTAATCCTGGTACATATAATACATCAGTCATTACAGTGTTAAGTATACATAACTTTACAGTTCCCCTCCCCAGTACCTTTCTGTGCGTACCATCAGCTAGTACCACATCCTCAGTCATGGGAACCATAGTTTTAAACAATGTTCTGTCTGTGATCATACTGTGAGTAGCCCCTGAGTCTACTATCCACTCGATAATGTCTCTGTTTCTGCAGCTTTCAGTTTTGCACTTGTCAGCACTCACCAGCTGCATGTATGACGGCTTTCTCCCTCGTCCTTTCCTTTTCAACTCACAGTCCTTTTGTAGATGCGTATGTGAACCACATATATAACAGGCTTTTATTCCATAAGTTCTCATACTTATCACAGTTCTTTCAGTTCTTCTTTCTTTTGTTTCCGATCCTCTCTCTCTTTCCTCTGCTTCCTTTCGCCTTTCCCATTCCTGGATCAGCTTTCCCAAAACATACTGGACAGTCAGCCCTTCATCTGGCATTGCTTCCAATGAACATACTACAGAGTCCCATGAACTATTCAATGAAGAGAGAATGATATATACCTGTTGCAATTGCGTGTGAACTACATTCCTTTCTTGCAATTCAGCAAACAGCTTCTTAATCTCCAGAAGATGTGTAGACATTTTTACGTCATCATTCAGTCTCATTTGGTATAGCTTTCTTGCCAAATGTATTTTACTGCTGGCTGTTTTTCTTACGTGCACCTCGTTAAGAGCAGCCTGGCTGTCGGCTTCTCTTGAATATGCAGCAACTGTGAATCATCAACTGCCAATATGAGAAACGACCTTGCCTTTTCATCCATACGAATCCACTGCTCCGGTGGCGGCACGGTTGGGGGTTCATGTATAACCACTTGCCATAGATCCTCCTTTGTCAGAAATGTTTGCATCCTCAAACGCCAACTTAAGTAATTTGTTTCTGTCAGCCGTTCCAGAGGCATGCCAGCCGAAAGTGAAACTGCCATCCTTTCTGCAGCTGCTTTCCGCAACTCCGTACACACTGTACTTTGTTTTGCTGTTCACTCCAAGCTCTCTGGGTTATTTCCTCGGACAGTCTGGACTATTTCCTTGGACAGTCTGGGCTATATCCTTGGGCAGTCTGGGCCCATAACCCTTGTTGTGCAGCGATGAATGTTGAAGTGATATGCCCAAAGAACAATGTGCCCAAAACTAGAATGCCCACGAACATAGAATAACGATGGACAACAGCAAGTTATGTATAGATGGATCTTTACTGATCCCTAAGACAAAGGTTACTTGATAATACAATTCTCTTACTCCGACTAACATCCCCCACACCTTGAGATTTCTCTCCCAAGGCTTTATACACTTTCGGTTCAGTGCCAGCTGCAGTTTGTCCTTGGACAGCTGCACAGTTTTAACCCATTACTTGTCTTTCTGGAAACACTTCACTGTCCAGAAGCCTACACACCATCACCAACATCACCCACATGTTAGTGTGGCAGTTTGAAGTGTGGAAGCCTTTGTGGCTTACCTTCCATACAGTTGCATCTCTGATGTCTCACTGATGCTGTCATTGGTCCATGTGAGGGCCTAGTTGGGGAGAAAAAAGACTCCTGAACAGCAAACCATTTTCCTGCATACAGTATGTTGAACAAAATAGTGTAGTGAATCAGAACAACTTCTTCTTCTCCTTCTGAACCAAAGCAGCTGGGATTTCCTCATCCCTATTAAGAACTTTTAAAAGTCCTTCTATGTTCTGATGTTTAGGCTGTGAGTGCCACGGAGGCTTGGGGAAAGCCCAAGGTTTGCAGAAATACAAAAAAAAAAAAAAAGGTACATACACCCCAATGTCCCAGCAGCGTAAGCCTTCCGGGCTTACCCAGGGTTTGGTTTCCTTGGAAAGAAGGCCAGTGGAGACTGTGGTGTCTTATAGGATATTCACTAATAGGCAAAAAACCTTGCGGTTTAAGAATGTACCTATAGCCCACAGATATTTCTACCAAACTTTAAAAAGCAGGGAAATTGGACAGCTATAGTGAATGCACCAGGGGAACAGGAGACCTGAACTCCTCTCTCAGATATTGTACAGCCCTACAAAGTTGTCAAAATGCAAACACAATTTGGGTTGGTCTTTCACAGTCCAATCCACTTGCTGTGTAGCTTGGAAGAATTTGGTAACATGTGCCTCTGAGCATATGGTGAGTGGTGGCAACACCTGCCATCTCCAAAGATGGAGAATTATATTTTTGTATGTTTGTTGGTGTTCTTCTTACTTTGCTTCTTTCCTGTGTTACTAATGTTTCTACAGAGAATCTAAACTAGAAACTTTTATTTCCCTCATCTTTCATCCTAGAAATCTGTGTCAAATATATTTTTATTAATTTCAAAGCCTTTTTTATTGGTCAGTGTCATATGATGATGAAGATAGCCTTTTTTGTTTCAAACTGGAGGTTATGGTCTGTTTCTATTTTGGGTTCATTAACAGTTGGACCTGAAACTGCAGTTTAATGTAAAATCAGACTGATTACAATATGCTGCTACTTTAGCAATGACTCTAGTTGTTAGAAAAAAGAGGATGCATGTTTTCAGCCTGCTATGTTTAAACCACTTTATTTAAGGCAAGGTGTTCACTATCAATTAAAATCATAGAGCACACCTAGAATTTTGCTAGAATATATTTCACCTCCCACTGTTTTATCTTGTGCAAATTGAGACACTTCTGAGGTCCACTGGAGACTATTTTCAAAAGTCAGTGCCGTTATTCCACAGTTATGTTTGGAGTTTTTTTAGTATAAATTTTCAAAGTGTTGCTGTACTTCACATATTCATAGAAACAAAAGCAAAAGAAAATGATTTCCTATAGAAAACTTCACTAAAATTGCAAAGTAAATCAGACATATTTAAAGTGACCACCTGAACTATATCAACTGTCTTAATAATGTTGCTTCCTCCCGGCTAAAACAAGATCAGCACAGGACATACCTTCTTTCTATTATTTGGGCTGATTACAGGTGTTGCCACCACTCACCATATGCTCAGAGGCACATGTTACCAAATTCTTCCAGGCTACACAGCAAGTGGATTGGACTGTGAAAGACCAACCCAAATTGTGTTTGCATTTTGGCAACTTTGTAGGGCAGTACAATATCTGAGAGAAGAGTTCAGGTCTCCTGCTCCCCTGGTGCATTCACTCTAGCTGCCCTATTTCCCTGCTTTTTAAAGTTTGGTAGAAATATCTGTGGGCTATAGGTACATTCTTAAACCACAAGGTTTTTTGCCTATTAGTGAATTTCCCTGCTTTTTAATCCGGGAGGTAAGAAATGGGATCCTGTGCAAGTTTGCTGAGAATGGATTGATCATATGCATGCTTATTGAGTTAAGTGGGATTTACACACACACACCAGGCAATCATGCTTAGGATAGGTGAGACTGACCACAGGGGATGGGGAAGGGAGGAGGGGGAGGAGGGAGGGATGGAAAGGCAGAGGGGAGGACTGGGAGGGGAGCAGGCAGGAGGGGGAGGGGAGAAGAAGGGCAGATGTGGTCGTTTGCATGTTTATTGAGTTCAGTGGGATTTACTCCCGTGCAATCATGCTTAGGATAGGTAAAACTGACTGGGGGGGAGGGACGGAGGGCTGGAGTGGGCAGGGAAGGCAGAAGAAAGAAGAGAGGAGGAGAAAGGGAGAGGAAAGGGGAAGGAGGGAAAAGGCAGGTCTGATCATTTGTATGATTATTGAGTTGAATCGGATATACTCCTATGCAATCATGATTAGGATAGGTAAAACTGACCAGGCTGGGCCTGCCAACCAAGACGTCTTCTGTATCTTTCACAGTTGGGCAGGGGTAGGGTTGCCATATTGCCCGGTTAGCTGGGTTTTACCCGGATTCTATGCATGCCACCCAGCGCCCGGCTAGCCCTTTAGGTGGCCCGGATTCTCAGCTTTAATTTTAAAAAAAATAAGTTTCTAGGTGGTCCGGTTCTCGAGATATACATAAAAACGTCAGCCACCCCCCCGACTGTTAAATCTTTCTTTAAACAGTACTGTATAGCACTTCATAGCTTTAACCCCGCCCATTCAGGATTGCAGCCAATCAGGGATTGTGTTTCAGTTTCATTGACTTTAGTCAGTGTCTAGAAAACAAAATGGTGGTTTCACCCCCTGTTTATCTGAAAATCTCATAAATTGGGTAAGTATATACATTTCAGTTTTTTTCCTCTTGTGTGCAGGAGTCAGATCTTGGGCAGTGTTTTGAAAACTTTCCCAATGCTTGCTTTTTGTAAAAGCAATGCTAATCCCATATGCCCAGAGTAAATCCCATTGAATTCAATAGGACTTACTTTTGAGTAGACATGGTTATGAATGTGCTGAAAATCAATGGGACTTTGGAGTGAATGTAAAAAAGAATTGTGTTTGTGCCCTCCAGTCCTATTTTAAAGCAAGTAGGCAGGGCTTACTTAGGTATTACAGTTTTTATTCTGTAGGAAAGTAATACTGATTTTTTTAAAACTAATACTGATTTTTCTGCAATGACCAACTGGTTTGACAATAAACTATTATATGGGCTGTATGTATTTGTACATCTGCAGTGCCTGCGTGTGAGTGTGCGTGTATGGAATCTTTCCGACACCCCTGTGAGGTAGGGTTGGAAACCAAGGCAGCTTACAACAAGAAATAAAGCCATTTAAAATCCAATAACCATAAAAACAAGTATAAACAGTTGCAAAACAGCGTAAAGTGGCATGATTCAGAATTTTGGGTTGTGTGAATGAAGTTGCTTATCACTTGAAGTTGCATTTCTGTCCCTGTTTGAGTAAGCCCCACTGAATAAACTGGGACTTGCTTCTGAATAAATAAACCTAGGATTGCACTATAAATATCTTTACAGTTTGTGTAAATAATAAATATATTTGATAGTCATGCTTTTATATAAATATTTCTTCATTTATCATATTTTTGGTTGTGAGATGCTTAGTTTTCTGCCTTACTCATAGGAATCTTGTTGTGGTTGGTATGGTATTACACTTAGGAAAGTGTTACTGCCTTTTGTGTTGTTTTTTTCCTATTTGCATTTCACTTATCTTTAACCTCACTCCATTACAGCCATAGAAGCAACAGCAGTATATGCAAGATAATTAACTCCCATTAGTGATAAGAACAAGAATTTATAATTATTATTTCAATTAAAACAAGAGGCTTATCAATACTTTGAAGAGGACCAGATATTTATTTTCTTTCTGAGCCCAAGACTGGGGGGGGAGCAGGAGACTAGTCCATAAGACAGACATCCTGGCATTGGTAATCTAATTAGCAAGGTATGTGTGGGGTTGTTGCACACTTCCAGGCCCAGTTTCATTTTGAGTATGGAGGTGGAACCTGTGTAGATGTGGTTGATCAAAGGGAGAATAAATTTTGAGTTAAGCAAAGCTCTGCTTTTATAAAACCTAAGAAACATACAGATACTTTGAATATCTGAGTGCCTGCACCAGTGGAATACTGGAGGAACTTGTAAAGCTTGCTGCAACAGTATTTACAACTGAGCATGTGGTGTGAAAGACTCCTTTTCCTAACAATTAGGCTTCTTGTTTTTCTCCACCCACCACATCTTTGAAATATATTGTATATGGTTAACCGTACTGTTGCCCTGACTTACTTTATGTTTGTTGCTATTTTGTGTTTTTATTATGTTTTTATATTGATTGTGTATTTTTATTGTTTTTATTATATTTGTAAGCTGTGCTGAGCTCTGTTTTTAACAGCAAAAGGGCAGGATATAAATTCTCTTAATCAATCAATAAATACTCCATAGTGTTGGAAACTAGAGTCTAGGCATTTAAGGCTAAAAATGTTGCTTTTTAAAAAAAGATTTCTCAAATCTTTCCCCAGTTTTTGGTGGTAATTCCTAGGCACAAAAACAAATCAACTGGACAATCCAAGTATTAATATGCAAATATTTGCATAATATGCAAATAATATGCAAATATTTGCATAATATGCAAATTAACCTGCCCGGATTTGTGGAACTAGAATAGGGCAACCCTAGGCAGGGGGAAGGGACAATTCTACCTTGTGGTTTTTCCCATTACAATGTTGCAAGAACACCGGCACTTGGCTGACTTTCTCTTCTCCTAAAGATACAGGATCAGTCTCAGGCCCTGAACCTGGCAACCCTACCTCCCACCCAAATTTAAAACAAAGCTGTCCCTGGCCACATCCACACCAGGCCTTTATTACACTTTGGACAATCATTATTTATTTATCTATTTATTTAGTGTATTTATATACCGCCCCATAGCCAAAGCTCTCTAGGCGGTTTACAATAACTAAAAACATTAAAAACAAATATACAAATTTAAAAACACATCTTTTAAACACAATTTAAAACAACTTATCATGGCTTCTCTCAAAGCCATGGCTCAAAGCCAATCATGGCTTCTCTCAAAGAATCCTGGGAAGTGTACTTAGTGAAGGGTGCTGAGAGTTGCTAGGAGACGCCCTGTTTCTCTCACAGACCTTTAATCAGAGTGGCTGACTGTTAAACCATTCTCTCAGGGGAATAGGAGTCTCCTCTCAGCACCCTTCACAAACTACACTTCCCAGGATTCTTTGAGGGAAGCCATGACAGTCTCAAGTGAAATCAAGTCTGGTGTGGTTGTGGCCCTTTTATTAGCCAAGCCCAGCAGCTGTGAGACTTTTAGAACACTGACAGAAGGTCCTTACTGAGCATGTCCCACGTTAGAATAGGCTTCCAGCCAAAATTTCGTAAATTAATTAAAAATCAACCAGACATTTTTTTAACTTTTAAACTGCAGTAGATGAAGGTCAGAGTATGGGGCAAGGACAGTATTAGGATTACAGGTACTCTGTGAACATGGCTGATTTTTAATGAATTTAAACTGATTATGAGAACTCACAGAAAAAAGTCCAAAAGGGCTCTGTTTTTTTCTCTCTTTTTAGACTTTGAACTGTCGATTCTCTCTGACTGTTTTGTGTATCGCCATGAAAATTGACAGGGTTGTTAAGGAAGCGTTTCTGAGATCAGAACTATAAGTTTTGTAAGGTTTTGTTTTGAAATGAGCTTATGGGAAGCCTCAAAATGGCATGCGGGGGTATTTTACATTTAACATTTAACATTGCGGAATGTGAAAAATCCCTGCTGACTATAGTATACAGCCACTCTGTATAATATGGTTTTTTTTATTTATGCACATATACAACCTGAGTGTAAGATGGAGGGGTTCTCATCATTAACAGTTCATTAGATCTTGTGTCCCAAAACCCATAGCTTTCTGGGTTCAGACAAAGAGCGAAGGACTCTTTGTGTGTCTTTCCAGCTTCACCCCAAGATGACACTAAAAAACACAACCCTCTCCTTGGCTACATGATGGGAGAGAGGAAGGCCTCTCTCCTCAAAAGAGTTCCAATAGCAACAGGATCTGCCTTGGCCACGTCCCTTTGGTTATGCAGATTGACCACTGAACAAGCCCATTAACTCACAGCCTGACTTGGCTAAACTATTAGCTTATGCAAAGGAAACTGGTTCACCCTGTTTAGCAGGTACCTCCATTGCAGATTGTATCTCATACAGGCACACATAAGCTAAAGAGGGCCTTACAGATATCATCCAAATCCACCCCCACAATCCTATAACAATATTTAGGAATTAAAGCCTTGGTGGTGGGGAAGTGGGGGCTAATAAGACTGAGTATGCTCAGTGGGTACAGATTACTGACTGGCAGTTGAGGTGGAAAAGCAGAAAACTGGTGAGAGGGAGGAATGGAATGGAGTGGCTGGAATTCTGAATAGCAGTACTCTACACTGCAACATTTAGTTGCAGGTCCCACTTGTTCCATGCAAATTAAAAGCTCTTGTTCTAAGGTGGCCACTTACGCATCAACAAAAAAGAAGAAATGCATTACAAAACAAGAGGACACCAATTTGCATAAAATTGCATATGCCAGCTTATCTGTATAGTTACAAATTTAGAAATAATTCACTAATAGGCAAAAAACCTTGCGGTTTAAGAATGTACCTATGCCCACAGATATTTCTATCAAACTTTTAAAAGCAGAGAAATTGGGCAGCTAGAGTGAATGCACCAAGGGAGCAGGAGACCTGACCACCTCTCTGAGTTATTGTACTGCTCTACAAATTTGTCAAAAAGCAAACACAATTTGGGTTTGTCTTTCACAGTCCAATCCACTTGCTGTGTAGCTTCAAAGAAATTGGTAATGTGCCTCTGAGCATATGGTGAGTGGTGGCATCACCTGCAATCAGGACTGCATCTCCAAAGATGGAGAATTACATTTTTGTATGTTTGTTGTCTTCTTATTTTGCTTCTTTCCTGTGTTACTATTGTTTCTACAGAGAATCTAATCAAGAAAATTATATTTCCCTCATTATTAATCCTAGAAACCTGTGTCAAATTTATTTTTATTAATTTCAAAGACTTTGTATTGGTCAATGTCACATTATGGTGAAGACAGGCTTT
This sequence comes from Rhineura floridana, assembly GCF_030035675.1. Taxonomy (NCBI): domain Eukaryota; kingdom Metazoa; phylum Chordata; class Lepidosauria; order Squamata; family Rhineuridae; genus Rhineura; species Rhineura floridana. Next base: position 234,159,007 of record NC_084480.1, on the reverse strand, counting down.
TGTGTTTCAAATTACAAGTTATGTTCTATTTCAGTTTTGGGTGCATTAACAGTTGAATCTGAAACTGCAGTTTGACATAAAATCAGACTGATTACAATATGTGCTACTTCAGCAATGACTCTAGCTGTTGGGAAAAAGAGGATGCATGTTTTCATCCTGCTATGTTTAAACCACTTCATTTAAGGCAAGCTGGACACAGTCAATTAAAAACATAGAGCTTGGCTGGTCTACGACCGTAATAATAAAATTCATTCAAAACATAGAGCACACCTAGCAGTTTGCTAGAATATATATCACCTCCCACTGTTTTATCTTGTGCAAACTGAGACACTCCAGATGTCCATTGGGGACTACTCTGCAGAATAGTCAGTGCCATTATTCCACGATTATTTTTGGAGTTTTTTTAGTGTAAATTTTGCAAAGTGCTGCTGTACTTCACATATTCACAAAAATAGAAACAAAAGAAAATGATTTCCTATAGGAAACTTCACTAAAATTGCAAAGGAAATCAGACATATTTAAAGTGACAGTCTCAACTATATCAACTGTTTTAATAATGTTGCTTCCTCCCTGCTAAAACAAGATCAGCACAGCACATGTCTTCTTTCTATTATTTGGGCCAATTGCAGGTGTTGCCACCACTCACCATATGCTCAGAGGCACGTTACCAAATTCTTTCAAGCTACACAGGAAGTGGATTGGACTGTGAAAGACCAACCCAAATTGTGTTTTCTTTTTGACAAATTTGTAGGGCAGTACAATATCTCAGAGAGGAGTTCAGGTCTCCTGCTCCCCTGGTGCATTCACTATAGCTGCCCAATTTCCCTGCTTTTTAAAGTTTGATAGAAATATCTGTGGGCTATAGGTACGTTCTTAAACCGCAAGGTTTTTTGCCTATTAGTGAATTTTTCTGCTTTTTAATCCGGGAGGTAAGAAATGGGATCCTGTGCAAGTTTGCTGAGAATGCATTGATCATTTGCATGCTTATTGAATTCAATGGGATTTACTCCCCTGCAATCATGCTTAGGATAGGTGAAACTGACCACAGAGGATGGGGGGGAGGAGGTGGAGGAGGTGGAGGAGGGAGGGCAGAGAGGATAAGGGGGATGGGATCAGGCAGAAGGGGGAGGGGAGGAGAATGGCAGGTTTGATCATTTGCATGTTTATTGAGTTCAGTGGGATTTACTCCCGTGCAATCATACTTAGGTTAGGTAAAACTGACCGGGGGGGGAGGGAGAGCTGGAGTGGGCAGGGAAGGAAGAAGAAGGAAGAGGAGAGGGGAGGGGAGGGGAGGAGGAAGGGAGAGGAAAGGGGAAGGAGGGGAAAGTCAGGTCTGAACATTTGCATCCTTATTGAGTTCAATGGGATTTACCCCTATGCAATCATGGTTAGGATAGGTAAAACTGACCATGGGGATGGAGGAAGAAAGGGAGGGGAGAGGGGAGCAGAAGGAGGGGAGGATGAAGGAGGGGATTGGAGTAGGAGGGTCAAAGGAAGGGGAGGGGAGGGCAGCTTTGATCATATGTATGCTTATTAAGTTCAGGGGGTTGGATGGAACAAATATTAGATGGATCCACAGTTGGCTCCAGAATCATACTCAAAGAGTGCTTTCCAATGGCTTCTTCTCAAACTGGGCGGAAGTAACGAGTGGGGTACCACAGGGCTCGGTCCTGGGCCAGTGCTCTTTAACATTTTTATTAACGACTTGGATGAGGAGGTACAAAGGAAGCTTATCAAATCTGCAGATGATACAAAATTGGGGGCATAGCTAATACCGTGGAAGACAAAAAGAAAATTCAAAGGGACCTTGATAGGCTGGAGCATTGGGCTGAAAACAACAGAATGAAATTCAACAGGGATAAATGCAAAGTTCTACACTTAGGAAAAAGAAACCAAATGCACAGTTATAAGATGGGGAAAACTAGGCTCAGTAGTATGACATGTGAGAAGGATCTTGGAATTGTCGTTGATCACAAGCTGAACATGAGCCAACAGTGTGACGTGGCTGCAAAAAAGGCAAATGCTATATTAGGCTGGATTAACAGAAGTATAATTTCCAAATCGCGTGAAGTACTAGTTCCCCTCTATTCAACACTGGTTAGGCCTCATCTTGAATACTGTGTCCAGTTCTGGTCTCCGCACTTCAAGAAGGATGCAGACAAACTGGAACAGGTTCAGAGGAGGGCAACAAAGATGATCAGGGGACTGGAAACCAAGCCCTATGAGGAGAGACTGAAAGAACTGGGCATGTTTAGCCTGGAGAAGAGAAGACTGAGGGGAGATATGATAGCACTCCTCAAGTACATGAAAGGTTGTCACATAGAGGAGGGCCGGGATCTCTTCTCGAGCGTCCCAGAGTGCAGGACACGGAATAATGGACTCAAGTTGCAGGAAGCCAGATTTCGACTGTGTCATGACTCTCCGGCCGTCAAGGCACGAGGATCATGCTTCAGACCCAATTCCCACCCTTAGGGTAATTGTTCTGGAATCCCAAATATCAAATTCACCCTTACCAAGGCTATGTAAAATTAACACCAACCTTGTAAGGTAGAAAGTAGGCTGCCACCACCCCTGTCACTGGTTCCACTCAGAGCTAGGGGAACTCTAAGCCCAGAAAATAGGTAAACCAAGGTCCTATAAGACAAGAGCCAAGGTTACACTCCTTGTCAAGAAACCTCTGGTAAAAACCCACAAATTAGAATTAAGCTTTAACTCCTTTTCTCCTTTGGTAGTTGTGTAGCTGAAATGGTCAAGGTGCTGAATTCAGAACCACCCTTACCCTCAATGAACACACCAGGTTAAATAGAAGTAGCTTTATTCAAAAAATATAAGTGCACATTAAAATATAGCAGCAAGCAATTCCTTAAGACCATACACCCAAACAGGGGTTTAGGTACACATAAGAGAATTCATACACACAACAAGAAAATAATAAACTAACTAACCTAGCTACTTACATAGGAGGTAGTTGGTTGAAGTCTTGTCTCTCCTTAGAGAGAATAGCATCAGTTACAAAGCAATGGAACCCTGCTTAGATTGCCTCCCATAGGCACCAGACAGAAGGAACCTTTCAGAACCTTCCTAAGGGAACAAAGGCTAGGGGTCTCAAACCCTATACTTAAGGAAAAGAAGCCCCAACGGTCCAAGATTAATTAACCAATCAGGAGTCTTCTGATGTAATCCCTTTCTAGATGTTTCTCCACTTTTTCACTCCTTCCAGGGCCCCCTCCCAACAGGGTTTCAATCTTCTCAGACACGAATGGCCTTGAGTGCCAGGCTCTTACTGATTAGCACTGATAACCAGGTGCCTCTGCTTAGGCCTCCCTTAACTGTCTTCAGCTGGGAATTGAAACTTAACATTTTTCCCTTTCCGAGGCCTGTTTCTCTAACAAGATGACACTCCCAGAGTTCTTTGCACTGAGCCATGATGGTACATATAATTTTACATTTTCAGAAAAATATCCAGGTTCATGACAGACTGGACATCAGGAAAAATTTCCTAACTGTTAGACAATGGAACCAATTACCAATTACCTAGAGAGGTAGTGGGCTCTCCGACACTGGAGGCATTCAAGAGGCAGCTGGACAGCCATCTGTCGGGAATGCTTTGATTTGGATTCCTGTATTGAGCAGGGGGTTGGACTCGATGGCCTTGTAGGGCCCTTCCAACTCTAATATTCTATGATTCTATACTCCTGTGCAATCATGCTTAAGATAGGCAAAACTGATCATGGGGAGGAGGGGGAGGAGGAGGGGGAGGAGGAGGAGGAGGAGGAGGGGAAGAGGGGAGGGCAGAGGAGATTGGGTGGGTGGGAACTGGGCAGAGGGGAAGCCCCTTTCCTTTCCTAAAGGAAAACATTGTGAATAGTATCATTGCTTTTCAGCGTTTTCCCCATTGTTTTTTTCTACAGCAGGCACATGAAGCCTCCCACCCAAATTTAAACCAAAGCTGTCCCTGGCCACATTCACACCAGACTGTTATTTCACTTTAAGTAGTTATGGCTTCTCTGAAAGAATCCTGGGAAGTGTACTTAGTGAAGGGTGCTGAGAGACGCCCTGTTCCCCTCACAGAGCTTCAGTCAGAGTGGCTGACTGTTAAACCAATCTGGCCAATGGAGATGTCTCAGGGGAATAGGAGTCTCCTCTCAGCACCCTTCACAAACTACACTTCCCAGGATTCTCTGAGGGAAGCCATGACTGTCTCGGTGAAATCAAAGTCTGGTGTGGGTGTGGCCCCTGATTAGGCAAGCTCAACAGCTGTGAGTCTGGCTTTTCAAGCACTAACAGTTGGTTCTTACTGAGCATGCCCTACATTATCATTGAGTTCAAGCCAACATTTCTTAAATTAATTAAAAATCAGCCAGGCATTTTTTAAACTTTTAAACTGCCGAAGATGAAGGTCAGAGTATAGGGCAAGGTCAGTAGCAGGATTGCAGGTACTCTGTGAATATGGCTGATTTTTTTATTAATTTCAACAGATTATGAGAACTCTGACAAAAAAAAAGTCCAAAGGGGATCTGGGTTTTCTCTCTGTCTTTAGACTTTGCACTCTCAATTCTCTCTGACTGTTTTGTGTACCCATGAAAATTGAGAGGGTTGTTAAGCAAGTGTTTCTGAGTTCAGGACTATAAGTTTTGTAAGGTTTTGTTTTCAAATGAGCTTATAGGAAGCATCAGAATGGGAAGGGGGTTATTTTCAATTTAACATTGCAGAATGTGGCAAATCCACGCTGGCTATAGTATACAGCCACTTTTGTGGCTGTATAATTACTATTGTTTAAACAGAAATATAACACAACTTACATGGTGGGAAAAACTGTGACCAGTGTACCTCTTCAATCTGTTGTCCTATGCTATCAGTGATGAGCAACTTCAAGGCCCTGCTACCTTCTTTCTTATAGATCTTTATCTTTATACTGGACTTGGATAAGACAGCCCTTCAAATAGAGCACACCCTCAAATAGAGGACTGTCCTCTGTAAAGGAGGACCTATGCCCACCCTATCTTATTCCAGCTCCATACTTTGTGACAAAGACAGAAGCAAGCATGCTTGTAATCACCACTCTTTGTCACACAATCTGCAGCACTTTCTATTTATTTCCATGTAGACCAGTTTTAACACACAAAGCAGAAGCTGCCAGGAGCAGCATCAGTCAAACTCCACCCACTATCTTAAAAGCAACATATGAATCTGGCCTCTTGCACTGCCTCCAATATGGCTGGCTCCCAAGAGGTCACATCCATAGCCTACATTTAAAGCACTATAATACCACTTTAACCGACATGGAGATCCTGGGAACTACAGTTTGTTAAGGGTGCTGACCTCACAGAGCTATAACTCCCAGCACCCTTTAAATGTATAGTGTAGATGTGAGCTGAAAATGCTCCCCTAAATCCTCTGTGACACTGGAGGAGATCAAACCTTGAGATGGTCCTCTCCATGCCCCAAACCAGGGGTAATGAAACCAGTAGCCCATAGGCCAAGTGTTGGGGAAGCCATGCCTACTCATCCGACCCCTAATGTCATACATCACATCAGGTATGGGGCAAGGAAGGGCAGGGGTTCAAAGGAACATTTGGGAGCTTAAAGTGGAATGACAATTGTTCCTTTAGTGGAGCAAAGTGTGCTCCCAGCTGCTCATCAGGGCATGGGTAGTAGGAGCACACCTAGCTCAAGGTAGGAAAACCACTTCTCCCTCCCAGTGCTGCTCTCTGAAGCCCTTTGTGAGCTTCAAAGCCTTTTGGGAGCCTCCCAACACTTCTCCTTTGTACCTACGACATCAAGGATGGAAAGAAGTGATGTTAGGATTGTAAAGGGCTTTGTTAATCTCCCTAAACTTCTTTTCACCTTGGACATAATGTCACTGATGTCAGAGGTGCAAAGAAGCAGAGGGAAGCTTCGGAACCCTGCACAAGGAATTTTGACAGGTGGGTGGGACTCACCTGTCAATTGTGTTATGTCATAATGGCTTGATGTGGTTGACAGGTTGGTTGTCCCACCCACCTGTCAGAGTTGGCTCACAGTCAAATTAGTTCCCCACCCTTGCCTCATACCAAGTGACAGGCATAGGTGGTGATATAGAATATCTCTTTTGTAGCACATTTTTTCAGTTCAAGTAGTGAAAGGTTCCAAGCAGTGCTACATGTGTGGCCACATGCTATATAGTCAGGAAAGGCAGGATTCCGAGGATTTGCTGAGATGATGTTAAATTGAGACTCAATGTCCTAATTTGTCATCCGGTCATGTTCTTCATATAGAATTATGTATCTCAACAAATGGTAAATGTTTTCTTAGCCAAATAGCAATAACCACTTTATGTAATAATGCTAGGAGAAGCTGTCTTTCATAAGCATTATTAAAAGTCATAACATCTTACTAATTAAATACTGGTTGAGTATGGTGATCTGATCATTCTCTCAGCTACTTTGTTGTTGTTGTTGTTGTTCACAAATTTACAAAGAAATCAACAAACAAATTTCTACCAGGCAGGGCTGTTTAGTAAAATTCTAATTTCTCCTCAGGAAATAGACCTAAATCCTGTAGTCTGACAGGAATCTTGGGAACTGAACAATTTCAAAGGATTAGAAAAACTTTACCTCAGGCAAGTTCTACACTTGGAATTATGGATTTATATTTTTAGTACACTTTGAGTGTAAATTCATTTAAAATGTTAATATGTAAAATTAAGAGTCAGCAGAAGGATTAGGCAAACAAAGAGATTAATGAAGAGTTCTTCAGAATGAAAAATCTCTTCTTGTAACTCATGTGAAATATCATTCAGTGGCAGAATAAAATCCCAAAATGTTTCTCAAATGTACTGTCAAATAACAAAAGTCCAGATGGAAGAACCTGAACCTGAACTAACATTTGCAGGAAGGGATTCTGAGGAACTAAGACAAATAGTGGTAACGAGAGAGGAAGTTCTAAGCTTAATGGACAATATAAAAACTGACAAATCACCGGGCCCGGATGGCATCCACCCGAGAGTTCTCAAAGAACTCAAATGTGAAATTGCTGATCTGCTAACTAAAATATGTAACTTGTCCCTCGGGTCCCCCTCCGTGCCTGAGGACTGGAAAGTGGCAAATGTAACGCCAATCTTCAAAAAGGGATCCAGAGGGGATCCCGGAAATTACAGGCCAGTTAGCTTAACTTCTGTCCCTGGAAAACTGGTAGAAAGTATGATTAAAGCTAGATTAACTAAGCACATAGAAGAACAAGCCTTGCTGAAGCAGAGCCAGCATGGCTTCTGCAAGGGAAAGTCCTGTCTCAGTAACCTATTAGAATTCTTTGAGAGTGTCAACAAGCATATAGATAGAGGTGATCCAGTGGACATAGTGTACTTAGACTTTCAAAAAGCGTTTGACAAGGTACCTCACCAAAGGCTTCTGAGGAAGCTTAGCAGTCATGGAATAAGAGGAGAGGTCCTCTTGTGGATAAGGAATTGGTTAAGAAGCAGAAAGCAGAGAGTAGGAATAAACGGACAGTTCTCCCAATGGAGGGCTGTAGAAAGTGGAGTCCCTCAAGGATCGGTATTGGGACCTGTACTTTTCAACTTGTTCATTAATGACCTAGAATTAGGAGTGAGCAGTGAAGTGGCCAAGTTTGCTGACGACACTAAATTGTTCAGGGTTGTTAAAACAAAAAGGGATTGCGAAGAGGTCCAAAAAGACCTCTCCAAACTGAGTGAATGGGCGGAAAAATGGCAAATGCAATTCAATATAAACAAGTGTAAAATTATGCATCTTGGAGCAAAAAATCTTAATTTCACATATACACTCATGGGGTCTGAACTGGCGGTGACCGACCAGGAGAGAGACCTCGGGGTTGTAGTGGACAGCACGATGAAAATGTCGACCCAGTGTGCGGCAACTGTGAAAAAGGCAAATTCCATGCTAGCAATAATTAGGAAAGGTATTGAAAATAAAACAGCCGATATCATCATGCCGTTGTATAAATCTATAGTGCGGCCGCATTTGGAATACTGTGTACAGTTCTGGTCGCCTCATCTCAAAAAGGATATTATAGAGTTGGAAAAGGTTCAGAAGAGGGCAACCAGAATGATCAAGGGGATAGAGCGACTCCCTTACGAGGAAAGGTTGCAGCATTTGGGGCTTTTTAGTTTAGAGAAAAGGCGGGTCAGAGGAGACATGATAGAAGTGTATAAAATTATGCATGGCATTGAGAAAGTGGATAGAGAAAAGTTCTTCTCCCTCTCTCATAATACTAGAACTCGTGGACATTCAAAGAAGCTGAATGTTGGAAGATTCAGGACAGACAAAAGGAAGTACTTCTTTACTCAGCGCATAGTTAAACTATGGAATTTGCTCCCACAAGATGCAGTAATGGCCACCAGCTTGGATGGCTTTAAAAGAAGATTAGACAAATTCATGGAGGACAGGGCTACCAATGGCTACTAGCCATGATGGCTGTGCTCTGCCACCCTAGTCAGAGGCAGCATGCTTCTGAAAACCAGTTGCCGGAAGCCTCAGGAGGGGAGAGTGTTCTTGCACTCGGGTCCTGCTTGCGGGCTTCCCCCAGGCACCTGGTTGGCCACTGTGAGAACAGGATGCTGGACTAGATGGGCCACTGGCCTGATCCAGCAGGCTCTTCTTATGTTCTTATGTTCTTATGTTAAGAAGGCTTGAAATGCTTCATATATTAGGGCTGGAAAATCATGCACAATTTACTAATGTAACAAATTAACTTTGCTTTAAATGGTACATTATGAATGAGATCCCCAAGCGTAAGTTTATGATAATAATAAACATGGCCACAATATTGTTGGGCACACCTAAATCCTGATTCTAGCATCATTTTTTTCCTTGAAGTGTGAGGCAATTTATTTATGTTTTATGCTTCATTTCTCTCACCTATCATTTACTTTTCCTCGTGAAAGGCATCTGCCATACATAGTTCACAGTATTTCCCACAGAGACGAAAGATGGAGACATTACATTGGATCATTACTCCAGCTGTTCCCGCTTTCTAATCAGCCTGGAGCAGTAAAAGAGCTGGGGTGGTTGTGCAGGAATCTCCCTTTCTATCACAGACAATAAGCAAATGATTTCTGTTCACTATCCTGCGTTGGTGTTCTGTGGACCCAGAATTTTGTGGTGCGGAACACACTTCCTGTTTTGCTTATATAGCAAGACTATCACAAGATAGCATGATTGCCAAAACATAGCAGGCAACTATCCATACAGAAAATAAAGCAGACCATTGCTATATACAAACATCCCGATTCTAAGGATGGTACTCAACAGTAGCCCAACTCAGAGTAGACCCATGGAAGTTAATCAGCATGATTTACTTAGGGTCATTAATTTCAGTGGCAGAGCTTGGAAAAGTTACTTTTTTGAACTACAACTCCCATCAGCCCCAGTCAGCATGGCCATTGGATTGGGCTGATGGGAGTTGTAGTTCAAAAAAGTAATTTTTCCAAGCTCTGTTCAGTGGGTCTGCTCTTAGCAATACTGAGTTGAAGACAAACCAAAGTTCTGTTAGACCTCAATGTACAGGTGCAATTGTGGCCCAGTGGAAGCTTCCCCATTAACCTCCGCATAAGCAAAGGCTCCAGAAGTGCACCAAGTCCTGTTTCACAGCCCATTTCAAAGATATCAGGCTTCAAGATGTGTTTGGAGCTGGAAGGGGCCGCCCTGTGCTCCTGCCAGGAGGAAGGGTGGCATATAAATCAAATAATAAATAAATAAATAAATAATGCTGTTGTGTCATTCTCATGCCCCATGTGCTGCGGGAGGGAGTGCCGGACGAGCTTATTTCTCCCCTCTCTCCCCTCTCTTTGCTTGGTGGCAGACTGAGAAGGGTTCATTGAAGAAAGTGAAGAGAGTGCTTGCCAGGCCTAGTAGGCTCGGTCAGAGGAAGAGCTATTTGCTCCCAGTCTTGACAGTTGAAGCCTGCAATAACCAGCAATAACAGGAACATATTAAGTGGCATCCAGGCCACTTAATATTGATCAGTTGCACCAAGCAGCATGGGGTTTCTACTCCCCACCCACTCCTTTTGTTGAATAAGGTGCATTTTGCATGGGTCTGGAGTTCCCCAACATTGGCAGCAACATCAACAGGATACGGGTGTGCAAGCAGAGCTCACATGAGGTGTGATTTGGAAATGAAAAACAACAACAATGAATACTATTGTGTCCTGCTAGAGAAAAAGTACGCCACACTCTCTAATCATAAGGCAAATGCCTGCCGGGGTGAAGTGGGGGGGGGGGAAGGTGAAGATTTCCAGAAGTGAAACAATGCATAAGGGAAATGTGTGGGGACGGGTGATGAGTGAACCTCTTCATTAGTGACCCATTCTACTTTCATTCAGATTCCCCTATCCAATTAGAGTGGCTCTCCAATCACAGTGGTTTTGGGGACAGGGATCAATAAATATAAACAAAACCACAAGGAGAAAAGTGAATCCATTTTACTCTACCCCCACCCCCAATCAACTATAATGGTGTATAGCACAAAAGTCCCAGGACTGATTGGTCTGTCATTTGGCAGGTTTGTTATCTGGGGAACATCACTCATGCCTGCAATTTTCAAATCAATTGCCCACAAAACACTATGAGATATTATTTCTTCTTCTTCTTCTTCTTCTTCTTCTACTACTACTACTACTACTACTACTACTACTTTACATATCCCAAACTGTAGCAGTACATCCTTATTGAGATTCACAAACTTTTTCATGAAAGAAACTAAGGAAGTAGAGCAAAGTGATGCATCAGGGAATACACAGTGTAGAGTCTGCCAGCTTCTTGTGTGATTTTTCTCTAGGAGACCATGTAAAAAACAGCTGCTCTAGATGCACCCTAAGGACTAGTACCTATATTAACTTTACCATGAACTATCCCTAGCTACATAATCACATGAAGAAAGCACTGTGAAAATTGAAAGCATGAAGTGACTGCCTTTCCATTAGGCAAAGCGAGGTGCCATCCATGGGTGGTAGATACTTGAGGGGCAATGGCATCCCGCAGCTGTTCTCCTGAGACACCCCCCATTTCCCCTGAGCCCCAAGGATTCCCATCCCCCTAAGCCACCACCCCAGTTTTGGCGATGTTTGCTTGTTGCTGGGCTTAGCTGGCTGGATTTCTCTCTTTGTCACCTTTTCTCATTGAATCACAGACAAGGCCCCTGTCCAAGCAAAAAGGCAGAAAGACACTCAGCTCAAGCCACACATTCCAACAGGCTTTTGTCTGCTCACATGATGCACACTGATGCTGCTGCACTGCAGGATTTGTTTGAGTTAGTAGCAAGCTGGCACCAGGTGGCGCAGAGAGCAACTGGCTATAAGGTGTTGGAGGATGGAGCTATGTGGGCCTGTGCCCAGTGGCCTGCCCTATGCCCCCTATGTTAGCCTGCCTCTCTCAGATGTGGCAGAAAACACTGTTCCATCACCAGCATTGACCTAAGACTCAACTGCCAGCCTAGTCAGTATCTGCAACTGAAATGGAAGAAGACACCATCTTGTCCTACACCTCAGGCAGCAAACTGTGAGCATGTAAATGCAGTTTCAAGCAATATCTATAACTAGGACATATTAAAAACATGAAAATCACTGCAGATGCTTGTCCATGTTGTCGGCTCACATTCTCCATGTAGTCATGGTCACTCACAATAATGTGGATAAATTTCAGCTGTGAAAATGAAAATGCAACTTAGCTCCAGTGTACTGATTCCTTTCCCTTCCCTTTTCCCTATTTAGAAATATGTTTAAAATGAATTTTCATGCACTGTTCTCCTGTCATGTGCTCCACATTCTAAGTGGCAATGGCTCTTTATACTTAAAACTAATCATTATCATTATTACTATTGCTATAAATCCCCTAATATTTCAACCTTGGTTTTGTTTGACCCTCTTAAATTATTCTGACTACAGCATTTGGCCTTTTGTGGTTCCATATACTGCATACTCTTCATTTCCTTTGCAGACTTGTCTAGTAGTACCATGGTATGATGAAGGGCAATATTATATCACAGGAATTTCCATAGTGAGAAGCATGAGCCCAATGTATTTATCTTATCTGCACACTGTAAGCTGCAATGATTAACAGCTGCTGTCAGTTCATAAACAATACTGCTATCCAGACATGAAAGATTGTATAAAAAGAATGCAAAACATTCACCCTTGCATGCACATCTTTAGCACAATGTTTTACTTTTCAGGAAACTGTAAATATGAGATGTGGAAACCTGTGGCCTTCCACATAAGGAAACCTGTGGCTCTCCAGATGTTGCTAGATTCCAATTCCCATCAGCCCCAGACAGAATGGCTGATGGTCAGGCTGGTGTTTGGATGGTCACAGTAATGTCTAGAGGGCCAAAGGTTCCCCACCTCAATCCAGTATAAAATGGTCTTCTTACATAGAAGATTTAAGTCCATGAACATAGGACGCTGCCCTATACTGAGTCAGACCATTGGGCCATCTGGCACAGTATCGACTACACTGTCTGACAGCTGTTCTCCAGGGTTTCAGACAGGGGGTCTCTCCCAGACCTACGTGGAGATGCTGGAGATTGAACCTGGGACCTGCTGCGGCAAAGCAGATGCTCTGCCACTGACCTATGACACTTTCCCTACACACATTTCTAGGCACTAGATCCCATCAGTCTCAATAGGTCTCAACAGGGCTGCTGGGTTGAGTGTGTGGGAAAGGGGTGTGGGTGTGTGGAGGTTGTATTATTTATCTGTTACTTCTACGTCACTCTGACAATTATTTGATTGAAAGGAGGGACATAAAATAAATAAATAAATCTTTATTTTGCATAATAATAAATAAATAGGTCTTTCTTATGTGTTATGTACTTACTGCCTTCAAGTCAATTCTGACTTATGGCGACCCTGTGAATAGGGTTTTCATGAGGCTGAGAGGCAGTGACTGGCCCAAGGTCACCCAGTGAGCTTCATGGCTATGTGGGGATTCGAACCCTGGTCTCCCGGGTCGTAGTCCAACACCTTAACCACTACACCACACTGACTCTTCTTATGTGTAGTCATACATAAGATTGAAGTGACCGTCACCTACAAGGATGACTCATAATGCCTTTCCTTATATTACATTAGCAACATGGCTTCATAATTTTTGTGATCTTGTAATTACATTCTTGTAATGTTTGAACCTGAGAAATCACATAGGAGGGTTGGACAATATGTTTCCCATTCCTCCTTCCAGTGAGATGATGCTAGGATGGGAAGTGACCCATCCACATCGTCTTCCTGACTCAAGCTTAGTGGAACAAAATGAGAAGTAGCCACAAAGAAGGGTAACCACACTGCAAAGGGAAATTGTTAAGTCTTTTGTGTGAGTGGCTTGATTTCAGACAGTTTCTCCTCTGCCAGTACAAGGCATATGTCTCAGGAGATAATGGAACTGATATGATTAATATCCTGTTGGACCACATGGGGACCACCATACATAAACAGTTTATCCTCCCAGTATTCTGCCCACATGGTTATCCTCACACTTTTGTTGAAAACATTAAATTGCTATGGTTAATGGGATGATGTCATGGACTCTCATGAACAAAATTATGTAGGTTGCTACAGCTGATCACATTTAATGGCAGAGAGACAGAGACAGAGACAGCAAGGAATGGGAGGGAAAAGAAGAAAAAGAATGGCACTGATTGGGGAACAAAAAGCCACTGAAGGATATCAAAACAATGTAAATAAAGTCTATTTACCCACCCACCCATGATTGTTTCGCTGCAGGGAATCATTCATTTCAAAGTCAATAGTAAAATTAGATAATGTTATACATAGACCTAATGGTTCGTATGTCAAAAGAGATATGGGTTGGGTCAAAATTCAAATGAGTTGTATTTACTTTCCATTGAAACCTCTGTGAAAAATTAATCACTACTTAATTTCAATTGAAATCAGTTGAACTTAACTGCAACTCATTTAGGCTGCAACCCTAATCCCACTTACTTGGTAGTAAGTCCCATTGAACTCAATGGAACTTACTTCTAAGTAGACATGGTTAGGATTGCACTGCTAGTCTGGATCCAACCCTTTGTTCTGTTCTTCTTTCATATCTAAATAGAAAATATGTGTAATGTCTCTATTCCTAAACAAACATACCTCACAGTAACTCCCATTGAAATTGTGGAAGCTTACTTCTGAGGAGACATGCATATGCTTGCCCTGTTAAGTGACATTTCATATCTAATCCCTGTCATCAGGTAAAATGCTGCAAGGTATTCCCACCTGCAGAGATGTTTTAATAATGGCAACAGCTGTTAACAGTAACTGTAAAAATTCTAAATATGTAAGAAGAGCTTGAAACACAAGTGACTCTTTCTTTCTAGAAGAATCAACACATTTCTCTAAGTGCAATGTAAACATATACTGTCCTGTAATTCTGTTTTTGGTGGATGGGTATCTCAGAGCTTAACACCTCCATTTAATGTCAGTCTTTGTCAAAGTAAAGTGGGTTCAGCTAGTTTGCCATCAAATGAGCAGAAAAGATGAAGCTATTATAAAAGTCTAAGGCTGCAAACGCACTAGTTGCCAGTAGGGTTGCCAGGCTCAAGGCCTGAGACTGATCCTGTATCTTTAGGAGAAGAGAAAGTCAGCCAAGTACAGGTGTTCTTGCAACCCTGTAATGGGAAAAAAAACAAGGTGGAATTCTCCCTTCCTCCTGCACAACTTGTAAAGATACAGAAGACCTCTTACAGGGCTGGCTCCAGGAATGTCAGGGCCCTTGGGCATCAGCCTACCCCAGGCCCCTCCGCACCCCGTTCCACGATCTGTGGCACGAGCCGTGCCACGGATCGCAAGACAAGAGTTTCTGAGCCACCCCCACCACTGCCCGCCACCCGCCACCATCCCCCCACTTCACCTACCTTTCTCTGCTGTTTTTTGTGGCTGCGCACATTGTGCGCGCAGGGTTGCCATCAAGATGGTGGCTGAGGTTTCCGTAAGGGACTGAAGCCTCTGCCGCCATCTTGGTTGATGACACGCAGCGTGTGCATTGCTGCCATCAACCAAGATGGTGGCAGAGGCTTCAGTCCCTTACGGAAACCTCAGCCGCCATCTTGATTGATGGCAACCCTGCGCGCACAGTGCGCACAGCCACAAAGAATAGTAGAGAAAGGTAGGTGAAGCGGGGGGATGGTGGCGGGCGGAGGGCGGCGGCGGGAGCAGTTGGCTCAGAAGCTCTTGTCTTGCTATCCGCGGCTCGGCTCGTGCCACGGATCACGGAAGGGGAGCAGAGCAGGTGCTCCTGTAGCTGAGGGGCCCTCAGGCCAGTGCCCAACCTGGCCACCCTTTGGAACCAGCCCTGACCTCTTGGTCTTCTGTATCTTTAAAAGTTGTGCAGTGGGAAGGGAGAATTCCACCTTGTGGTTTTTCTCATTACAGTGTTGCAAGAACACCTGCACTTGGCTGACTTTCTCTTCTCCTAAAGATACAGGATCAGTCTCAGGCCCTGAGCCTGGCAACCCTAGTTGTCGGATCAAAGAGTTTCCATTGGGCACATGTGGAAGGGGAATGCTTTGATCTACCAATCAGTTGCAAAATCTCTTTGAAACTGATTTTTTTAAAAACACACTCAGAAAGCCAGGTTTTACAGCAAAAAGGGGCAGGGTTTGACTAGCATTGTGTGCCCCCATTTTCAGAACACAGAAGTGGAGACACACTGGAACCGGCAAAACAGTGAATGTGTTTCTAGTCTTGTTGTTGTTATGTGCCTTCAAGTCAATTATGACTTATGGCGACCCTATGAATCAATGACCTCCAATAGCATCTGTTATAAACCATCCTGTTCAGATGCGTTTGTCAGATTCTCTGTCTGGCAGGGAAGGAAGAACCTGTAATGGCTGCATGGTGAGGGTTGGGTTTTAAAAAAGAGGAAAGGAATTGACAATAAAACTGCCAATATACAATGCCATAACACAAATCTATGGTGCATCCCCACACTTAGAATATTGAGTACAATTTGATACACTACCTCAAAAAATATTGTAGAGGTGGAAAAGTTTTAGAAAAAAGCAATCAACATGATCAAGGGGCTGGAGCAACTCTCTTCTGAGAAAAGGTTGCAACATTTAGGGCTTTTGAGTTTATAGAAAAATTAAGGGGGGGGACATATATATTTATGCATGGTATAGAGAAAATGAATAGAGAGAAAGATTTTTCTCTCTTTCTTATCATCCTAGAAGTTGGTACCATCCAAAAAGTTGGAAGATTCAGAACAGATAAAAGAAAGTACTTCACACAGCACAACCACATTATGTAGTAACATAAGCAACTTGAATGACTTTAACAAGGGTATAAATTCATGAAGGGTAAGGCTACCTCATCCCAGTCTGCATCTGAATTGTAATTGCTTTTTAAAGATTTTTTAAAAGATGTTTTGTTCTTAGAATGTTTTTAAATATGTTTTGTTCTTGAGATGCTTTAAAAGATGTTTTGTTTTTAAGGATTTTTTAAAAGATGTTTTTATCACTTATTGTTTGCTCCCTTTGGGAGGAAGGGCAGAATCAAAATTTAATAAATAAATGGCACACAGCCATGATAGCTAGGCTCTACCTCTACTGCCAGTGGCAGTATGCCTCTGAATTAGGCTGTAAACACACTAGTGGCCAGAACAAAGCATTTCCATTAGCCACGCCTGGAGAGGGAACGGGTTGATCTGCTGATCATCTACTGAATCTCTTTGAAGCTGATTTTTTTTTTAAAAAAAAACAACTTAAGCTGCTTCCACCGGGCTATACAGTAAAAAGGAGCAGAGTTTGACTAGCATTGTGTGCCCCTATTTTCAGAAGAGACCGGTAGAAGTGCACTGGAACCTGCAGAGCAGCGAGTGTGTTTTTACCCTTGGGAATGAAAAGACCTGGCCATTTTGATTCTCTCAGTTTCTCATTTTTCCAATCTTAAATTCAATTCTCTACATTTCTGCAGCAATTTGTGATTTTTTTTAAAAAAATCCTCTTAAACATTCTCCAGCATTTTAGTGTGAATTTCTTGTAAAAAAATCCATTGACATAGACAGTTTAGACTAATGTATATATTTTGCAAGCAATTTCTCATCATATATTGCATTCTTATATGCTGTTTTCACTCAGTTTTATGCACACTTCCCCTAATGTATACATTTTTTAAACATAGGTTGGCAAACTGCATTGCAAATTCAAATAAGTGCAAATTTTGAAGGATGGCTGTGTTTTGGTTGTCATTATTTTGGAAAGTATAGATTTGATTCGCCTTGAAGTAAGAAGTGAATCAAATTTTTCAACCATCTCTACTCTGAATGCAAGTTGTTAGGAATCACAGATGGGGTGAGTGCTATGGTGTTCATATCCTGCTGGAAACTTTCCATAAATATCTGGTTGGCCACTGTGAGAACAGGATGCTGGACTGGATGGGCCATTGATCTGATCCAGCAGGTCTCTTCTTATGTGTTTGTGTTCTAAGAACCCTATTAACTGTATTTCAATGGATATAAGCCATTGAGTTTATTATTAAAGCTATATGAGCTGTATATTTCTAATTTTGATTGATACAACTGTTTTATTTGAATCCAAAAGTATGAAATCCAGGTCAAAAGGCTAGCTTTAGCCAAAGGTTGTCAGCTTACTAGCATGCAACTATAACTCTTGTGTTTACTAATGTGACCTTGTGTTATATATTATATTTCTTGCCAGCTACATGTTTAATGGCAAAGAAGTCAATAAAATATGTCAGCAAAGTTCATCTATCCATCTGTCTTTTTCTTGTCTTCTTGCATTTCATTTTGGAGACATTTTGGTGTGAGTAATTACAAATTCAATCCATAACTGAGAAAGTATGGACAGTGTTGAGAAAGTGGAACTCTTGCATATATTAACTATCTGTTTCACCTAGGGATGGGGGAGAAATTTTGATTCAGTTCACATTTAAAGGTGAACCTACCTAATTTGCACTTTCTCAAGCAATACACAAACAGAAACACAGCCAGCCTTTGAAATTCACACTTCTCTAATTACTGTAATGCCGTTCTCCAGCCAAAACAATGTGTACAAAAATGCATACACTACAGTAAAGGTTGCATAACATGCATCTATTAGTGAAAATAGTATACACAAATGCATTATATTGGGGTAAAATGCTTTCATTGCACAAGAACAAGATTGCATTGCGAAAGTCCTCCCACGGTTATGAGTTATGAGTTGGGCTTAAGCTGAAAGGTAGTGGCTGGTCCAAAAGAGCTTCATTGCCCCCATATCCACAAAGAACACTCATAAGACATGAACATTGGAACAAATATTATATTTATTAAAATATAACAGTTTGGAGAAACTATAGACTGAATTAACCAAATTCAGAAAGTACAGGCAGTTGAGGATTTAACTAATTCCGGTAGAGAAGCATCCTTCCAGACTCCTGGGCATATGATACAGCCACTGGCTGTGGCTCCGCAGCAAAGGATGGGGAAGAAATTACTCCCTCCTCGCTAGGTGAACCGTGGGTATGGATCTAAGATGTGCACCCAAACACAATTTGATTTGATTTGATTTATGGACAATTACTTTCCCAAAATATGTATATTAGGCAAAATGCATACAAAAATGTGTGTATTCGTCTTAAAATGCAGATGAATTTTCATGAGGACTTTTTTAACATTCACAAACTGATGTGGAAATGTGAAGAGCTGATTGGAAAAATGAGAAACTGAGAGAAAACAAAATGGACAGATTTACCAATCCATACCCACATACAACCTTAACAGACAAACCACTAAGCCACACTCCAAGTGCTAAATGGTGCATGATGCTCAGTACTATGAAGTTTGTCTCTTGACATCTTTTTGTTTGACAAAATGCTGCCATGATCGCAAATTTTCTCCTGCATAGAAAAACTCCTGCAATTCAGGTTTTGGGGGGAAAACTGTCGCAAAAGAAGATTTAGAATCCTATCTAGCCCCCTTCATTCAGACTGTCTTCTTTAGTTTGAAGCCTCCATTGCTACATTTTGCCAAAGAAATGTGGGGGACAAACTACATGTATCTAAATGTGTAATATAGTGTGTCACAGCAACCCTGTGTTCCCATATTATAGACCTGGGAGGGTGAGGTCTGGTAGAGTCTGAGCCATAGTGATTTTCTAAAAAGCACTTGTTGGATTCATGGCAAGGAATACCTGTGAAGAGTGACATCCTGGGTCACACCTTGATCTATTGATTAGGGCTGTGCTGTCCACACTCCGCAAGTCAATCCAGGGATCCAACCCAGGGAACATCTGACCCACCTAGATCTGGTCCTAAATCAATTTAAGGGTGGGGATAATCTGCAGATTTGATAAGCATTCCTTAAACCTCCTCATCCAAGTCATGAATGTTAGAAATGTTGAAGAGCACTCAGTCCAGGACTGAGCCCCGCGGTACCTCGCTTGTTACCTCTCCCTAGTTTGAGAAGCAACCCTTGATAAGTTCTCTTTGAGTACAATTCTGGAGCCAACTGTGGATCCACCTGATAGTTGTTCCATCCAGCCCACACTTAGCTAGCTTGCTAATCAGAATATCATGGGGCACTTTGTCAAAGGTTTTGCTGAAGTTGAGATATATTATGTCCACAGCATTCCCACAGTCCATCAGGGAGGTTACCCAATCGAAAATAGATAAGATTAGTCTGGCAGGATTTGTTCTTGATAAATCCATGTTGACTTCTAGCGATCACTGCATTGTTTTCAAGGTGCTTACAGACTGACTGCTTTATAATATGCTCCAGAATTTTATTTATTTATTTATTTATTTATTTATTTATTTATTGCATTTGTATACCGCCCCATAGCCGAAGCTCTCTGGGTGGTTTACAACAATTAAAAACAAATATACAAATTTAAAAACACATTTTTAAAAGCATTTGAAAAACACATGCTAAAATGCCTGGAAGAAGAGGCAAGTCTTGACCTGGCACCCAAAAGATAACGGCGCCAGGTGCACCTCATCAGGAAGTTCATTCCATAATTTGGGGGCCACCACTGAGAAGACCCTCTTCCTTGTTGCCATCCTCCCAGCTTCCCTTACAGTACGCACACGGAGGAGGGCCTTTGTTGTTGAGTGTAGTGGTGGGTTCATGTTGGGGGAGGTGTTCCATCAGGTGTTATGGTCCCAAGCCATGTAAGGTTAAAACCAGCACCTTGAATTGACAATTTTCACAGGTATTGATGTCAGGCTGACTGGTCTGTAGTTCCTAGGTTCCTCCTTTTTGCCCGTTTTGAAGATAGGGACAACATTAGCCCTCCTCCAGACATCCGGCACTTCACCCATCTTCCATGATTTCGCAAAGATAATAGAGAAAGTCGTTCTGAGAGTTCTTCAGCCAGTTCCTTCAATATTCTAGGATGCAGGTCATTGGGCCCTGGAGATTTGAACCCATTCAAAGTGATTAGGTATTCCTTGTTCATTTGTCTATTAATCTCAAACTGCAATCCTGCCCCTTCATCTTCACGTTTCCCAGGAGGGTCATAGACCTTCTTTTGTGAGAAGACGGACCCAAAGTAGGAATTGAGCAGTTCTGCTTTTTCTTTGTCATCTGTTATCATTTTACCACCTTCACTGAGTAACTATACCACCATTTGTTTTCTCTGTGTTTACTATGGATGTACCTGAAGGATCCAGTGTTGCCTTAACCCAACTCAGCCCATGTCCAAATCCCCCTTCCCCAAATCAGCCTGATTCAGTTTGGGCTTTGGCTGAATCTGGGGCTCACCCCTACTGTTAATCACTGTGCTACACTAACTCCCAAATTATCATTGAGTAAAATCTGTTAAACCCCATTCTACCTAACAGGAAAGAAGGAGGAGAAGGAGGAGAGAGAAAAAGAGAGAGGGGGGGGGAGAGGGAGAGAGAGAGGCATTTCTATCACACCCAATGAAGTCTGTCCTCAGGCCAGTTCAGAATTTAAAATCAATAAAATACTGTCAACAATACTTTTTTAAATTAAAAAAAAACACAGTCAATACATAAAACCAACACCAACATAAAATTAATTAGCTGAAAACAACAGCAAAAAGATGGTTATATTATTCCTTCCACTATTCTTTCAATGAGTTTAAAACCCTTTAAACCTGAGTGCAGGATCTTTTGCACTCTGAAGCTTTCCAGACACCTCCAACAGCAAGAAAGGAATGATGAACATATGACAGCCACATATTAAAACACCTACAGAAACTCTCCATTCTTTATATTATAATGCATACTTAAATATACCTGATATTAGTCAAATCTAATGCCTTGGCATGTGATTCAGGTACAAGGTATAAGCCTGTTACAATTAAACTCTGCTCATGAGTATGAATATATATATACATGATAGGTTTAGGAGAAGGAAAGGGAAGTGTCAAGCGCTTGTTCGTATGTTGCACTGAACACAGGTACACGTGTACAAATGTTTGTGTGAAAGAGTGTACACTTGTTGAGGTGAACATGGCGTATACATTGACTGAATATCACATGTGATTAACTGTATGTGAATAACAGCTCGACTGTTTTTGGACACAGGTACACAGCTTGCACACTCGTTGAATTTAAGTTGTGAACACCTCTAGAATGATGTACAGAGAGGGGGAAAATAAAAGAAATGTAAGCTTACAAGGAGTGCAAGCAGAATCTAAGAAGAATGAAAAATGAAATGGACTGCCTTCAAGTCAATTCCGACTTATAGCGACCCTATGAATAGGATTTTCATGGTAAGTGGTATTCAGAGGGGGTTTACCATTGCCTTTCTCTGAGGCTGAGAGGCAGTGACTGGCCAAAGGTCACCCAGTCAGCTTCATGGCTGTGTGAGTATTCGAACCCTGGTCTCTCCTGTGATTGGAGAGAAAAAAGAGGTTGGTCTGGATATTTCTATCCCAGGCAAATAGCAATGTGGGAGACTCAAGGGTGAAGGAGTTAAAGGAAGATGAATGGTAAGGGACAGGTGTAAGCTGAGAAAACAGAAGAGTAAGATTTAATCGGGCAAAGAACAGACTGGTTGTATGCTCTTACTAAGGAAAATATTAACACAGTCATCCCACATCTCCTACTTTGAGGTGTAAAGAGTGTCTCCTACTTTGAGAGAAAAAGAGCAAAAGGCTTGCTTCCTTGCCCTGGAAATTAAGATGTTTTTTCCTTCCCAGCTTGACTTTCCATCCAAATAAAAGGATTTGCATGGCCACCACAGGGAGAAGATACCAAGCTGAGTCTTAATCTGTTTATTCAGTGTACACTAGGCTGCAGTCCTGTTCAGGCTTACATGGAAGATAGCCACATTGAATTTAGTACAACTTACTTCTGTGTAAACAGGCATAGGATCCAGGTGTGAAAGAGTAAGGCTACATGCAAACAAGATGAACATGGATGGGATGCCACTAGTGCACAGTTACCTAACGAAGCCAGAGCAGCAAAGAAAAAAAAAGAAGTGCTAGACTTTCCTGTCCTTTCCTTTCTTCCCCGCATTGTTTCAACAGTTTTTTCCCCCTTTACGGCTATTAGCAGGTTTCAATAAGGGAAATTGTATGGGGGAATTAACCCCCACCTTCCCCAGTGCCATCATGGCCCACATCCAAATTCTAACTACAACTCCTTGCAGCTGCTTTTAAATGAAGAAAAATTGTTTGTTTGTTTGTTTGTTACATGTATATTCCCCCTTCCTCCAAGGTGCTCAAGATGGCCTACGTGGTTCTCCTTCTCACTGTGTCATCTTCACAACAACTCTGTCAGGTAGGTTAGGCTGAAAGGCGGTGACTAGCTAAAAGATCATCCAGTGTTGAAAGGCCATAGCTCAGTGGTAGAGGCCCATCTCCAGGTAGGGCTGGAATGTCCCCTGCCTGAAGACCTGGAGCTATTGCTGCTAGGCTGCTTTCACACATGGGGCTAATAGCAGAGCTTGGAAAAGTTACTTTTTTGAACTACAACTCCCATCAGCCCCAGCCAGCATGGCCACTGGATTGGGCTGCTGGGAGTTGTAGTTCAAAAAAGTAACTTTTCCAAGCACTGGCTAATAGTGCTAGTTTAACGGATTAAAAAGGTAGCTCTTCTGTCCCGATTTTTAAAATCCCTTTCACACTGCAGTACCTCTTGCGATAAGGAACAGTACTTTTTCAGCCGATATAGCAGCATTTCGCGCACCTGTCTTTCACACAGCTTGTATTCATCCCTCACCCATGCACACTGTTCCCCACTTTGTAGGTGTCCTGTTGCCATGCAAGTCCTCTCTCCCTTTAGGATCTGACTTTTTAAATTGTTTTAGTTGTATCAAGATGGGTGTGTGTGGGAAATGCTGCTGCTATCTGCGCCGATGCCGGAATACCAGTACAATGTTCATCAGGCAAAAAAAAAAGAAAGACCCATGCGACTAAAGGGCGGGAAAGCACTGCATGCTGGGATGTCTGTCACGTGAGTGGCAGCAGCTAGCGAAAAACTCCTGCGATCTTCCGGGTTCCCAGCCTTGCTAACGGATTATTTCTGGTATCATTTGTTGCAGAAATTAGCGCTATACTTGCACTACATTCCACCAGAATTCTGGAGCTACTCGGTATATCATGTGAAAGCTCAAATATAATGCACAAATTATCAGGTAAGAAATGGTCAGAATAACGGAATAAAGTGCAGTGTGAAAGCACCCCTAGTCAATGTAAACAGTACTGAACTTGATGGACCAATGGTCTGTTTCAATATAAGGCAGCTTTGTTCCTATCTTTGTGACTCAGTGGGGATTTGAACCTTGGTCTCCCAAGTCCTAGTCCAGTATTCTAACCACTACACCATTTCTGACTCACCAATCGTAGATCTCCCACATCACATCTACTTTGGCCCCTTATGATGGCCAGCAACTGTACTTTCACAGTACAACAGTCTCTTCTACCCTTTCCCTGTCCCTACCCAAGCAGTGGATGGAAATGCCAACCAATAGAAAATTAATGAACCAAATGCTGAGGGGTACAGGATGAATGGTTAGCACACATATTAAAAGGAGTAAGGCCCTTTGAACTCAATAGTGTTTGAAGTTTGCTGAGGGTTGTGCTGCACAGGAAGAGAGGAACTCATTGCAGCTTGCATTATCTTACCTAAACAGCCAGTTGGGTTGGTTGGGCAGTTGGACTAGCTCTGCTTCTCTCCCAGATGAGACAGTTTCCAGCAAGGATGCAACTGAAATAAGAACCAAATGTAGGCATTTAATTTATTTAAAAACATTACCATACTGTCCTTCCAGGGCAGTTAAAATAACAAGAAGATAGCCTACATATCAAAATCAAATATCATAGGTCATAGAAACATCACTGCCTGGCACCAAAAGGATAACATTGTTGGCGCCAGGTGGGCCTCCACTGGAATGGCATTCTACAAATGGGATGCCACCACTGAGAAGTGTCTCCCTCCCTCTCATTGCTACCTGCCTTACTTCAGATGATGTGAGCACCTGGAGGAGACCCTCTGAAAACAGCTTCAATTCACAGGGACATTAGAATGGGAGAAGGGGTTCTTTCAGGTGCTGTATTCCTCACATGTGTTTTCTCATCCTGAGTATTGAACTCTCCGCAAGTAGAGAAGCCATCCAGTGTAGAGAAGCCATCCAGTAGAGAAGCCATCCAAAAAAACAGAAGTGAACGAGCCCACTGGGCAACTGGAAATTGCCAAGCACAAATTTGTATGATTCAGAAGCTCATGATACCTTCAAAGAGCTGGTTTGTCTGTCCAATCAGTTAGATTGCCTCCCTTAGTCAATGTCTTGTATTTCATCCCTTTTTTACCCATTCTAGATGAAGGCATTGCTGCTTTGAAAACAATACCAAATCTTCTTTCTATTGGAATTATAATTCTAAAAACAGACTCTGGTTTGGAGAGAGAATATGAACTCTGTTTGATCTCACCACAACAAAGACATTTTGTTACACCTGTACTTCTGTCATTTGCCTAATTTAATGTGCATGTTTTTTGGCTGAGGGTTTATTTTAAGCACAATGCATCCAAGGATGGGATAGTGTTTAAATGATAATGTTGCAGTTATAAAAACAATGTGCAAGGGCAGGGCAAAATTTTAGATCCTTTATTGACCTAAAAACATGGGCAACTGAGTTAAAATTAAAAAAGAAAGCTCTGTATTTATTTCAATTGACCCATATAGGCGAGGGGAGGTTCTTCTTTTATTTTTATTCAGCTCTGGATTGATTTAAATAAGCTCACCACCTGGAATGGCCCACTGAATAGAAACAGGATGTGTCCCACCTGTGTAGACTATTGGTCAAAGCTAGATTAGTGCAACCAGTAAAGACAGCTAATGTCAGTCAGTTGAACCTTTCTCTAAAAAATAACTATGGATTAGATCTAGACTAACAGCCCAGTCTTAATCACCACCACTCCAAAATTGATGGCTCAGCGATGGGGTGCAAAATGGTGCATGGGTTCATTGTTGTTGGCCTCTGCTGGCAGAGAAGAGTACTGCTGGTGGGGGGGCATGACAAAGCCAAATCCTCAGCTCCCCTGAGGAATCTGTCTGTCTATCTACACATTACACATGTGTCTACATATTGTCATCATATCAACAGAACAGAATGAATTTTCAAATTAGCTCTTTCAAGCTAATTGTGCTTACACAAAAGACAGTCCTATTGAGCTTGATTCATAGATGTAGAGTGCATTTCTTTGCTTCTTAATGGGACATCCTCAATTTGACATATAATCCAGAAGATACAAAGTAGGGACATAGGGTTGTATTCAGTAAGTCTCACTCAGAGTAGGCCCATTGAAATTAATGAATCTGGGTTAGTCATGTTTGTTAACTTTCATGGATCTACTCTGAGCAGGACTAGAACTGAATACTACCCTTTGTGCATGGCTTGCTGTACACATGCTTCTTCAATAGAAAAAGGACTAGCCAACACTTTGGCATAACACCGTGAATCACATGCTCAGTTTCTTGCTAGACTTTCCCAAGACTTGATCTTGTATATGTTTACTGGAAAGTAAAGCAGGCTGAATAATGGTACTATTTCCAAGAGGCAGAGCAAACCAAGCACCTGATCTGCTGTGCTATGGCGGGGTGGGGGCTGAACAAGGTGTAGGTGTCCCTTCATTCAGCTCTGCCCAGCTGTGCTTCACAAGTAGGAAGCTCCACTACTGTGGAGGTTCCTGCTCAGTTTGCTGAAAGCAGAGACAGATGGAAACTGCAAGGAGAACCCCCTGAAACAGATTTTCTCAGACATGGGGAAGGGGCAGGAAGGGGGTGGAGGTGGAACAGTCAAGGATCCCCTGGATTTTAAGACATCCCAGCAAGCTTTGAATTGCTCTGTGTGTGCGTGCATGCACAACCCAGTCCTGTTTGCTATCCCAGTTCTGTAGCTGGTGTGAGTGGTGGACCTGCAGATACAGCGGAGGCTTTGCTGCTCTGTTAAGTCCCACTGCTGCCTGGCTGGGGTTGCACCCTAAAAGTGCATATAAATGGAAGTTTTATGAAATGACTTAGTGTGACCATGTGAGTTAGGAGCAAAGAATTACCATTCATAAACTGCGTGTACCATTCATATATTTGTAATTTGTCAGGCACTCAGAAACCTATTTTGGGTTTAAATGATATAAACAAATATAATAGCAGCAGCAGCAGCAATATACTGCCTTTGAGAAGCGTAATGAGATATTTAGATCTCAGATTTTCTTCTGCAATTTCCCAATTGTTATGCCTCACCAAATGTTCATCTTGTTCCTAAAATATGGAGCATGGGATATATGTGTGTATACACACACACACACACACACACACACACACACAGAGAGAGAGAGAGAGAGAGAGAGAGAGAGAGAGAGAGAGAGAGAGAGAGAGAGAGAGAGAGAGAGAGATGAGGTAAGTTAACAGTTAATGTGCATAACTACTGGTCAATGTGCACATTCTCATTGAAAATGTGCACATCAGAACAGGGAATTGTGCACATTTCCTGGTCAACACCCATAATCTTCAACAGGCCTTGGGGAATATGCATATCTCAACTGCATTTTGTACATTCTCCAGGCAACATGCTCCTTCTCCAGTCAGTATGAATAGTCTCTAAGAGACATGCCCTTGTTTTCTATCTCTAGTTCAGAAGGGTGCAATCTGCTCCCCTCCCCCGGGCTGCTTCTGGGTTGAAGTAATAAAAGAAATTGCAGAGTAAGAGGGGCCATGGATGTACCTGCAGGGGTGGGAAAGGGTGAGGCAGCCTGGGCTCACATGATGGCATTACGCCTGTTTCAGGCTCCAGGGTGGTGCAGTAATTTGCCTACTCCTCCCCCGCCTTCTGCCCTGGCTGGCATGAGTAACAGGGCTCTGGATGTGGCCATGGCTATTATGCTCTGTTGCCAGGGTTTGAACGATGTATATAACTTCTATTTCCTACTGTATATCTTTGCATTAAGTGCAGGAAGGAGGTTGTACAGATATGTACAGTCAGTGCTGGTCTATGATAGCCATGTAGATTGGTGGTGCAGGAAAGAGGCCAGCAAAATCAGCACCCAGTGAAAAATTAGAACTGGATATGTAAGAGCAGCACATTCAGTGTTCTACATGGTTCTTTCCTTGCTTTGCCTCCTTCTGTCATAGTGGGACTGAAACGGTTAATGAGAGCCTGCAGTTTATGGTAGAAAGCTCCTCGAGATATTGATTTATTCTTTATTTAAGGAAACCGTGTGCTGCTTGGCAGGGGTGTTGTTTCCAGAGCACATTTGTTAGAACAGGCTGCCTAAGGAGCATGTTTACCAAGGGCAATGAACATCAATCAAAGGTACCTGCAAAGCACTCTTCCATATGTGTACAGTAACAGCATGCCTGCCATAGAGCATGCTTCTCCCCTACAGTCTTCCAACTCTGATTTGTAGAGACAAAGTGCTGGCAACTCTGTTGACCTGCCAGAAACTAACCTCAGACGATGGCCACTTGGCCTTTCTCCTTGACAGATGTTGGTCCAGACACTTAGGAGTATATTTAACTGCAGTTCAGACAGCCAAGATAGTTTCAAGTAACACTCAAGCATGAAGTAGATGGCTAGATCTTTTCATTGACAGTTTGGATAGGATCCAGGACTCTCTCAAGAGCAAATGGACATTTCCCCTCCAGTCCCACCTCTCTCTTCTTTGCCTACTTGTATTGCTAGCAAAATGTATTTGGGAAACAATTCAGAGAGGAATCAGTGGATTCATTTGAGAATCTGCCTAAGATTCACAACAAAAGTTGCCTTTTGGCATTGCCTCCTGATTTCACCTAAGGTAAAATTCAGGGCTAATGATGGGACCTGCTTGGGCAAAAAGTTTGAAGAAACTCAGAGAGAACTTTAAACTATTCCAATAAGTTCATTTTATCAGGGTAGATAGCAGGGTTGCAATGATGCATATTCCTCATGTGACCATTATACCTATTACATTGCAACCTATTCTTAATAATGTTGACATGCTTTTCATCATATGGGTGAGCAGAATCTTTTACTCAGCATTTCATTAAATAATTGCACCATGGATTGCTCACTTGAGGACTAACTACACTTGACACTAACATCATGGTTTTTAGCATGTGTTTTTAAATTGCTTTTTAAAAAATGTGTTTTTAAATTTGTATATTTGTTTTTAATGTTTTTAATTGTTGTAAACCGCCCAGAGATCTTCGGCTATGGGGCGGTATACATATGCAATAAATAAATAAATATGGTTAGCAGTAATTTTTTTTAAAACAACAACAACAACTAGATAAACACTAGGGATGGAGTGATTGTTACCAAAATCACAGCATGCTAGGAAGGGAAGTTTAGACTTTTCAGCTGCAACCACAGCAAAAATCACACCTATACACCATATGTGGCAATTAGAATTGGGGGCGGGGAAATCCCAGTTGAGGCCAATGGGTTTGTTGATGCCATTGGTCTCAATGGGCTGTGGGTGGAAGGCTTAAACTTTATCTCACTATGTGCTGTGGTACTGATGACTATTGTCCCTTTTTAAAAAAATATGACATGATTACTAATAATCTAGTAATTATTAGTAAACACTAGTAATCATGTTATTAGTGTTACAAATGTAAGCCCACTGCTTACTGTGCACTTCTATCTACTCATCTGGATTAACCTCTGCATGTAAAATGGGAAGTGTGAGCCCATGATCCCTCCTTTTCACCACACAGATAATATGGTGCATGCCACAGGATAGGGATATCTCATCATCCCACATGCGGTAAACCAGCCCTGCTGAGTGAAGCCCCGGATGTCTGCCCCAAAGTCCTGTCCTCTTGAAAGCAGCACTGCAGATTTGTATCATTTTCCTTGGGGAAGAACCCACCAGTTTTAATACACAGACCCAATGCATGCCTGGACTGAGTCTATGAATTAGATTCTGACATTTTTATAAAAATAATCTTGCTAAAGATGGTTCAGTTGCACCTTTTCCTATCATGGTCAAGCCTGGTTTTTAAATGAATACCTTTCTAAATAATCTTCATCACAGAGAATATTGAAGCTTCCTTTGTGTGTGTGTATGTGTGGGGAAATCATTCCATTTAGATTTTTAAATCTGCATGATTGTATATTTATCTAACTAAAACTGTGTCTTTTCTGCTTCCTACTTCATCACTGACCACCACATGTGTTCACTTGGAAATTCTGTAGATACTGCCCAGAGCAAAATATGTCACTGCCTAGATTTCACTTGCTGCTCTGCATGAAAGATTGGCAGAACTAAATTTGGAAGCTGATGCAGCCGCCATTCTAAGGAGGCTGAGATGTATGGAACTGTACGGGGGTCGTTTCCTCTTGTCACCATCAACTTGAAAAGCTATTTATATTAAAAAAATGACTCACTAACTGGAAAAGAAACTATTCTAAAAACTATCTCTATTTTTAAGCTAGTCAAACTTTCCCCCCCTATTGACTATAACTGTAATCTTGGCTAATCTAATACACACTTACCTGGGAATAAGTCCCATGGTATTTGAATAGACATGCATAATTCCTTTTAACAAAACCTCTGTGTCGCCAACTATATGACAGCCTTAGCTAGAATTGTGTAGAAGTGTAATAAGTATGGGAATAAATTTATTAGGTTGTATTCAAGTACGTCCTACTAACAGTATACCCATTGAAATTAATATAGTCATGTTAATGGTCCTGTCCATTAATTTCAATGGGTCTAGTCTGAGTAAAATTAGCATTAAATATACCCATTGTTCCCAGGAGGAAAAAAAGTTTTATATTTTATGACTGATGTGAACACTGATTTATATAACATTTCTAATATTGGAAAATTGTGGCTTTTTATTCTTTCCATTTTAGAGGGAGAATATATATATATATGTAGGGTTTTCATGATAAGCAGTATTCAGGGGTGGTTTTACCATTGCCTTCCTCTGAGGCTGAGAGGCAGTGACTGGCCCAAGGTCACCCAGTGAGCTTCATGGCTGTGTGGGGATTTGAACCCTGGTCTCCCAGGTCATAGTCCAACACCTTAACCAATACACCACACTGGCTCCATATATATATGGAATTGTATGTTGTTGAACACACATAAAACCCTATATATATATATATCACACACACACCTAAAGCCCTTTACACTGGCCACTGGGACTCCTCCCTATTAGCAGCTGTTTGATACAGAAGCCAAACAAGTAAGGCCCATGTATATTTTCTGAGCTTGGTATCATGAAAGGCTGTGGTTCAGTGGTAGAGCATCTGCTTTGCATGCAGAACATCACTGGTTCAGTCTCCGGCATCTCCGGGTAGGGCTGGGAAAGACCCTTCACCATATAGCCTGGGGAGCCACTGCCAGTCAGTGCAGGCAATACTGAGCTACAGCTGTGTCTCATTTCCTGTATTACTGTACCAAAAGCACATTTGACTTCATATTAGAAGGACTGAGTTTTGTGCTTAAACAAAACAAGCAAAGGCTACTAGT
Organism: Rhineura floridana; assembly: GCF_030035675.1. NCBI lineage: Eukaryota > Metazoa > Chordata > Lepidosauria > Squamata > Rhineuridae > Rhineura > Rhineura floridana. The sequence goes on along the minus strand of NC_084480.1, from coordinate 234,128,122 downwards.
AGGACCAGGAAAATGTTGACCCATCTAGTACTTTCTGTCTTCCAAGTGACAAAGACATTCTCCAGTGCTCTTGGGGAAATACCATTGTCTCTCTTCCCTCAGTTCACGGATGGGGAGGGGGGGATACACAAGTGGAAGGGATGGTAAAGTGCACCAGGGGATGTACTTCCATGCGGGCTACAATGAAGTGATGCTGTAATAAATCTTCACATTAGACAAGGAATACTAATGAATTTAAACAAGATCAGATTAGGGTGTTTGGATTCAGCCAGGAAAGGCACAGATAGGAGATGATCTTTTCCCCACAAATTTAAAGAGAGGAGAAAATGGTACAATAGGGCTGTGGTGATATAATTCATTGCTACTATTTACCTGCATTTTTTTGTTTTGTTTCAGGGAGGGACCAAGGCTGGGTTGTCCATAAAAAGCTGAATCTGCTATGAATTTATTATAAGGAAAGGGAGAATCCTCTTTCTTCCTTTTGCTTTTTCTTCTTTACCTTTTTTACTATTATTAATCTGAGCTGCCCCCATGCAAAAAGCCTTTCCTTTTAGCATAATTATTTCTTCTGTGATGCTTCAGACAAAAGAGTAAAATGTGTACATCACATACATTTTTCTACCCTTGAGAGAGGATGCTTTCCATGGAAGGCATTATTTTGTCCTGCAGAGCCATTGCTAGGAAGAAGAGTGCCTCGGGTGATGTAACTATCTCATGGGGCACTCTCTCTCCGCCCCCTCCCCTTTGTCATTATTTATAATATCTAAGCTACTGGTAGTAGATCAGTGTTTGTATGGGTAATGTATTCCATGAGCCTCCTCTATCCTTCACTTCCCTGGCAGAGCTGACTACAAAAAGTCCAAAGCTTTGCAATGTCACTATGCTGTTAATATCTCTACAGTAAACTCTTAAGTGAATCTGACAGTTGATAGTGATTATTAACCTTGTGCCAAACCAGTAATTAATCCATTCAAGCTGTAAAGGAGAGAGAGAGAGAGAGAGAGAGAGAGCTGGGGTGGGGGAGAAAGCAAAGCAAACTCTCTTGCTGTGGCTCAGTGATTTTGCTGAATCCAAGTGCCCTAATCTGATATTATTTAAACTCATTAGTATTCCCTGTCTAATCTGGAGATTTATTACATACATCATTTCCTTACAACTCATACACTCATTTGCAATTTCCAAGCAGCATTTTTTTCTCTGCACATTTCAGTCTTGGGGGAAAAAAACTACCTTTAATGAAATACATATTTTTAAACAACAACAACATGCTATTGATGCATTATTTGTTATGCACATCCAGTTTCTTCTCTGATCCCAATAACTCCTTCACCCCTGCAGCACCACCGAGAAATCATTTCCCATGAATTAGGAATTTCATATAGAAAAGAAAGTAAAGGACATGTTCCACTCTATACCTCGGATACTGCTTCTCAAGGAAGCAGGGGCCCTGAGGATCTGATGTATTATGCATCCAAAATTAACCTCCACTGGGGAAGATGGGGAGCCATATTCTTCAGAAATGACAGCCCCTTCCTAGGGCACAATGTTAGCATGGATTGGCCCCTGGAGGCCCACATGAGCTATATTCACACCATACATTCATTCTACTGTTGCACGCCTCCCCCAATCTCAGAGCAGTGAGATTTTGGGGCTCCCTGCACTCATCCAGGGTTTGGTTTCCTTTGAGAAGAAGGTCAGTGGAGACTGCGGTGTCTTTATGAAATATGGTTTATTTATTTATTTATTTATTTATTTATTTGATTCAATTTCTATACCGCCCATAGCAAGCTCTCTGGGCGGTGCACATCAAGTAAAAAACACAGCAAATACAATTTAAAAACAACCTGGTCATCAGATTACAATTTAACTGTCTGTTAGAACATTAAGTACAAAATACTAAAATATTAAAAATGTTAAAAAATGTTAAATGTATTTACACACATTCCAACCTGAGCTCAAGAATGGAGGGGTTCAATACATCAGCAGTCTAATAACCAGCTTTTCCATCTGGGTGCAGGGGCATCCTATAGCCATGATGCAGAGGGATAGCCTCTCTGCGTGCCTGCAGCCCCAGCCATACTCTAGAACACATTAAAACTACAAGCACAAAACTCTCCTAGGCTCCAGGAGGGGGGGAATGCTCTTCTGAAGAGTTTCAATAACAAAAGGATCTTCCTGGCCCATTTCACCAGTTGGCGGGGCAACCGAAAGGCCCATCATCTTACCTGGCCACTCCATTTGATTAACAAAGGAGATTCATCTGGCTAGCAGAGCCAGCCCCCTCCCCCCAGGCATAGGATTCCAAATCAGAGGCTGGAAAGGTGACCCATAGAAATCATCTATTCCAACCCCCCCATGCTCATAACACTACTATTGTTCCACTTTATTCAGTCATGACTTTCCCCAAAGAATCCTGGAAAGTGTAGTTTAAAGGGTACTAAGATTTGTTAGGAGACTTCTATTCTCTTCACAGAGTACAGTTGTCAAAGTGGTTTAACAGTCAGTTCCTGTTCCCAGAGAACTCTGAGACCTATAGCTCTGTGAGGGCAATAGGGGTCTCCTAACAACTGTCAGCACCCTTCACAAAGTGTACTTCCCAGGATTCTTTGGGGAAGTCATGATTGTTTAAAGTGGAATAATAGTAGAATAAATGTGTGGTGTGAATGTGGCCCTGGTCGCGCTTGCTGATTTTCAATTTACAGACTATGCTGTAATTGACTTGAAGGCATATAACAACAAATGAGCTGCCATGCACATTCTTAGTTGTTTTCAACATTATTTCTGTACAACTTTGTGAATTTTGCAGCTAATGAAAAATAATTTTAGCTTCATTACTTTTATATCACATCAATGGTGGGGATCCTCAGGCCCATACACTCAATGTCTCCCTCCAGGCAGTTGTGGCTGGTGGCTCCATGCCAGTAGGGCAGTGGAGTCCACTTTGGGTTTTAGTCTGAACTTTCAAGCACCTTGGACAGCTCCTTAAAAGTTCAGACTAAAACCCAGAGCAGATTCCACTGCCCCACTGACATGGAGCCACCAGCCACCATTGCCTCCATGCCTCTCTATCCAGCCTCAGAACTTTAACTAGGCCACATCCCTTCTCCATGCCACACACCCTCTCCCCATACTGTAGTTCTTACTGATCCTGATCCATATCCTCCTCAAGTGCTTTTTTTCTGACTGGAATTGTTTGAATTCTTATCAGCTTGGATGTATGTTGGAAAGAGTGGGTGTAGAAATGGATGGAAGGAAACCTATTTAACAAAATTAAGACCATTGATCCACCCACTTTTGTTTCTGCCCCACTGATAAATAGCCCCCCAAGAGAATGTGGCCCCACACAAAAATAATGTTCTCCACTCCTGTATTGCATTATTTGATTGTGTCTGTTGCATACAATGTGACAATATGAATGGTGATCCTGAATATGTTTAGGCACATATACATTCTAGGGATGACATCAAAACTCAGAAAGTTCAGTTATAAAGGCAAACTCAAGGTTTTGCCCCAACAAACCCAATCTGATCGGTACCCAAAGTTTGGGCTTGATTCAGCACCATCATTCTTTCTCTGTGAGGCTTCCTCACCGCTGCCTCCCCTTTCCCAGTCTTACCTTTGTGAGGGACAACTCATAGCAGAAAGCATCCTGGCAGCACAGGACACTTAGAACAATGTGCAGACCAGAACTTAAGCAACCAACCAGATTCCATCATATTCTATCATATCGCCCAGAATGTATACAACAGGATGGAGTGCCATGGAACAGGATGGAACAGATCTATGTCGGAATGCCAAAATCAGACAGAATTAGCTGCTCAGCCCATCCCTAATTCCAGCCTGCTAAACACCACAATAAGCTTCCTTTAAAAAGAAACTTGCTGAAATTTAGACTTACAGCAGCTTTTCCCCTCTAAAAGGGTGGGGGACCTACTAAGTTTGTCCACCCGCAGAGACTAATGGATCCGGATGGTTTCCAAAGGGCTCTGGGGAGTTTTCTGGCTGATAGGGCTGGCGCTCCTGTCGAAACTCTGGTTGAACTATGGAATACATAAATGACCCAGATGGTTGACATGATTGCTCCTGAGTGCCCTCTCCTGTGTAGAGCTCATACGGCTCCATGGTATACCTCAATGCTGAGAGAGATGAAACAATATAGGAGACGGCTTGAGTGCAGATGGAGACGAACTCCTGGTGGATGCAATTACACACTGGTAAGTGCCTATGATAAGCTGTATTTAGGGGCAGTGAGGGCAGCAAACAAACAATATTTTGCTGACACTATCAAATCATCAATCTGCCACCCAGCTGAGCTCTTCAGAATTGTCCGGGGGCTATTACACGCTGGCCCCAAGGACATGGTAGAACCATTGGAGATCTGCTGTAGTGAATTTGCTAGGCACTTCCAGGATAAAAATCTTTAGCATCCGCCAGGAATTAGACTCCAGTGTTATAGCAGGTGAATCAAGCGAGGTATCCAGAGCACAGCCTTGTCCCAATTTCTTGGATGAGTTTCAATTGGTAGAGCTTGAGGACATTAACAAGGTGCTTGGACAGGTTCATGCAACCACTTCTGTGCTGAATCCTTGCCTTTCTTGGCTAATAAAAGCTAGCAGGGATGGAACAGCCAACTGGGCCAGGGAAGTGATTAATGCCTCTCTGTGAGAGGGGGTGGTCCCTGGCTGCCTGAAAGAGGCAGTAGTGAGACCACTTCTGAAGAGACCCTCCCTGGACCCAGAAAATCTTAATAACTATAGGCCAGTAGCAAATGTTCCATTCCTGGGCAAGGTCCTTGAACGAGTGGTGGCAGGCCAGCTCCAGACACTCTTGGATGAGACCAATTATCTGGATCCGTTTCAGTTGGGTTTCAGGCTTGGTTTTGGCACAGAAACAGCCTTGGTCGCGCTGTATGATGACCTCTGTAAGGAGAGAGACCGGGGAAGTATGACTCTGTTGAATCTCCTTGATCTCTCAGCGGCTTTTGATACCATCGACCATAGTATCCTTCCAGGAAGACTGGCTGAGTTGGGAGTGGGAGGGACTGCATGGTGGTGGTTCTGCTCCTACTTGCTGGGTTGGCTCCAGAAGGTGGTGCTTGGGGAACATTGCTTGGCACCCTGGACTCTCCGGTTGGGTTCCGCAGGGGTCAGTTCTGTCTCCCATGCTGTTCAACATCTACATGAAACCGTTGGATGAAGTCATCCGGAGCTTTGAAGTGCATTGCCATCAGTATGCTGATGACATGCAGCTCTATTTCTCCTTTTCATCTTCTTCAGGTGAGGCTGTCAATGTGCTGAACCACTGCCTGGCTGAGACAATGGACTGGATGAGGGCTAATAAACTGAGGCTCAATCCAGGCAAAACTGAGATGCTGCTAGTGGGTGGTTCTTCTGACCAGATGGTGGATGTCCAACCTGTCCTGGATGGAGTTGCACTCCCCCTGAAGGAGCAGGTTCGTAGCTTGGGGGTTCTCCTAGAACCATCTCTGTCACTTGAAGCTCAGGTACCCTCAGTGGCACGGATTACTTTTTACCAAATTCGTTTGATGGCCCAGCTACGCCCCTATCTGGACAGGGATAACCCGGCTTCAGTTGTCCATACTCTGGTAACCTCCAAGTTAGATTACTGCAATGCACTCTACGTGGGGCTGCCTTTGAAGATGGTTTGGAAATTGCAGCTTGTGCAAAATGCAGCGGCCAGATTGGTAACAGGGACCAGACAGTTTGAACATATAAAACCGATTCTGGCCCGCTTGCATTGGCTGCCTGTATGTTTCCAAGCTCGATTCAAGGTGCTGGTTTTAACCTATAAAGTCTTACATGGCTTAGGACCACAATACCTGATGGAACGCCTCTTCCAACACGAAGCCACATGTACACTACAAGGGAAGCTGGGAGTCTGGCAACAAGGGAGAGGGCCTTCTCAGTGGTGGCCCCCAAATTATGGGATGGTCTCCCTAATGAGGTGCGCCTGGTGCCAACACTGTTATCTTTTTGGCACCAGGTCAAGACTTTACTCTTCTCCCAGGCATTTTAGCATGTGTTTTTAAAATGCTTTTTAAAAATGTGTTTTTAAATTTGTATATTTGTTTTTAATGTTTTTAATTGTTGTAAACCGCCCAGAGAGCTTCGGCTATGGGGTGGTATACAAATGCAATAAATAAATAAATAAATTTAGAGAAAGGTAATAATGTAATTTTATTTGTGAACATATCTTGGAGTTATGACGTGGTGAGCTCATGATGTGTAAACTATTTGAGGTCAATATAGTAGATGTTGAAAAGCGAAACTTAATTTTAGTGTGTGATCTACATACATATTTCTTTTGTACTATCATACAGTTTTGCAGAGGGAGTTGGACTTCATCATAAGCTCATATTTTGATTCTGTTAATGTATTTTTCTTTATATTCTCTGCTATAGTATTTTCTAATTTTACAGGGGGAAATAAGTAAAAAATCTGTAATAATATTGATATATATTGGAGATAGACATAATCCTCTGCATGCTAAAAAGTAAGATTGTCTAGTTTTCTCTTTAAAAAGAAAAGCCGTTATTTGGTACAAGATTGTACCATTTTCTAGTGTGAAATACATTACTGATATTGGTTGCTACTATATGATATAGTCAACATTTTGCATCTTTGGTAAAGGTGAATAGAGTTACAGAAGAAGTTATGTAATATAAGAATTAGATATACTTCTGGATTTCTGTTCATCTCCACATTATTCAATAGCTCCTGTTGAATGACCAGGCAGACAGTTTGTGTAAAGTTCTTCTGACAATTCCATGTCTAACATTTTTAAAGCAATCAACAGCCTAAATAAGAATAACTAGATAGGGAAAGATTGAAGGGAATGGATATTGCAATTGAAGATATATTCTATTGAGGGATACTTCTGATTCTGTTGCATTTATTATATTACTATAGCTTGCACTTGCATTGTGTTATTTATTTATTTAAATATTTTAACCCGTATTTCCATATGAAATATTACAAGGTGGTGTACAACCTAAAAACACTATACTAAAATAAAAACATTAAAAACATCAACACATGAGTAACATCTGATTGACAAAAATCTCAGGTTCAAAAAGCCTATCTGAATAATACAGTTTTCAGAAGATGTCTGAACCCAAAGACCAAGGATGACTCCTGCTAAACCTCTGTTGGCAAGGAATCCACAGGGCAGGGCCTGCCACATTAAAGACTTGTTCCCTGGTAAAGGCCAGCCAACCCTCAAGGGTATGTGGGACCACCAAAAGTGCCCCATCAGAAGACCTCAGCAATCAATGTGGAGCATAAAGAATTAAGTGGTCCTTAAGGTATTTTGAGCTGAGTTGTTTAGGGCCCTTAAGCTTGGACACTTAAAGCTTCAATGAAAACTGCACTTATAAAAACTAAGTCAACTGAAATGTAAAGATGTAAATGGGAAAAAGTAGATGCCCAACAGCAAATAAATGTAAAATCGAGCAATTTGTGCCCTCAACAGCCAATATGGCCATCTTAAATCTATTTTAAAAGAGGTTCTGGACTGAACTCCTAGTTCACCTTGGCTCAAATTAATCCCTACTTACAGTTAACTTCGTCTTCTCATCAAGTTCTTGGTATCAATCTTCAAAAAATGTTTAGGAAAATCAGGTGTCTGCTATATGCAATGCTGACTTGTGGTGATTTGACAACTCACTTCAACTCTATTTAATGATACAGATCAAGTAGACCAGAAAGAAGAATTTGAGAGCTGGTGATGACTGTTTTGGTCATGGGTATCTGACTGTAGAATGAACTTCCAGAACAGATTAGAATAATTCAGAGTCTGGCCACCTTTGAGGTCACACTTCAAGACCCTCTCCTCTGATAAAGCTTTCCCATCACAATCATGCTGGCACTCGTTAGCATTTCCCATTTTTCTTGCTCTTCAAATAGGGCTTCACACAACCAATGGGGAAAATGAATCCGAGGTTCTCTGAAGGGCATCAAGAGCTCTCGCCATCTTATTAACATAGAAACAAAAAATTAATCTGGGTCTTCACAAAAGTATTCCATTTTAAAAAGTTAATTCATGAAGTTTTCAATGTAACAGATCAACTCGAACTCCAAAAACAATTTTTGCAAACAAATGTTTTTCTTTAATTTTAATTTAATAGCTGTAGTAGAAACCTGATGATTCCAAAAACATTGTATACAAATATTCACAGAGCAAAATGATAAATAAATCTCATTGACTCCTACAGTAGGGTTACTACTACTACTACTGTTATAATAATAATACCATTTCATCAAATTTATTAGAAGAAGCTCATTACAATATATGAGGGTCATCGCCTCTTGACAAAACTAGAAAATGTCCTAAGTGTCTGAAATGTAACCAATAAGTATTTCTCCAAATGTTTATCATCTTATCGAATGAGAGAACACATTTTAAGATGAAGCTAGTAGCAAATTGGTTTCTTCTTAATTTTGATTACATTGATTTAATGTTAGATGGAAGTCTCCAGCTAATTGCAGCATGAATTATAGCCTGAAATGTAAGCATGCTGCTCATAAAATAAGGCATAAGCAACCTAGTGTGGCATGAAGCGGCTTCTGTGTGGGGCAGAGCTACTACACTAGTTGCCCAGCAGATGGGTTGCTATTGTATACTTCGAGGGGCAGTGGCGGGGAGGTCAGCATCAATCCAGCACTCCTGATGGTACATTTTCTGCTTGCCAACCTCACTGCCACCTCTCCCCTTCCCCTCTTCCTTCTGTAGAACTTGCCTGTAGATGTAATAATTCCTGTATGTTAATTAAAAGTGTAGAAGGTAATTATGGTATAGAGTTTGTACCAGCCACAAGACTTGGGTTTTGGACTCCTCGGTGCTTTGAAGTGGTCTGAAACACTTCAGAGGCTATCCAGTTCAGGTCAGGTCTGAATCCAATCCTGATTAGGAAAAAAATGAAGATTCATGACTTTCCCATTCGCCATCCTGGAGTAATTTAAAGATGACTAAAACTTGTTTTCCTTTTGACAGAACTAGACCAAGAGTGTAGACATAGTAGCCCTTCCTGAATGAATGAAGCTTAACAAATTATAGATGAATGGATCCAGGGGGGTTGTGTTGGACACCTTTATGTTTGTTTGCTTGCTTTTAAATGAATGGTCTATAACGTTTTTAAAGTTTTTGATAGAAGTGGATGAAATTTGCAGGCCTGTTATCTTACCAAATGTCAGAATGTTGAGGGGGTTATGTGTTCTACCAAATGCCAGAAGGTTTTTAGGGAGTTATGCTGAATGAAGAAACAGTGCCTGGCTTGGTATTTGTTCAATTGATACCAAAAGTCAGTGAAACTGAAACCAAAGCTGATTTGACAGGAGTGGATGAGGGGGCATGTAGTACACAGGAAGAAGAATGCACAGTATTTTCCAGTAAAGCACAACTAACAGGACCAGCTAAGTTTACACAACAGACAAGAACATGGTGACACAGTACATCAACATCCCTCTCCCAAGCACTGTGATTGGAGATCCCTGGTAAAAATCATTTCTTCTGAGCAGTTGCTAGGCCTGTCAGTCTCAAAAGAGGTTCCCTCTCATTTCTTTCCACCCTGCCATTTTCCTCATATTGCAAGCTCGAAGAGAAATGTTTCCATTTTTGCAGATAAATTGTGTGCATCATTTTTAAAAAAATTCAACTTTCCATTTCAGTGGTCCCTCCCTTGGTTCAGGGCAGAGCTTGGAAAAGTTACTTTTTTAAACTACAACTCCCATCAGCCCCAGCCAGCATGGCCACTGGATTGGGCTGATGGGAGTTGTAGTTCAAAAAAGAAACTTTTCCAAGCTCTTGTTCAGGGCACTTCATGAACATCCCACTTCATCTTGGAAAAATTCCAGAATGGTCCAGGGTGCACCACTTCAGTTCAGGATTCATCCAAGTCCAATGCACACCTGTATCAAAGACCCACTTTTAACAGGTAACTAAAAAGATCAGATGCTTTTCAAAAATGTTCTTTCCACCATCTACAAACCAAGAAGCATTAAATGATTTCCTTCTCTGTACTGCATATCTTAAAGAAACAGCATTTTTTAATCTTTGTCCCAATGTGTGAAAAACACATTATGATAATTTACTTAATATGTCATCAAAACTATGCTTAACACTTCACAAAAGGATGAAATCACTGCCCAAAGGGATGTGCAATAGGAAGAATATCCATTAAGTTTAACTCATTCACATTAAAATGTAAATATGAAATGAAACCTATATGGAATTTTGGCTGCAAACACTGCCTAGTCCAACAAATACATTGCTTTCATTGCAATATGTCAACAAGAACACTAAGTATAGTTCTCTTAAAATATGTTTGGCTTTTCTTTTACCTTATTTCTGTCTCAGCTTCTCTGTCAGCTTAATTGAGTCTTCCCAGCATGAAACCATTAAAGTTCTTCAGAATGCACAGAAATTAAACTCCTGATGGATCCCGTGGCATAAGTGACAAGCATTTGCCGACTAGCTACAACAGGAAACAAAGGAGTTTATGCCTTCTTTATGTTGCTATAGTATTCTCTGTACTAGAGCACAGATTGATTTATGTAGATTTATAGCTAAAACTATTTCTGAGGTTGAAGGCTTTAGTGCCCCATTTTTTTTCTACCAGATTTCACTCAGCCTTCAGCCTGACAAAGAGCTCTGGAACTCAAAAGTTTAACTCATGACTTAGTGGCATTTTGTTTTGTTTGAACAAAAGGCATTACCATACTGTAGATTTTGGATTTCCTAATGGACCAACATGGTTAGCTAATTGAGGTAGATCACTATTTTTTTCTAATTTAATTGATGGGAAACTGAGTCATTCCCATGGCTACTCAATAAGTCTGCTGCTAAACTGGGATTTCCTGCTGATGAAAAAGCACTGCTTTATGCCCTTCTTCACATTGCCATCTTCTCTGGGAAGTGCTGGCATGAACGAACTGTCAGTTGTCCAGGTGCCGGGGGCCAGGATATCTAGAACCATAATTATGATCACTTATGTTTATTCATGATTTTGATTAATATCAATGGCTTTCAATGGTTTTATACCATATAGTTTTTTTATATTGTACTGCTGGTTTCTTTTTTATTGTTTGGTTTTATTGTGTGTTGAAAGCTTCCTTGAGGGCTTTTTTATAGTGGAAAGATGCCGTAAAGCTTTACATGAGTGAATTAATAGAACAATTAAGGACCAAATATGATATGTTAAGGACTAAACAGTGATTTGCAATGACATGTAGTTTGACTTTTGGGGGGCTGCAGCAGCATTTTGAGAATTCCCATGTATGTGTCACAGTGGTGGTGGTAAGGAAGAACATAAGAAAAGCCCTGTTGGATCAGCGTTTAATCCAGCATCCTGTTTTCACATTGGTCGACCAGATGCCTAGTGGATGCCTAGTGGATACCCGCAAGCAGGAACTCAGTGCAACAGCGCTCTCCTCACTTGCAATTCCCAGCAACTGGGCTCCAGAGGCATGCAGCTTTCAACAGTCCAGCGTCTTCAATGTTCATCCTTTGGTTCTTTTTCTGTTTAAGGTTGTGCTCTTCACCCAAGCTGCTTTTCTGTCCACAGAAAGCTTTGTCAGAATCCTTTCACATTATGCACCTTATCTTCTCACTTCCATTTGCCTGGCTGTTAGCTGGCACCTAGCTCGGAGTGAACAGCTAAGGTATGTAAAGGGAAAAACGTTGCTGTTCACTCTGGAAGAAAAATATTGAAGAGGTCTTTACTTAAGTTCCTCACCTGAAGATAAACTGGCTGACCTATATGGGGTGATCATAAGTGGCTGTGAATGTTTGAAAAGACCTGGGCCAAAATGGTTGGCTGCAGTTCTAAATAGGGATGGATGAATCTGTCAATTTTGGTTTCTTCTCAGTTTCTCACTTTTCCAGCCTTAAATTCAGTTCTCCACACTTCCACATCAGGGTGTATTTTTTAAGTCCCCATGAAAAACCATCACCATTTTAATGTGTATTTGTTTGTATGGGGTTTTTTTTGCCAAATATACAGATTTTTGCAAAGCAATTTTTCCTGAAACAATGCATTTTTGCATGTCATTTTCACTAATATCTGCATTTTTATGGATCAATATTTTTATGGACACTCTATCCAAGTATACACATTCTTTACACATTACTCGGCTGGAGAACTACACTGTAAACTTTTCACAAGCACAAGTTCCAAAGGATGGGTGTGTTTCGGTTCTCGTATTGTTTCAGAAAGTGTGATTTATGTAGGTTCACCTTTAAATGTGAAGTGAATCAAATTGGTCCCCCATATCTAATTCTGAACCAACGATGAAAGCTTGAATAGATCTGGCCTTTTTTGGAGAGCATTGTAAACAAACTGCAGGACTTCACCACATATATAATATAATATAATATAATATAATATAATATAATATAATATAATATAATATAATATAATATAATATAATATAATATAATATAATATAATATATATATATTAAAATATAGTTTTCCCATTGCATTTCTGGATGTTCTTGTGTGGAGAATACTGCCAAATCTGCACACCAAGCTGGTACATGTGAATGGTGCATGGTGGTCATTAATGTATGCAGAAACCTCTCACATTTGCTTCTCTTTAGTTCCCCAGCTATTGTGTTTGATTTTTTACTTTCACAAGGGTACCATTACTGCTGTTTACAACAAGAGTTACCAACGCTGCATTCATTGTATATTAGCTAACACATCAGGGCCATTTTGTCCATTTCCTTTATATCACTGCTGACTAGCCACCATATCTGTGCAGTATTTAACCTGCTAAGAGCAAGATGTAGACTGCTCAGAGGTCATCAGCTAGAGTGTGCTGTAGAGCAATACACTATACTTTGTTCCATCCCCAGGAGATCAAACACAACATCTGCTTCCTGACAAGTTGTGTAGTCCTGAAATGAGAGATTTATTAGCTTAGGTTTGATCTACGGTCTCCCATGAGGCAGGGTGTGTTGCATTACCATACAGCCATCAGGCACAGCTAATTCAGCTTCCTAAAAGGTGAACTTCAAAGGTTTGCATTAATTAGAAAAAATAAAATCACCTTTCCCACCCCCACCCCCGCCAGTGAAGGAGAAATGCAGAGCTCTGGAATTACAACTAAAGTACAATTAATATCTCCATACACCTGAAGGTCAGCTTCTCTTTTTATTACCTGTATAAGCATGAAGAATTTACTAAATATCCTGCAGTACCCACTGGTATTCCCCTAAATCTGCACTATTCTCTGTTGACTGCTATGAATGCTATTAAATATTGGACTGATTACTTTTTCAAGATTTATATACTGCTTTTAGCCACCAAGTGGCTGCAATGTAGTTTTCAATGCAGTCAGTAAAACCCAATAGTTATAAGACTATAACATTTAAGCAGCAGAGCAAATAAAGTATTCTAAAATCAACCATACTACAGTACTACAACATGAGACAGAGTGGGCTTACTCCAATCCACCATGGGGAAATAGATGTGTTTTGACTAGGTGATAGGAGCACATTATGGCTGTAGCAATCTATGGCTCCAGGAAAAAGAAATTACATTGTTGGGGTGCAACTGCTTAGACAATCCTCTCCCAAGTTCCCATACAATGCATAAGCATTGCAAATGGGACAACAACAAAGGCCTTCACAACCAACGTCAAGCCCCAAGAAGGCTGGTAAGGGTAGAGGCCCTCTGACAGATACTGACATCCCAAACAGCCTGCAAACAAGGCAGTAGTCATCATGATCTTGTTCACATAGGGGAGGTGTGCTCACTTACATGGGGAACCATCATGAGAGCCCTACATATCAAAGCCGTCATAGCATAGCCTGCATAGCACAGTGGTTAAAAGTATGAGCTATGAGCCAAGAACTCCCCAGTTCAAATGTCTGTTCAGTTATGAATTCCTTAACGTTTGTGAGGAAGAGTTGGTGAGATTGCCCATGCCCTCCCATAATGCCAGCTAGCTCTTCATTAGTGGAAAACCTTCCCTTTCCTCTAAGGTTGTGTTAACATTTTCACCTGGGCTTTTAAAAACAATTCTCCAGACATTAATGAGAAAAGAAACTGCATTTGAAAATTAACAGGGGTTTTTTGGTGAAATTCTGAAGGGTTGGGTGCAGGGATTCTGTGGTTATCTTGTATTTGAGGTGGCAGAGCAGTGTTTGTGGGTGTCCTTACTTTTATTCTACAAATCAACTCACCAGTGGTCTACACTCTGGGTGCCCACACTTCATGTAAAGCCCAGGGCAAGAGAGCATAGGCTAATCTCTCATGAGACTCTTTCAGATTGAAAGCTGCAGACTCCTGGAGAAGTACGGGACACACATCCCACCCTTTGCTACCTCACTATGACAAGCAGTAGCAGTTGGCAGGACAACTCAACACCAGGCTGTCAATTATCAAAAAGGGAGGGGGGAAGGGGAAAGGCAAGGTGGTTGGCGAGGTTGGATGGTGTGGGCACCACCAACCACTGTCAGTGATAAAGTAAGCCTGAAATGCTGTATCCAACAAAATTCTAAAGAAATCCTCAAATGTCCTGAGAAGAAAAAAAAAATTGAATCCTCTTTTGTAGAAGAAAACATTTGAGAAATTCAATGACAACTTTTGACACACTGCTAGTTTCCTTATATTTCTGCTTGAGTTATTGTTTCTAATGCTATCCTTATTATTACTGAATGAACTCATTCATTACACAGCTCCCTTTGAAATCAATAAGGCTGCTCCTGAGATGTAAAGTACAATCCATGTGAATTAATGGCCTAGTCACTGTCCTTTGGCTTTGCAGCATTCCTTTGCAGCGCATAGCCGGGAAATGAAGACGCAAGACAAGATGAAGTGTGGGTAAATCAAGAGCCACATTTATTGAAATAAAGCCAATTAAATGCTTGATTGCATAATAAATGATCTGCAGAGAGAAGTATGGGACCTAACTCTTACCCAATTGGGCTAAGACACCCTGCCATGGGAAAGGGGGTGGTGTAAGCCCAATCCCCTTCTCCAGGCCCCATCCCCGCAGGGTGGTTAGGGAGGCCTTCCTGCTCCACCCCCCCTCAGGGCCACACAACTCTGAGTGGGTGTTACAGGTTAGCCCCAAAGGTAAGCCTTATCCTGCCAACCGGCCACACAACCTGGGAGGCAGGCCTCAGAACCCACCAATCACCTTAAAGAGTGGTCACCAAACCCTATCCTGTGAAATTCCCACACCTATCCGCCACAGAAGAGGACAAGCCTCAGCTTAATCCCTCTTCCCCCACCTACAACAAATAGTTATGTGCAGGTAGGGTTACCAACCGTACTCTTTTAAGTGTACATGCACTCTTTTTGAGATGGTGCGACAGCATACTCTTACTTTTCACTTATCAAAGCCAAATGTACTCTTTTTGAAATGACAAAATGATGGTAACCCTATGTGCAGGGCACTCTGCAGTTCAATCAAAAACAGATAATTACCCAAGTCAGACATATGAACAGCGTCTGGCCGGTAAAGATCAGCCCTTCCACACTTCACCTCCGGATGATGTATTAACTCACCCTGCCAACCAGCAAGGGCGAGCCAGACTTCCTTATTTACCTTCCAACAAGCCTTGTTCAGGCCCCTGGGGTCGATCCCACCCCTCCAACTCCTCCTGGGGAGGATATCGGACCAGACAATTATGGTCCCAGGCCACCTCCATCATATGGACGCAAAGTCCAGGCAAGCCTGAATGACAACGGCTTTCCCCTTCAACAGTCCCAGGTCATTGCCTCCCAAATGTATCACCAAACATGCGGAGGGTGCTGCACCAACAAAGCATTTCCACAGCATGCCACATCTACCCAGCCACTGGACCAAAGCACAATGGCTGAGCCCCAACTGGGTTCTCTGCCTGATCTGCGACACCCCCTCTTGGCCCAGAACACCATCTGTGGCCATATATGAGTACCTTGACTCTCTCCAGCACCCTCCAACCTGTTAAAACAGAAACAACAAGCAGCACAAAGGTTAAGGAGGGCCCTTAAATGGCCTACCACCAGTGCCCTACAGCCTGTTTGGCTGTGCTCCCACAGCCCAACATAGCTACTTTAGAAGCCACACCCATCTGGAAAGAGTGCATACCGAACTGGTTGGGATCCAACCCCAAACATGACAGTAATTAGAAGCTCCAGTCAACCCCTCAAAGGCAGAGAGCAGTTACTACATTCTATTATAATGTGAGTAGTAGTTTCCATAATGTCCCATGCTGGGTATTCTGCATCTTTATTATCCGAGCACAGAGCTTTGAACTATAACTCCTATCAGCCCCAGCCAGCATGGCCACTGGATTGGGCTGATGGGAGTTGTAGTTCAAAAAGTAACTTTTCCAAGCTCTGTTCGAGCAGCCCTTGCTGGCTCAGCATAACAGCAGATCGGTTGAGATTAGATATGGTATCTTCTGAATATGGAAAGAATTGATGAAATGATCTCTAATAAATCATGGCCACAACAGTCTTGGACACAATGCACCATGTGCAAAGTCCATCCCTTTTACTTCTCAGGTGTGTTTGCTACCCCTGATACAAGTCTCAAAGATGGCTATTTCTGTTCCTCCCCTTTCTCAGAAACTGGTCAGGTTACAGTGACAAGGCCCGTCTGCCAATGGACCAAAACTGAAACGTAGTCAAAGGTTGATCATCCTGGTGCCAAAATAACAACCCTCTAGACTTACCTCTAAGCCGCAAAAATGAGCCTAAAGCCCAGACTGGACACAGCCTGTGTATAGGGAAGAGGCCAAAGTGATGAGCAAACCTCAGCCCCTCTGGTCAGTCTCTGTCTTGCGCAACTGAATCCAAACACAGCTGCCACTTACCAAAACATCACCTCCTCCAAAGCCCGACCAGACCTGTCATTCCTAAAAAGGGGGCAAAGCAACTCTCCCATCCAACCCCCCCCCAAATGCTATAACACCACTGCATGAAATCAGACTGCCTCAGAGCTAGAACTACATAAAGATACCCAAAGCCCATGAAAGCCCAACAGCCTCAGCCCATTCCACTGGCTATGCCTTTGCACACCAGTTATCCTGAAAAATAACCCCAAAACCTAAAGTCCCAGAGGCAACAGAGTGAATTTACACTCTGCCTCCAATAATAAGTTCCATCGCCAAAAGAAACCCAATTAAATTGCTCCAAAATTCCTGGTGCATCTAATGCTGGCCACCCTACGCTTCAACTCCCCTAACTTCACTGCTGGTAAATGGCAAGCTTGCACCACTGAGTCAAGCTCAATTCCCAAAAAAGGTAAGCACAGGCGAAGGGCCCTCAGTTTTTCCCATGGCCAAGGCACCCCTAGCTCAGCAGACACCAGTCAAAATACAGACATAGATCAAAACACTGCTGTGAGCGAGCATAGGAGGGTAGTCAAATGCACCCAGTACCCTACCCTCGGCTACTTCCTTATCTCTTTTCTCCTGCACAACTAGCTCCATTCCAGCTACTGACTTCAAATTCCCTGATGTGTAAGGGCTATGGTCCCCAACAAATGAAATCCTAAAACCAAACCAAAAACTTATCCCCACATAGAGTGCATCTGCCCGCCTAGGATACTGATGGAGCAAAGGCAAAACCCACAAATATTAATCAGGGTGGGACCCCTTACCTGAAGGCTGCCCTCCAGATCTGGGCTTTTTCCCCTTCTGAAAACCCTTAAACCCCTCAGCTCTAGAGCAGCTGGTAAAAGGATGGGAGCCAAGTCAGATGGAAAACTCATGTCTAAATTTACACAGGTTCCTGTTGCAAAAGCCCTTAGCACTGAACTCCCAACAGAGCAGGTGGGGTTGAATCCCCTGCCCCGTGGACCCACAGGAAGGCGCCACAGTGGCAGACTTATCCAGAAAGTGCCAACTATCTGCCTTATCCCTTTGCACTGGTTGAGCTGCAGTCATGAACTGCAACCACAACCCGGGTCCTTTCTGTCCCACTGTAGGTTTATATCCACTGCCGCTCTCATCCTAAAAAATTCATCATAGGCCAACCATGCTAACCCCATGAATTCTGTATGCACCCTAAATATTATGTCCAGGTATTTCACCAAAGCTGCTGCCCTCATAGGCTGGCACTGAATCACCCCCCCCTTATAAATTAAAATTCCTGCCATCAAATTACCCCAGGTCCTATCTACCTTTTCCTTTTAAATTCCTCATTGTCTCTCTCCTCCTTCTTATCCTTTTTATAACAGGGAAAACGCATCCATGCATTCTCCCTTCCAAATATGTTCCCTTGTGGTCAACAGCAAATGGCCCCCCAGAGGAGCTAACATCTTCCCAAATGGAACTGCACCAACCTGGACAGAAGACAACGGGTCGGCAGTGAGGTAGGCTCCTCCTGCAGCAGGAGTGCCATGGGGGCCTCAACCTGTCTGCAAGCATCACTCATAGGCTGCTGCTGGGCAGAAGGAGAAATACCCCTTCCATATCCAGCAAGTACTGCCCCTGAATATGCAGATACAACAATAATGGAAGGTTTAGCATTTTTATTTAGCAACTTCTGTCACCTTCTAAGGCAATCCTAATTCTCCACTGCAGTTCTTTGCCTTTTTTTCTTTATGTTGAAGATATATTTAACTTGAAACATTTCACTACATTTATTTTCAAGCATGATGATGATCTATGGCCAGGTTTCTTTCAATAACATGATTCTGTATAACCAACCACATGGGGTGGTTTGCCAGAAGTGTTTAGATCAGATTTAGTTTCTTAACCAGAAGACGGAAGAGGAGTGGAGGACGACAAAAAGGAAGGAACAGACTTACTTTACTAAAAACAGTTTAAGTGTTGTCAGTTATGGTTAGATGTTGTTTCTTGACAATTAGCTTGAGACATGCTTGAAACTACTTCAAAGCACATTTTAAATGAGGCCACACTGTGGAGTCCACAGGAACGCAACAGTACCTATTTAATGTAACGTTAAGGAGCCCTGGATGTTCATTAAGCAAAGCACATCCTTCCCATGCATAAGCTTTAGCCAAATACAACAAATCCATACTCTGTTTTGGGGGGGGGGTGAAATTATTATTGTCCTGTCCTGCTGTAGTTTAGACATACCGGCCAAAACAAGCTGGGTGAGAATCTAAAATCTAGAGCACACAGTCTCATTTGTAATCCTTTAAGTCTTCGGTGCAGAGCGTCCTCCTACCCAAGGCCCCATTTTTTTTGGGGGGGGGGCAATCTTCTTAGGCCTGCATACCAGTGGTGGGCGTAGCCAGAGACAAATGGTAGATGGATCAAGAGATGTAACTCTTACCTGAATTCCAGCTACAGAAAAGTCAGTTTTACACACACAACTCCATCCAGACAAGCAAGAAGCGTTATCGTAGTTCAGTGACACTGACCAGGCAAAAGAATGTGTGAAGGGCACACAGCAGGGCCAGAGAACAGCATGGCCTGGGGAGAGGGTTAGGGCCTAGTGAAGGAATATGACCTGAAGAGAGAGTTCTGAGCTGGGGAAGAGTCTCAAGGACTAGCTAGGTTTTGGGTGCCTGGCCTGAGGTTCTTCATCCCTGCTTTAACTACTGCTGAACACAAGTTTTATAAGGCCCCCTCCATACTTTACGCAAGGGGTAGTCAACATGGTGGTCTCCATATGTTAAGGAGGATGTCCCTGTCAGAGTTTACTAGTCCCTACCTATTTTTTTAATTGTCTTTTTTAAATTGTATTTGCTCCCAGGCAATTCAATCCAATCCCATTCAGCAATCTAATGTTAGCAAGGACTATTGCTAATCTGCTGCAAGTAGCCTATCTTTAATTCTGTCAGGGAAACAGGCAACCTTGGAGGCAGTCTCCTAATCAGGATGCTTTGAGGTAAATGTGTAATATGAAGTTTGCCTTTGACAGGTTAATGAAGGTTATTTCAAATAAACTCTCAAAACCATTAATTAAATCAGGATAAATTAAACCAGGCAAGATAAAGAAGAAAGTAAAGCCGTGTTTTGTTTTCTGGGTGGCAGACAATGAAATCCACATAGTGTGTGTTGTTGTTTCTCAAAATGGAGGTTAGGCATTCTTAAAATGCATGCCACTTATTTCAAGCATGTTAATATAAGCTCAGACCATCACTGTCCTTCTTTCATGTTATGATATTCATTGTGAGGCAAGACATGGTGGGCATGCTGTAAATAACTCTACCATGCAAAGCTTATAATTATTGAAGAAGAATTTTGAGATGGGAGATTCCCCACAATTTACATATGAATGGCCTTCCAAAATGCACAGATACAAGTCATTTCAGTATCCTGGAGGAGCCCCTTGATATGCTAGGTGAAAGCATAGATAGCTGGAGGGGAGGGTTTTTTTCCATTTTAAATTCTTTGTAGTTGTAGGTGGCTTACAGGGATAACTTGCTTTACATCTCCTTCCACCCTCATGGGGACTATCATCCAGGTATAGTTCTACTTGGGATTAGTTATGCCAGGGGGACCTCATGACAGACTATCCATGCCAGTCTCCAGGAGCATCTTGTAGGCAGGGGTTAGAACTGTGCCATCCATACTCGTCTTAGCCAATGCATTTATGTTGTGTTTCTTAAAATGAGGTGTTGTCCATATAAACCCACAGTATCTTTCTACACTCAGCAAGAACTCATTTCATATTTCTCTGAACTTGAAAGGGATGAGAAGTCCATCTGATTCAAAAATCTAGGCACCAACAATGAGAGTCAGAGCCATGAATTAAGCCCTTATTTTAAGATGATTCACTATATTTCTGATGGTCTTTGGGACTTGAAGGTAGCCAGAAGCTCAGCAAAATAAATCTGCTTTCCAAATCCCTGAGCATTAAGCCAGGAAGGAGAAACAAAGAGATCAGAAACACATGCAGAGTTTACAAGTAGATAAAAGCAGACCAATCTGACAGTTTGTCTCTGAACCAACCAAATGTATTCGCAATCTACCTCTGAAGCATTTGGCATCTCTCCATTAATGAACTGAAGAAAGGATGCGATAGCCATATTTCAAGGAAAGGGTCAAGGAAGAGAATTGTGTGCCTGTGCTTCCTCCTCCTTCCTCCACAGGCCAAAAATGGTAGAGTGGCAAAACAATTCTGAACTTCATGTTATATTACAATCTCAAATGGATCGTTATATTTGAATTATGGTGCCTCGTGTTTAACAAGTGTGTAGATCTTTGCAATAAGGGGCAGTGCAGTATCACACAGGGCAAACCATATCTGAGTAATGAACAGCTTTGAATTGGTATTTACAAGCAATTTAATTTCCAAGGTCAAGAATCACAAAGAAGTTATGTTCCTTATTAATTCATTAGAGGTGCAGGGCTATTTTATTGGAATGTAAAAGATAACCCTAACTTTGATTTAAACAAGCTGCTAAATCCAAAGCTTAAATTATTCTGCTATAAACAAGGAGCTTTTTAAACAGAAGAGTCTATTGTGCATAGCACTTCTATTTCTAACAACATAAATGTTAATGTGATAATAAAGCTGCTAATACATTGCTGTAAGACATACACTTCATATAAACAATGTTGTAGTTTTCAGATTTACTTTTATCACTTTGTGGACACAGTGATGGAAAAACTGTTGATATCTGGAGCCTCCTTTGTTTAATTTGAAAACCAGCACATCACTTTGCATGCATGTGGGCTAGGGGTGGGAGCAAAATTTGGTTAAGTTCACATTTAAAGGTGAACCTACCAAATCCACACTTTCTGAAACAATCTACAAACTGACACAGCCATCTCTTGCAAATCGCACATCTCCCAGTTTTGCAATGCTATTCTCTAGCCAAGTAATATGTATAAATCCATATACATTTTGTAAAAATGCATATTGGGGGAAATTGCTTTGCAATAGTATGTATATTAGGCAAAAGAGCATATAAAATGTGTATATTAGGAGAAATCTACACTAAAATGCTGATGAATATTCATGAGGATTTTTTTTAAAAAAAAAATGTGCATATTGATGCAGAAATGTGGAAAACTAAATTTAAGGAAAAATGAGAAACCGAGAGAACTGAAACTAGCAGATCCATCCATCCCTAGCGTGAACGCATGATTTCGGATAGACACAGGCCAACATCATAGACTGGGTTCAAGCAGACAGAAGAATTTCCAAGTCTGATGTTGGGAGCTTTTTTATTCATGGAAGTCCTCAAGACAGAACAATTTAATCATAATAATTAAGGCTCCAATCTAATACCCATCCACTCAGAAGTAATCCCATTGGATTCAATTGGATTTACTAAATGTGTTTTGGACTGCAGCCTAAGACCAGAGCTTGGAAAAATCACTTTTTTAAACTATAACTCCCATCAGCCCCAGCCAGCATGGCCACTGGATTGGGCTGATGGGAGTTGTAGTTCAAAAAAGTAACTTTTCCAAGCTCTGCCTAAGACTGAAAATATCTTATGTGAAATGACATAATTCTTTTTTAAATATAGGTCATGGCACAGCACATGCATCATTAAAAAAAATCTGGTCTGATAAGATGATTTTATAACATATAATTCAGTTGACTCAGGCAACTATTTTTCCATCTATTCTTTTTCCTTTCCTGAAATTACAATAAAGTCAGATTCACTGCAATTTTAGCTAAGAACGTGGGGTCCTAACACATACCTGATCTTATTCACACACTGCATGCTTCAAGAAATCTTCAAATATATGGTGTATTAAAATAATTTTGTCATGACCATCTTCCATATGGATCTCATGAAAAGGGGGTGTTCCACACAATACATAGTGTGAAATGTGTATTTAAGCTGTGGGCATTTCTCCAGTCAGATAGATTCTGTTGTTAGAAAATTAAAGGAGGAGGGAGAGGTTGTGTGTTAAACTTTTTTGGAAAAAATCAAGGCCACGAAATGACTGAGAAGCTTAGGGGGTCTCTGATCTGCCTTGAGATGCCTTGTTAACAGTGTAATCTGAGTTGGGAGTGTGCGGTCATAACATGAATCACCCTGATTTGCATTGTTATTCAGGGGGCACACAGAGTCAGTGCACTCCTAGCATATACTTGCATCATTTAAGCAGCACAGATGTATTAATCATACTCATATGTTATGATTTTTCACATATACTTTACTTGCAGATGACATCTTTAAGAAATCCTTAAAATGATTTATTATTCAATATACATTACTGAATAATATATATTATTGAATATATAACGATTCAATATATATTATTGAAATCCTTACAATAAAGGAAGCTAAT
The DNA here is from genome assembly GCF_030035675.1 of Rhineura floridana. Taxonomy (NCBI): domain Eukaryota; kingdom Metazoa; phylum Chordata; class Lepidosauria; order Squamata; family Rhineuridae; genus Rhineura; species Rhineura floridana. The sequence continues at coordinate 234,104,933 of NC_084480.1, read as the reverse complement.
AAAATCATTTCTGGCACAGGAAGAATAGGTACATGTTCAAAACACATACATTCCACATACTTATGTTTTCTCCTGTTTAACTGATGATATAATTTCTTCCATGCATATATTTTAATATTTTTAATATTTTAAGAACTAAACTGAGGCATAAGGCCACTGTTCATATTACTAAAATGCTGTTGAATTTTCATAAGGACTTTTGTTAAAAAATTGCAAACTGATGTCGAAACATCAGTCTAGCAAGTATGTGCATCCTGGGCAAGATCTTGGAACGCGTGGTTGCTAGCCAGCTCCAGGCGCTATTGGATGAAACCGATTATCTAGATCCATTTCAATCAGGTTTTAGGCCCGGTTTCGGCACCGAGACAGCCTTAGTCGCCCTGTATGATGACCTATGTCGGGAGAGGGACGGAGGGAGTGTAACTCTGTTGATTCTCCTTGATCTCTCAGCGGCTTTTGATACCATCAACCATGGTATCCTTCCGGAGAGGCTCTCGGAGTTGGGAGTTGGAGGTACTGCTTGGCAGTGGTTCCGCTCCTACTTGGCGGGTCGTCTCCAGAAGGTAGTGCTTGGGGAACATTGCTCGACACCGTGGGTTCTCCAATGTGGAGTTCTGCAGGGGTCAGTTCTGTCTCCCATGCTTTTCAACATCTACATGAAGCCGTTGGGTGCGGTCATCAGGAGTTTTGGAGTGCGTTGCCATCAGTACGTTGATGACACGCAGCTCTACTTCTCCTTTACATCTTCTTCAGGTGAGGCTGTCAATGTGCTCAACCATTGCCTGGCCGCGATAATGGACTGGATGAGAGCTAACAAACTGAGGCTCAATCCAGACAAAACTGAGATGCTGTTGGTGGGTGGTTTCTCTGATCAGATGGTGGACATACACCCTGTCCTGGACGGGGTTACACTCCCCCTAAAGGAGCGGGTTCGTAGTCTGGGAGTCTTTTTAGATCCTTCCCTGTCACTTGAGGCTCAAGTAGCCTCGGTAGCACGGAATGCGTTCTACCAACTTCGGTTGGTAGCCCAGCTACGTCCCTATCTGAGCAGGGAGGACCTCACATCAGTTGTACATGCTCTAGTAACCTCGCGATTGGATTACTGCAATGCGCTTTACGTAAGGCTGCCTTTGAAGACAGTTCGGAAGCTACAGCTCATGCAAAATGCAGCAGCCAGATTGATAATGAGGACCAAGCGGTCTGAACACATAACACCTGTTCTGGCTTGCTTGCACTGGCTACCAATACGCTTCCGGGCCAGATTCAAAGTGTTGGTTTTAACCTATAAAGCCTTATACGGCGTGGGACCACAATACCTGTTGGAACGCCTCTCCCGATATGAACCTGCCCGTACACTGCGTTCTACATCGAAGGCCCTCCTCCGAGTACTGACTCATAGAGAAGCTCGGAGGGTGGTAACAAGAACTAGGGCCTTCTCAGTGGTGGCCCCCGAACTGTGGAATAGTCTTCTCAATGAGGTGCGCTTGGCGCCAACATTGCTGTCTTTTCGGTGCCAAGTTAAAACCTTCCTCTTTTCTAAGGCATTTTAATCTAATTTTAATTTAGTTTTTAAGTTTGCTGCAACTGATTTTAGATTTCTTATTCTTTTATATATGTTTTTGTTGTATTATATTATGGAATTCTATTGTATATATTTGTATTTTTGTTGTACACCGCCCAGAGAGCTATGCTAGTGGGGCGGTATAAAAATTTAACAAATAAAATAAATAAATAAATTCTGCTGTGCACATATGTTCATATGTACATAGCATCATATATAAGTTCCTAGCTGACCCGAAGATTTCATTTTCTGTTGGCTGCTATTTCATTCATTTATACCTTCTCTTAGCTTGTATTTTCCTAGCATAATAAGAACATAAGAACATAAGAAGAGCCTGCTGGATCAGGCCAGTGGCCCATCTAGGCCAGCATCCTGTTCTCACAGTGGCCAACCAGGTGCCTGGGGGAAGCCCGCAAGCAGGACCCGAGTGCAAGAACACTCTCCCCTCCTGAGGCTTCCGGCAACTGGTTTTCAGAAGCATGCTGCCTCTGACTAGGGTGGCAGAGCACAGTAGCCATTGATAGCCCTGTCCTCCATGAATTTGTCTAATCTTCTTTTAAAGCCATCCAAGCTGGTGGCCATTACTGCATCTTGTGGGAGCAAATTCCATAGTTTAACTATGCGCTGAGTAAAGAAGTACTTCCTTTTGTCTGTCCTGAATCTTCCAACATTCAGCTTCTTTGAATGTCCACGAGTTCTAGTATTATGAGAGAGGGAGAAGAACTTTTCTCTATCCACTTTCTCAATGCCATGCATAATTTTATACACTTCTATCATGTCTCCTCTGACCCGCCTTTTCTCTAAACTAAAAAGCCCCAAATGCTGCAACCTTTCCTCGTAAGGGAGTCGCTCCATCCCCTTGATCATTCTGGTTGCCCTCTTCTGAACCTTTTCCAACTCTAGAATATCGTTTTTGAGATGAGGCGACCAGAACTGTACACAGTATTCCAAATGCGGCCGCACCATAGATTTATACAACGGCATTTTGATATCGGCTGTTTTATTTTCAATACCTTTCCTAATTATGGCTAGCATGGAATTTGCCTTTTTCACAGCTGCCGCACACTGGGTCGACATTTTCATCGTGCTGTCCACTACAACCCCGAGGTCTCTCTCCTGGTCGGTCACCGCCAGTTCAGACCCCATGAGCGTATATGTGAAATTAAGATTTTTTGCTCCAATATGCATAATTTTACACTTGTTTATATTGAATTGCATTTGCCATTTTTCCGCCCATTCACTCAGTTTGGAGAGGTCTTTTTGGAGCTCTTCGCAATCCCTTTTTGTTTTAACAACCCTGAACAATTTAGTGTCGACAGCAAACTTGGCCACTTCACTGCTCATAATCCCCCATACCATTTCTAAATTTACACAGAAAAAAAGATAATAAATTAGTAACAGTTGTTTCCTTTTTTCTGTCCTGAATCTTCCAACATTCAGCTTAACTGGGGTCATCCAATAAAGCTGATTGCTCGAAGATTCAGGACAAACAAAACAAAGTCTGTCTTCATACAGTGCACAGCTAAACTATGGAATTGGCTCTCAGAAGATGTCATGATGACTACCAACTTGGATGGCTTTAAAAGAGGATCAGACAAATTCATGGAGGAGATAGATGGCTACTAGCCATGATGGCTATGTTCTGCCTCCACTGTCAGGCACAGTTTATTTTATTTATTTATTTAATTCAATTTCTATACCGCCCGTAGCAAGCTCTCTTCCTCTGAATACTAGTTGCTGTGAATCACCAGTTGGGAGAGTGCTGTTGCACTCAGGTTCAGTTTGTGGGCTTCACATACACATCTGGTTGACCACTGTGAAAACAGGATGCTGAAGTAAATAGGCCTTTGGCCTTATCCAGCAGGGCTCTTCTTTACATTCTTAAAGTGGTTCATTGGTATGTTTCACTGTGGTAACTAGAAACGTGAGTGAATATTTTCAGCCATGGATGCAATCATGTATACATTATATCCTAATATAGATAATTAAAAAAAATCAAGCAGGCATAAAACTAAATTAATGGCTGTTACATGTAAGTGCTATATGGATGTGAGGGAACAAAATATGTATTTGGAAGTTGAGATGCAGGTTGGGAATGGGAAATTGAAGATGGCCATAAGAAAAGCAGTAGCTTTCTTGTCAGGGATGTGAGACTTGACATGTATACATGAATGCCCTCAGAAATGTAACACTAAATCAACCTCCTTTGCTAAATCCAATCTTGTAACATCTGAAATTTACCCCAAGCCACATTCACACTTGGGATTCTTCAGCTGAGGTTGCAACAATGCCGCTAAACTATGCTGCAGCTGAAATGATCAACGTAAGCACGCAGTGCATATTGTTGTGTCAGTCAGTAGTTCCTATGCCAAGAGTCATAAGGGAGCAAAAAAAGTTTATGTTGTTACTACAAGGATGCTTCCAATACAGTATAATCAGTGAGTAGATTTCAAAAGCCACAGTCGTCAGAAGCCTTTAAAAATGCTATCAACTAACTTTTTTTTTTTTTTTAAAAGCATAAGTGAATGCGTTTCTTTGGATTTTGACCCAATGACTTGTGGTTTACTGACTTTGCTATGTATTTCCAAGGGCTTTCGAACTAACATACTTTCAGCAACACTTCTAAAAATAGGCTGAGCTTAAACATTTTAACAGATGGCAAATAGATCCAAGGACGTAACCAGCAATGATTGTGTCAAGACATCATGATAAAGAACCTCGGTAACTAAGTTAATGGCACAATATATGTCAATCTGTCAGGTGATGTAAATCGTTAGGTAAGCATGTAAACATGTAACTAAGAAGTACTTAATTCCAGGATAGCCAAAAATCATCTTTTTTCCTATTCAAGTCTTTATAGGCTCACACCTAGGTAGTCAAAACTGTATCACCTGTGTATGTGAGGAAGGTATCAGTTGGCTTGGGATAACCCCATGGTTTGCAGAATCCCAAGACATCTGCAGAAAAGAATCCTAAATAGGGGGGGGAAATAACCCCATAATAATTCAGTGGCATAGAATACTGAATACTGAATGTAAATGGAGCATGTATTCCCCCACCCCACAATAATTAAAGAATATGTTATTCAAAAGTCCAGTTGGCATAATGCTTAACTTAGTAAATAGACAATAATGAAGCCTGGAATGTATACTAGTCCACTGTCTTCTGGCCTGCATACTCCCAAGATTCATCTGGATCAGTGATGGCTGTGGGTGAGCAGGGGTCATTCATATACTTTTTTCTGCTTCTTGCCCCCTCCAGACTTATGTGCTGAAAACACACTGAAGAGGAGTCTGTGTATGCAGGGACATTAGGGGTGGGGTTTGCATGTGCATGCTTGCCCTGCCCACACTTTAAATCATTGTCCATTTAGGCAAACACCTGAATAGGGCTAATTTCACATTGCAATTGCCAGCCCAGATTCTATGTGGAAAATCCATGTTTGCTTCAATGAGGAATATCCAGAATTCAGAAATATTCATACAATGGAAATCAGACTGGTTGGTTTCATTTAAGCCCTGTGTGAATTAAGATATTTAGGCTGCAATCTTATGTCCACTTTTCCTGGGAGTACCCAATGGGACTTTCTTTTGAGTAGACATGTATAGGATTGCACTGTCAACATCATGTTTACATACATTCTGGCAAGGTCAGAAATGGGATATACATATTCCTGCATTGAGCAGGGGGATGGACTCGATAGCCTTATAGGCCCCTTCCAATTCTACTATTCTATGATTCTATGATATTATGGCTGCTAAGGCAACTTAAAATCATATGCATGAAATTGCCTCAACCTAAAATGTTGATGTGTCAGGCTGCCAATAAAGAATAATTTTACTAGCAAAATATAAATTAGATCTGCATAACAGAACTGCAATATAGTTGAATGATGGGGGGGGATCTAATTGCAGAGGTTTTGGCAGGTGATGCCATGATAATATTTTATTAGGTAAATTGTTATAACTATAGCCCATGCATGCAAATTACTATCTATAGAATGACAGCTGGGTAAAATTTGTACCCACATTGTAGATGTAAACAGACACACATTAAAAGAATGATGTTTCTTATTTGTGAGAAGAGGAATGGAAAAATAATGTCTTGGGGTGTTCCTTAATAACAAAATGACTGTCATTCATCCCAAGATAGTTCTTAATAAAGCATTAATGGCAAAGGGCAAACAAGAATATATCTCTTCTCAGTAAATATTAAGCCAACTTAACTTTGCCAATTGTTTCAGTTGCAACTGTTGTGGAATACAAAACAAATTGCTTTAATGTTCTAGCCCTTCAAGCTGTGCAGATGTTATGCAAATTACTTAGTGCTCATTTTCAGAAAGCAAAGAAGTTGTGGTAATTATTGGAATAGTGTTCCGGATGTTCCAAACATTGTGTATGGGAGTTGGTAGCACTAGGAGGAGTGAAATTGCCACCCATCTTGCAAAATATCTGAATAGCAGAGCATATACTGGCATTGACTTGCCTTCATGAATTTGTCTAATCCTCTTTTAAAGCTATCCAAAGTTGGTAGCCATCACTGCTTCTTATGGAAGTGAATTCTATAGTTTAGCTAGTACAAACAGTGCAAATAGAGCAACAATAATTTGAATGACTTGGCATATATCAAGAATGTTATACTGGGGAGATGACTGGCTAACAGAAAGTATAATTGATAGAAGATTATACTCCCTGAGCTGCTGGACCTAGGATGATCAGTGTGTAGTTGCAGGACCCACAAGCCACTATATTGACTTGAATGGTTCTCTCCCAGCCTACAAAGCTCTGCTTGGTAGTACAAAACATTCTAGTTCAGGATGATATCCCATCTTGCTTTGAAATACATCCCCATTCTAATGGCTGGCTTGTAACAGGGGCCTGTTTCCTGCCCTTAGTCATACACTTTATATTGTGCCTCTAACTTTAATTCATTTTGCATGATTATGTAAGTTGTTTTCTTGGCTTGAAATAAAATATTAGCAGAACTATGGTGCAAAGTGATATTATCAGATAGTACTGCCTGGTCAGTTTAAGTTACATATGAACAAAATTTGATTTTCTAACATTGCTTCGGGTAAACGTCATCTGTGCTTTAGTATAATGGCAAGGTGATGTTTGTGTGAGGCGTCCTTCCCTGGCTCTCCCTGTCAGGTTCCTACCTGCTCGTGGTTACTGCCTGTCACTAGGCACCACCAGGGACTCCACCAGTCCGGACTGTCCTTTCTTATGGTTTCTCTCCCCGCTCTAGCACAGATCTCAACAGATCCCCCTGCTAGGCAGCACCACCAGTCACGTCTTATAACCAGTATTCCCAGAGACTCTGCCTGAGTCTCCCTCAATCTGGTTACCTCTGTGACTGAGTGCTAAAGCTGTCTCCAATCCCTTTGATTTACTCAGACTGCTTATAATTCTGGTTTGCTCTGAATACTTGTGGTGTTATACTTCCCTTCCCCGCTGCCACCATATTATCCTTCAGCCTTGGTATTTACCTCACCCTCCCTTCTGGTCTGTGAAACCCCAGCCAAGGATCAGGCCTTTGGTAAACCAAATTAAGTATTTATTAAATAACACAGATAACAAGCTAACAAGATTTCTTCATAAGGCACATAAGCATATGGTTTTACTCAATACTAATCCGAACTCCACCTCCCTCCTTCTCCACTCTCTCCTGTCAAATAACTCTCTAAACCCCACCAAGCAACCCACTCAGTTCTCTTCTCCCCCCGATTCCACTCTCACTCTTCCTTTTATACGTTCAGCCATTTTAAACACTCAGCCAATCATCTAGCATTCTACTGCCCATTCACTCCCCCTCCTCTTTCACTACTTACCATATATCTTCTAAACAACCAACACTTACCATATATACATTAATATAGGAACATCACAGTCTGCAACATATATTTTCAGTCAGTTGCCTGCTTTATTCCCTTAAACAAGCCTTTCCCAATCTAGTGGTCTCCAGACATTTTGGGCAACATATCTCATCAGCTCTAGCTAGCATTGGCATGAAGGAGGTTGTAATCCAAAACCTCTGGAGGGCACCAAGGTGGAGAAATCTGTCTTAAACATTAGAGAAAAAAATGGTTTAAAAAACCATATATGGGTCAGAACTTCACAAATACATAATTCACAAGAATAGATAAGATTTGTGCACTAACTTTCCTGAACTGATAGTGAATGAGTTGGTTCTCATTGGGTTTTATGGGCATATTTCCAAATTGTGAGTGACCCTTGGCTCTGATATCAGTGGAGAAGGGAATCAGCTCTGATTTTAGTCCAACTTTCAAGGAGCTGTCCAATGTTCTGAAACTTATTTCCATAGTGGGTTCAGCACCTTGGGCAGCTCCTTGATAGTTCAGAATGAAACCTGGAGTGGATTCACTGCCCTACTGACATTGGAGCCATCAGTCTCCACCACATGATCTATGCTCAGCCTCAAGCAGAGTAGCACCATGCCATCCATGCTGTGGGCCAAGGGCAAAAAGACAGGTGGGAAATGTACTGAACCAAAATGCATGATAATCTAGAAAATGCAGTTTATCATTTCTTTTCTGACTGCATTTAGACCAGAGCAAAGCTGTGCTCGTGTTGCCACCACTTCACTTCAGTAAGGCCAAGCATGAAGACGGTATAGAGATAGAAGAAAGGTTTTGTTCCATGAGATCCTGCAGTCTGGGGAAACAGGGTCATCTTTCTCTGCCCTGTTTCAATCTACCCTCTTAGGGGAACAAATTTAGCAACCTTGTTAATGGACCTTTCCTATCATTCTTGTTCACTATAAGGCTCTCTAGGCAATATGGGAAGCCACATGACATAAAACAATATTATGCAACATTTGCAAAGCAAGCTAAAATCTAGGAGATCATATGTAACTAATCATGCCAAGTAGGGGAAATGATAAAGGATATGATTCCCACAGTAGAATTATATTTTATCCACAGAGCTGGCTGCAGTTGATGAATGAGTAGGATTTATCCTTTCAAAGTCTGTGCAATGACATCATGTTGTGATTTAATGCTCAGATCAGCTAAAGCTACACTGCCATCACCCCCTCCCCAATCTTAACCCCAAAATGAGAGGAATTTTGCAGACAAATAATAAACAAGTTTCACTTCGGGCCAGGAACAACTTCAGTAAAATAATTGCTTGAGGTCTGACACTGATTGATGAAGAGATGCTTATTTGTCCCCTCCATTTGGATTATTTTATTCTTGTTTCCACTTTGGTGGTGATTAGAGCTGTTTCAAAAGTGTCTAGATTAATTCTGACAGAAAATGAAGGATTGCCAACATATAGCCCCCTCCCTGCAAACTTGCCTCAAAAGATGTTGCATCTCTTTTCATTCCTGCTTAATTGTACTCAGCAAGTAATTATTTATAGGGGGAAGGACAGTAATAGAATAAATTTGGAGCATTTCCCCCCACCCCTTCATTTTTATTGGAGATGGGGGGGACTGCTCCAACTTTACTGTTTATAAAACAGTAATGCATTAATTTGAGGGTCCAATATGAACATTCTTAAATTAGACCAGGAGAATAAAACTGATCTGTACAGTTCTACCAGACCCTAAACACTGCAAAGTATTCAGTTAAAAATTTGATAGCAGCCATTAGCTACAATTTAGTGAGTTGGGTGATGGACAGTTCTGCCTCAAGCCAAACACTGGTCACTTCACTCAAACTGTTTACAAATATCAACCAACTCACATGTGATCAAAATGTGGAAGTTTGCTCATTCATTACTGGCACCTGTAAGAGTCCTTTCATGAAAAAATAAAAATGTTTAACATTATTATGACAGGATTAGTGGAAAACAATGGCACTCCACTTGTAAGATCCAGTTCAATTCTAGAAAAATAATTAAAAATGCTAAGAGCGTAATAGCCCTGCTGGATCAGACAAAATATCTGTCTAGTCCAGCATCCTGTTTTTCACAGTAGCCAACCAGCCATTTACAGGAATCCCACAAGCAAGGCTCAAGCTTCCTGAATATGAAATTAGACAATTGTCTCAGGTATCAGGTGGGCGGGGGGAGATTTGTTTGCCTTATAACCTGCCGCCACCTGATAATGGTTCCATGAGACTCTCTGCTACTCCCTCCTCAGTGCCTCACTCTGAAAAAGGGTCAAGGGGATCCTTCCTCAGAGTGAGGCATTCTGGGCCCAGGCCACTGCTGCTTTGCCACGGTGGCTAGAAATTCTGTTTAAAGTTAGGTAAAAGTTGAAAATAAAATCTAAACTTTTATCTGACTTAGAAACATAATTTCTAGCCACCGTGGCAAAGCACAGGACATGTGGTAGTACAGCTGCTCTCAAAAGTCACTTCATCCATTGTCCCATGGAGGCACAGAGACTGCTAGTGTTGCCACCACTATGACAGCAGGAAAAAAAAGAGGAGTAAAGGGGGTGGATGAGGCGGGGGTGTCAAGAAGGGAAAGAAGAGGGAGCAGTGACAGTTAGGGCATGAGCAGAGAGAGAAGAGAAGAAGGGATGGGGGGCAGTGACAGAAATGTCACCCATCTCAGGTGGCACATTTTTTTGCAGTAGCCCAGCCCACAAGCACAATAGCCCTTTCCTGCTCAGGTTCCCCAGCAACCGGTATTCAGAGGCGTGCTGCTGCTTCTAATCCTAGAGGTATCATACAGCCATCATGACTGGCAGCTGTTGTTCATTAGGCCCCTTTAAAAGCCACCTAAATTGTTGGCCATGACTACATCTTGTGCTCCCAAATTCCATCCCAGCTGCAAGAAGGGGTAAAAACATTTTTAGAATGGGGCCTGCTACATTTTTCTAGTTCTGAAAATACCAACTTCAGGCCATGCCAGAGATTTGCAGCTTGCTTGATGGCATCCTGGCATGCCTAGGAATAGGTTGTTATCTAGGCTGTTTTGTTGTGGCAGAGCATGTACAGAAGTTTCTGAATGTTTCTGTCAATCAGGATGCTGTCACTGATTGTGTCTGTGAAAGCACTGCTGCTTCATCATGTCAGACATGACTGGGACTCATGAACCAGCATCTTAATATAACCTGGGGACACTGGGCTATTTTCAGCCCCTGCCTTGCAAGCAATCTCCCAGGTAGGTGTGCGCAAAGAAACCAGCTAGTCTTCTTTGCATGTACCTAGAATGAATTTTGGAATCTGTTCCGGCTTCTGTGGTCCACTCCAAAGTTTGGTGGAGTAAAAATAAATATATTTTGCTCCGCCAAAACCCTTGGTTCCATTCACCCTTAAAACAATGTGATTCTAAATACGTTTTTGTTTAAATCTGTCAAAACCAATGGGGCTTGTTTCTATAAGCAGCCTTGATCTGAAGTCTCCTTACACACTCACAAAACCCTGATATTCATATGGAACCTGTCCATATCAAAGGTCCTTCCAGTCTTGCAATGTCAGGGACAGCTCTTGGCACACACCTCTCACTGTGTTTGGCGCCAACCCTGACATTGCACTGAATGGTGAAGCTAGAGCTCTTTGTGTTCATTCATGAAAGAGCCTGTGGAATTATAGATTGGATTGAGTAGGCTTAAGGCTGTGATGTTAGGGTTTGATATTTGAAAATGAAACTTAGATGTTCTGGTCTTGTTTATTGATTTGGTTTTGCAACATAGCTTACTAGGGAGAGATGAAACTCATGTTTCTGTTTCTCTCAGCTTTCATTTTTCCATTCTTAAATTCAGTGTGCTCCATTTTCTGCATGTTTTCCTGATTTTTTAAAAAGTCTGCACAGAAATTCACATGCATCTTTGTACGTATTTCTCTCTACATAGTTTCGCCTAATAAATTTTGGCAAGTAACGTCCCTAATATAGTGCAGTTTTATATGTTATTCTACACTTGGGATAGGTGAGAATTTCGAATAAGTTCACATTGCAAGCAGAATCTATCAAATTCGCAATTTCCAAAACAATATGAGAACCAAAACACAGTAATTCCTCAAAATTCGCATTTATTAGAATTTTGGGGTGCAGTTTGCCAGCTAAACAACATTTACAAAAATGCATATATTAGGGGAAAGTGTGCATAAAAATGAATACATGAGTGAAAATAACATGCAAAAAGGCATGATGTGATGAGAAATGGCTTGCAAAAATGTGTACCTTTATCAAAACTGCCTACAAATATGTGTTTATTTGGAGAAATTTGCACTAAAATGGTGCAGAATTTTCATGAGGATTTTTTTTAAAAAAAAAATCGCAGATCGCTGTAGAAATGTGGAGAACTGAATTTAACATTGGAAAAATGAGAAAAGGAGAGAACCGAAACAGGCAGATCTTTCCATCCCTATTCTACACTAATATATGCATTTTTGTATACACTTTCCCATATAGATGTGTTTGTGCACGTGCGTGTGTGCATTTTTGTACACAGTTTTTGCTTGGAAAGTTGTATCACAAAATCTGAAAACGTGATTTTTTTAAAAAATAGCTGTGTTTTAGTTTGCATATTGGTTCAGGAAATGCAAATTAGGTAAATTTGCATCAAAATGCAAACTAACAAATTAGTGACCCCCCTCACCAGTCTAAATATGAGTAAGCAACTAATTGTGTTGTAGAGGAAAGTCTCTCCTCACTTCATCTTTCATTTTTCTTCCATCTTTCTGTGTAGTCCTTAGATTACTCTCTCTACAAGTTCTCATACAAGTTCAATCTCCCTAAAAATCAACCTGCTGTGTGGATGTATATAAACCACATGTTTATTTCAGATAGCAATAATCTCAAAAATCAATGTGCAAAAAAAAAAAAGCATTTGATCTGGCGAAAGAACTTTTTTCTGTAATGGTTTCTATGAAGGACTGTTGTGAAAGGCAATTCTTTTGTGATACATCTGTTAATTCAGTGTTTTCTGCCCCTGGATTTTGCATAAAGCATGCTTTGTCTAATTTCAACATTTGAAAGGAATTTTCTCTTCTTGCCTTTTTCCTAGACACTATCAGGAGAATAAAGCATTATAGTCTTGCCTCTGTGATACATAGAGACATTGTCCCACTTAGAGAGATGGGAAAATAAAATGTTTGTGTAATAACTGCAACTGCATCCTATTTTATGAGCCATTCACAGCTGCTAATTTATAAGCTTCGCATTTCTTTCTTCCAGAGGAAAGATCCATACAAATACAGCTGCTCAAATGTCCCAAACTGTATAATGACCAAATGTGAGGAGGAAGAGAAATTCCAAGAAACATGGATTACAAATGTGGGTGGTTTGACAATAGGACTTTAATTTCACCATTTTGGAAGACAGACTCTGTTAGGTTTATTCATCCTAAGCCTTTTTGCATTATGAAGTAGAATTATTCTTGCTCCCTTTATTATACGTTTCTGATTGCTGTTGCTTTATGTGTAGATGTGTGTGTGCATGCACATGCATGCATGCATGCATGCATGCATGCACATATTGTACAATTGTATGTGGAAATTAGTTCTTTGTGAACTTTCATGTACTGACATAGGCTGCCAGTTCCACACTGATCATTACAAACCCAGCAGTGTGAAATAAAAACAATGGCAGCTGATGGCTCCATGTCAGTGGGCAGTTGAATCCTTTCCTGGTTTTAGTCCAAACTTTCAGGGAGCTGTCCAAGGTGCTTTTTCCTGTTTCTATGTACAGCACAATCTTCTGCATGCTTACTCAGAAGAATGCAACCAGCATGTACCACTGATTTAAATTGATTTCCTCCAAAGTAAATGTTCACAAGATACAACCTTGATTCAACTGACCTTACTCTCAAGAAAGTATCCCTGAGACTGTAATCTTAGTCTTCTTCCCAGTTAGCTTTTCCCTTCACAATTTCTCCAGGTGGAAATTTTCATGCCCCCCCACCCTTTGCCCCTCCAGGCACCTAAACTGAAGTACGCTTGCAGATCATCACAAGATGCTCTCTCATTTACTGTATTAATATTTTGGTATAACTTCTGATGCAATAATATCATAAGACTTACTGTATTATTGCATCTGAAATTATGCTGAATAAATGAATGAATGAGAGAGCATCATGTAATGATCTGCAAGGGAAATGGGGGAAGACAAAGAAGGTAGAAGAGTGAGATGGAATAAGTGTGTGAGAGAGAGACAGAGAGAGAAGGGTGGTGATAGCTCTGGTTCCTGCTTAATTTGGGTGCACCCATAAACTGCTGAGCCCACCCCTGCCATAAGCTCTTCAGGTCAGTGCCAACTAGGGATGGGGGAGAAATTTGATTCAGTTTGAATTTAAAGGCAAAAGTACCCAATTCACACTTTCCACAACAATACACATATTGAAACCACACCATCCTTTGATATTTGCACTTCTCCGAATTTGGCGGTGCAGTTCTCTAGCCAAGTAATGTGTAGAAGAATGTGTATACTAAGGGAAAGTGTGCATTAAAATGCATACATTCATGTTAATAGCATACAAATATGGTAGGGAAAATTGCTTTGCAAAAATGTATATATTAGGCAAGATTGGATAGAAAATGTGTAGTACTATGATTACGATTACATTTTACATTCTGCCCTTTCTCCCAAGGTAGCTTGGGGTGGCAAACACTTCAGAAGAAACTTACACTAAAGTGCTGATGAATTTACATGGCAACTTTTTTTAAATTGAATTGATGAGGAAATGTAGAGAACTGAACGTAAGATTTAAAAAATGAGAAACTGAGAGAAACCAACATTGCCAGATCCACCTGTCCCTAGTGCTGTTTTTTTTATAAAGAACATGCAGCATTCTTGAGTCACATCATAACATTGTAACAACCAACAAAAGTAATCACCAGTAGGTTCCATGAGTGGTTCTTTAACCCTTTGCAAAAGTCACCTTCATTTTCCAGTGCATCATTTTTTGCTCCAACATCCTCCTTCTCCCCCCTTCTCCTCTTTAGTTGCTCATCATGTTACAGAGGTCCGATCAGCCTCAACTAGACATTGAGCATTTAGTGTTACCCATCCCATGGTATGGAATGCTCTTCCAGCATAGATTTGGCAGGCATCCACACTTTTGACTTTCAGGCATCTCTTGAACACATTCTTTTGTGCCAACAGGCCTATGAGGATGTTTAAAATGTTTCTTCAGTAGCCAGTCATTTTCATGATTGTTTTGGATTATTTATTGATTGATTTGTTTATTAAATTTATATCCCGCCCTTCCGTCCAGTAGGACTTAGGGTGGCAAATAAAACCCTCTAAAACTTCAGAAAAACAGACTTTAAAATATATTAAAACAAATCATCTTTAAAAATATATTAAAACAAAAAAAATCTTTAAAAGTATATTAAAACAAAACAACTTTAAAAACATCTTTTTTTAAAAAAAAAGCTTTAAAAACATCTTAAAAAGCAATTCCAGCACAGACTGGGATAAGATGTCTACTTAAGAGGCTTAAGAGGCCTGTTGAAAGAGGGAGAAGCCGAAAAGATAACAGATATGGTGCCTGTCTAATATTTAAGGGGAGGGAATTTCAAAAGGTAGGTGCCGCCACACTAAAGTCCACTTCCTATGTTGTGAAGAAAGGACCTTCTGATAAGATAGTATCTGCAGAGCATAGTTATTGACTGGGTATATAAGGGGTAAGATGATCTTTCAGGTATGCTGTTCCCAAGCTGTTATAGGGCTTTGTACACCAAAACCAGAACCTTGAACTTAGCCCACCCAATAGCTAATGGGCAATGAGTGCAATTCCTTCAGCATTGGGGTGACAAGTTGGTGATACCTTGCCCCTGTGAGCAGTTGAGCCACCACATTTTGCATGAGCTGCACCTTTCGGACCATCCTCAAGGGCAGCCCCACACAGAGTGCATTACAGTAATCCAGCATGGAGATGACCAGTGCATGGACAACAGGGGTTAGGCTATCCCTGTCCAGAAATGGCCACAGCTGTCTTACCAGCCAAAACTGGGAAAAGGCACTTCTAGCCACTGAGGTCACCTGGGCCTCTAGCGACAAAGATGGATCCAGGAGCACCCCCAGACTACGAACCTGCTCTTTCAGGGGGAATACAACCCCAACCAAAGCAGGAAGCTGACCAATTATCCAAACTCAGGAACCACCAACCCACAGTACCTCCGTCTTGCTAGAATTCAGTCAGTTTATTGGCCCTCATCCAGCCCACCACCACCGAGTCCAGACATCGGTCCAGGGCTTGCACAGCCTCTCCCGATTCAGATCTTACAGAGAAATAGAGCTGGGTATCAAAGAATAGAGCGCTCCCAAGGGCTTCACATAGATGCTAAACAGCATCGGGGACAAGATAGTACCCTGTGGCACCCTACAGCACAACTGTCAAGGGGCTGAAAGACAATCACCCAATGCTATTTCCTGAAAATGACCCTGGAGATAGGATTGGAACCATTGTAAAACAGTGCCTGCAATACCCATCTCACCAAGTCAGCCCAGAAAGATACCAAGGTCAATGGTATCAAAAGCTGCTGAGGGATCAAGTAAGAAGAACAGGGTCACACTCCCCCTAGTCCTTCTCCTGATAAATGTCATCCATCAGGGCACCCAAGTCTGATTTAGTCCCATTACCAGGCCTGAACGGGTTATATTGGAATGCGTCAAGATAATCTGTTTCATCCAAGAGTACTTACAATTGCTGCACCACAACCCTCTCAATCACCTTCCCTAAAAAGCGGTGTATTTGCAACTGGGTGGTAGTTGTCACAAACCAATGGGTCCAGGGTGGGCTTTTTCAGGAGTCACCACCTCTTTCAGGGTGGCTTGAGCCACTCCCTCCCACAGTGACATGTTGACCACACCCTGGATCCATTCAGTCTTACCCCCTTGGCAAGCTTTCATAAGACATGAAGGGCAAGGGTCGAGAGGACACATTACTGGTTCCATTGTCGCAAGCACCTTGTTCACATCATCAGGCTACAACAACTGAAACTGATCCCAAGAAGCTGAAGCAGATGTTGCACTGGACACCTCAATGGGGACTACAGTAAATGTGGATGGGGCATCAAGATTGCTACAAAGGTGGGCAACTTTAACCTCAGAATACCTTGTAAACAATTCACAGTGGGCCTCCGAAGAGTCTAACACTCCGTTTCCTGGAGTTGATGTCAGCAGACCCCTGACAATATGGAAAAGCTCCACTGGACGGCTACTTAAGGATGCAATGGTGGCAGAGATTTGGGCCTTTTTCGCCACCCTCTAGTGCCACACAGTAGACATGGTTATGTTTTACTCATGCCCAATCAGCCTCACAACATGTCTTTCACTACTTGCTCTCTAGCTGTCATGCAGCCAGTTTCATTGCCCTTAGTTCACTGGTGTACCAAGGTGCAAACCGGGTTCCATAATACCAGAGAAGGCGCTCCAGGGCAACAGTGTTAAGAGCCTGACATGCCTCATTGTTCCACAGTGTGACAAGGGTTTCAACAGGGTCACTTGCTCTATCTGCTGGGAACTCCCCCAGGGCATTCAGAAGTCCAGTGGATGCCATTAGTCTCTGGGGACAGGCCATCTTAATCTGTCTACGTATATTGCTTTTAAATGTTTTTTATGTTGCTGTACACCACCCTAATGTTTTGTGAGAGGGTGGTATATACATATTTTTCTAAGTAAATCTAAAAATAAATATTTAGATTTCTTACTTACCCTTCGCTATGCTGGGAAAAACAGAAGGGAGTAGAAAAAGAGGAAGGCCAAACAAGAGATGGATTGATTCCATAAAGGAAGCCACAGACCTGAACTTACAAGATCTGAACAGGGTGGTTCATGACAGATGCTCTTGGAGGTCTCTGATTCATAGGGTCACCATAAGTCATAGTCAACTTGGAGGCACGTAACAACACAACTTTGCTATGAGATCCCAGGGCGGGTTACAACAATTTTAATTCCAATATTAATATCAGTAAAAACAAATTACAGTCAAGAGAATAGTATGGCTGCTAAAAGTACGTATCTCAGTTGTAAATGGACAGGATAAAGAGGTGTGTCTTCAGAATTTGATGAAAAATGCAGAATGCAGTGGCCCAGTGCACCTCTGTGTCCAAGAGAGAGAATTCCACAGTTCAGGGGCTGCCACAGAGAATGCCTTCTTGAGAGCTGGCACCTCCTGAGTCTCTCAGGGCAGTGTACTACAACGAGGCCCCCCTTTGCCAATCTTAACACCCAAGAGGGTCTGTAGGGAAGGAGGAGGTCTTTCAGGTATATGACCCTAAGTTGTGTTTAGGCAACAACCTATATATAAGTCATAAGAAAATAGAAAGTGTTCTTCTGTTCTTGAGCATGTGGTCTATCCAAAAAATGGTTATTTTGTTAATGCAATGGAAAAGAAGTCATACACTGTCCAATGTTACTTTTGCATTTCCTCTCAAAGAAAGGCTTTGATTTGAAAATATGAAAACCATATTTCTGAGTTATGATCTTAATGTATTTTTGTGAATAATGAAATACCATTCAAATTAAAGGCCCAATTAAGAGATTTATTTACTTGGAACATGATTATGATGAAGAAAAAAGAACTAATTTAATTTGGGGGGCTCCTTTATGCATCAAAACAAATATTTGCTTGTGGATATTGTTTGGGAAAATAAGGCACATATGCTTCTAAGATACAAATCTGACGGCAACAGCCAAGACTTACACTGTAAATCACTGAGATCACTGAACACAATCATGTCTGAAATGTATTATACATAGCAACGTTTTAGATCTTAATTGTTTTTAGTGATTCATTTTGGCTGCTCAGAGATGTTCCACTGATGCAAAATAGCTATAAACCAGGAATTACCAGCAACCTCACATCTCCTTCTCCATGCTTCATGAAATAGATATACGGGAAACATCAGTAGTTTTATGTTTGTTTTTTAAAAAATGAGGTGCAGTATTCATATCTTGATAAATTGCCCATCACAAAAGAACTTCACAAGACAAACCAAGCAACATCTAGATCTCAAGGGGAATAAGCAACGGGAAAGGTAAACCAAGCATCATCCCCCTTATTCCACGCTACACTTAAGGTGCAAAGCCAAGCTCTAAATCAGCAAAGGTGCCAATGCAATGTCTACTCTTAACAGGTGTTGTAGTATTTTATTGTAGCGCAGGCTTGGTTCAAAAGATCATTTGCTCCTTAGCTCAGGGCTGGCCCTCACTAGTTAAAGAGAAGCATCTTAGTTTAAGCAGGAAGCAGGTGTGTAGTTATTCAGAGATGTGGGGGGTCGTAGACCCATTACTTTTTGTGGAGCAGGGTCCCAGCCACATCCCTATGTATGGAAATGGACTGCCTTCAAGTTGATCCTGACTTATGGTGACCCTATGAATAGGGTTTTCATGGTAAGCGGTATTCAGAGTGGGTTTGCTATGGCCTCCCTCCGAGGCTAGTTCACCCCAGCTGGTGAGGGCCTGCTCAGCTTGCCACAGCTGCACAAGCCAGCCCTTTCCTTGTCTGCAACTGCCAGCTGGGGGGCAACTGGTCTCCTTGGGGCTATGCAGCTTGCCCACGGCTGCACAGGTGGCAGGGCATGTAACACCGGAGCCACTTGCTGTGGGGGTGATCTTTAGCTGGCCCTTGACACCCAGGAGGCACGAGTGGGGATTTGAACTCACAGACTCTGGACTCCCAGGCAGGTTCTCCTCCCCACTGTGCTATACCAGCTGTCCCTATGTATGAGCCAAAGGAATTTGCATGAAAAGGGAGCACGTTAGCCACTGAGAAGAGTCCTTGTCCTTTCATGGTGATTGGAACAAATCAGAATGAAAGGAGGTGAGCCAGCGACTCAGAAGACTCTTCTCACTAGCTAACACACAGCCTCTTCTTCCATGTCCACCAGATAACAGGGAGAGCAAGGGAAACAAGGGAAAGTGGAAAAGAGGGTGTGGCTGTAAGGTAGGGTTGCCTGGTTCAGGGCCTGAGATGATCCTGTATCTTTAGGAGAAGAGAAAGTCAGCAAGTGCAGGTGTTCTTGCAGCCCTGTAATGGCTACTCTGGGGCTCCAACAATTAATTGCGGCCCCCACCCATAGTGCGGGCCACACTTTAGATCTCATTTTTCAATCGGACTAAGACATCAATGAGTGGAAAATAGACAATATAGCCATTACACCACTACTATGGTCGGATCATCATTTGATCAGTTTCAGATTACTACTAACCTCCTTGTCTACCAGCATTAGAAGATCTACAAAGCTATATCGCCCGAAGAGATTGTTGGATCCTAATATATTTATACAAAAACTTAAAGATCACCCCGGCCCGCACATGGGAGAACCAATTGACACTTTGATTAACACTTGGAATTCCATCATGACAGAAACAATAGACTCAATGGCTCCCCTTCGTCCACTAAAAATGATAAGACCGAAACCAGCTCCCTGGTTTTCAGAAGAACTGTTAATAATGAAACACTCCTATCGCCGTTTAGAACGCCGATGGCGAAAGACCAGGAGTCTTTCGGATTGGGCTGATGCTAAGAAATCGGCAAAAACTTATGCCTCTGCAAGACATGCCGCCCAAAAATCTTTTTATTCGGCTGCTATCACTTCAGCCGGAAATCATTCAAAAGAGCTCTATAGGATAGTTAATGGCTTACTCCATCCGACGCAGCCTGATTCTGGTATAGTTCCCTCACAGGCTCGTTGTCAATAATTTGCCATATTTTTTGAGAGCAAGGTTAATCAGATCCGTCTCTCATTGGACGCTAATAAAGTAACAGGCCCCAGTGATCCCATGTTTGATACGGCTTATCCTTCTCTTTATAAAACCTTTCAACCGATCCAACCAGAGAATATCCCTAAATTCCTCAATGGAATGAACCCCACAACATGTCTATTCGTCCTTCCTGGCTCATAAAAACATCTAGAGTTGAACTGGCAAATTGGCTATGTGTGATAGTTAACTCATCACTCCAACAAGGCCATTTACCCGAATATCTGAAACAAGCAATTATAACACCTTTACTTAAAAAAACCATCACTACTATCTTTTTGGTGCCAGGTGAAAACCTTTTTATACTCCCAGGCATTTTAAAGTGTATTTTAACAGTATTTCACTATTATCTTGTATTTTGGACGTTGTTTGGTTCTTTTATTGTTTGTTTGTTTTTGGTTCTTGATTTATTGTATTTATTGTACTTATACACTGTGCTTGTTTTATCTTTTATGTACACCGCCCAGAGAGCCTTCGGGCTTAGGGCGGTATATAAATTAAATTAAATAAATAAAAAATAAATAATCACTTAATGCCACTCTCTGTGATAGCTTCCTCCCTGTATCCAATCTACCATTCCTAAGCAAAGTCATTGAACGAGTTGTGGCGGTACAACTACAAAGTTTCATAGACACCAATGCCCATTATGACACCTTTCAATCAGGCTTTAGACCAAATCATGGGACAGAAACAGCCTTAGTGGCGCTAGTTGATGATTTACGACTTGAACTAGATAAAGGTAATGTGACCTTACTAGTCCTATTGGACTTATCAGCCGCATTCGATACTATTGACCACGACATCCTTTTGAATCGCCTTTCCGAAATGGGGCTACGAGGTACTGCAATACAATGGCTCCGCTCTTTCCTTGAAGGTAGATTCCAGAGAGTTGCTCTTGGGGATTTTCTTTCAGAGCCCTGGCCATTGCGATATGGTGTCCCCCAGGGCTCTGTTCTCTCCCCAATGTTGTTCAATATATATATAAAACCTTTAGGTCGTATTATTTGTAAATTTGGAATTTCTTACCATCAATATGCAGACGATACGCAACTCTGCTGCTCATTTCCACCAGACGCCAAAGGGGCTGTTCACCCTTTGAACCAATGCTTGGCAGCAGTGCAGAATTGGATGAACAGTAATAAATTAAAACTTAATCCAGATAAAACAGAGGTTCTTCTAATCAGACGAGACTCTCCTCAGGAAAATAAAAATCTTCCCACATTAGATGGGATCTTACTTCCCCTGAAGACGCAAGTCCGTAGTTTAGGCATTATTTTAGACTCAGCCCTAACCCTGGAACCTCAGGTTGCAGCAGTCTCACGAAGCGCTTTTGCAAAATTAAAATTAGTTAGCCAACTCCGTCCTTTCTTGGGATTATCCGATTTACGGAAAGTAACGCAAGCCCTTGTAACATCACGACTGGATTATTGTAATTCCCTCTATGTCGGTCTTCCGGTTAGAACCCTCCGGCCGCTTAAGCTGGTGCAAAGAGCAGCGGCGCGGATGCTAACTGGAGCTGGTCCTCGAGTGCACACCACACCACTCTTATATCATCTGCACTGGCTTCCTATTATGTTTCGTCATCAATTTAAGCTGTTGGTCCTAACTTTTAAAGCTTTACATAACTTGGCACCACTTTACTTATCTAATCGCATCTGTGAATACACATCCCATCGTCCACTGAGATCCATTGTTGAACGCATTTTGACTATTCCTTCAGCTTTTACCATCTGTCAATCGGGCACTAGGAATAGAGCTTTTTCAGTGGTGGCCCCTAGTATGTGGAATACTCTTCCACTGGAGATATGGCTTTCTAATTCCCTCTTAGATTTTCGTCGACATGTTAAAACCTTTTTATTTCGCCAAGCTTTTAATATGTAAACGGTACTGTTTCATTTAATGTTAATTTTTAATTGATTTTTAAGCATCTGCAAGCCCCAGAGATATGAAGTGGAGATGTTTTTTCCTTCCCTTTTCGGATTATATCAGGATTGGGTTAATATGGATTTAAAGGAGAAAACTGTGTGATAGCTTCTGCTTGCCTGCAACTTCATGTGAACCATGCAAATTAAAAGAGGATGAAAGTAGCACTAGATACACACTAAATCGTCATGTGGATTTCCATAATGGGACTTTTGCTTCATCCTTTGGGGATCCTGGCAGTAAACAGGACTACAATCTGAAGAATGTAATGGTGAACAGAGATTATCATTTTGTCATCCACAGTCACCTAGGCTGTGAATACACTAGTCACCAGATTAAAGCATTGCCATTAGCCACACCTAGAGAGGGAATAGTTGATCTGCCAAAATGTGCAAAAATTCTTTGAGGCTGAATTTTAAAAAGCACACACTCAAGCTGATCCCACCAGGTTTTACAGTAAAAAGGGGTGGGGTTTGATTAGTGCCGTGTGCCCCCATTTTCAGAAGTGGAGACTCACTGGATCTGGCAGAACAGTGAGTGTGTTTCTACCCCAAATGTAAGGCATATTCCAGTTATTATTATTATTATTATCTTTATTTATACCCCGCCCTTTTTCCAAACTGGAACTCAAGGCGGCTTCCAGATAAAAATAGTACATATCATTAAGAACCTATAAAAATATAAAACATATAAACATATAAAATCAGCATTAAAACAGGATTAAACTATTAAGATGTTAAAACCAGTTACTCTTAAAAAACTGGAGCCCAGTTTAGGAGCATACAAGTAAAACAATAACATACAGCATCCTCTTCAGTCACTACCCTTAAAACCTTCAGTTCCAAAGGCCTGCCGGAAGAAAAAAGTCTTTAGCTGTTGGCGGAAAGACTGCACGGAGGAGGCCATTCTTGCCTCCCTAGGGAGGGAGTTCCAGAGCCTAGGGGCAGCCACCAAAAAGGCCCTATCTCGTCTCCCCACCAGTCGCACTTGTGAAGGTGTTGGGATCATGAGAAGGGTCTCTCCTGAAGATCTCAGGGCCGGGCAGGTTCATATAGGGAGATACAGTCTGACAAATAGCCTGGACCTAAGCCGTATAGGGCTTTATAGGTCATAACCAGCACTTTGAATTGTGTCCGGAAACAGACTGGCAGCCAGTGGAGCTGTTGCAGCAGGGGAGTTGTATGGTCCCTGTAACCAGCCCCAGTTAACATTCTGGCTGCAGCTCGTTGCACCAACTGAAGTTTCCGAACAGTCTTCAAAGGCAGCCCCATGTAGAGAGCGTTACAGTAGTCTAAACGGGATGTAACTAAGGCATGTGTCACCATAGCCAAATCAGACGACTCCAGGAACGGGCGCAGTTGGCGCAGTTCTTGATAATGAAGACAACTGGAGTATCAAAAAGCAACTTGAATATCACATTACCTCTCTGTGGTTTACTGTATCCACTCTATGTAAACCAGTAATAGTTGGAACTGATATAATCTCTTTGGTTTTCTACCCTTTTAACGTGTGAGTATCTGTTTTAGTTTAGCATCCCTTTTAGTGTTTCATGATATATAACCTTGCGCCAAAAATGTGGTATATTGCAGCAAAGGGAATATTATGACTCTAAAACAAAAGTGGGAAGCATCAAAAGTAGATAAAGAGAGATATAAAAGGGCATGGGATTTCACTCAGTTGTATTGTTATAAAGCCAGATTTAATTCTCCAAAATTATCAAGAGATTTGCAGCTTGGAAGTTTTGAAGGCTCAAAACACAATCTGCAAAATGAAAGTAAGGGAAGGAAAAGCAATTTTCTTCTGTGAACATATACTATCAAATTTACTAATTTGGACACTAACTTCATTCCGAAGCTTAGCCAGCCTTTAATAATTTAACAAGTAGCCCTGATAATCTGCTACATTGTGCACAGTCATTGTGCCATTTTTAATTAAAATTGATAAACCCCCTGAAACTTGCCCTGGACAAATGAACTGGCTTTCAAGTAACTCAATTTAACCGTTTAGGGAACATGTTTGTTTTAAAATGTGTGTACACTTCTCAAAAGGAAGACAGAAGCTTCGGTATTAAGTCTGATATACTTTTAAAATACCACAGGAAACAATTACATGATTATAAATTTAAAAAACTATGGTTCACAAGATGTGTTAATGACAGCACTGCAGGTCAGCCACATGTCCAATGATACCGTATTTAGGCTTTTTTTTTTTTCTGGATGGGAAAAGGGAAAAAAATCTCTTTGTGCTTTGAAATATTCTAACATTTCACTTGTAAACCTATTGGATGGAAAATGTCGCATATATTAGCTAAATGTAGCATACATAAGATAGAGACCAACAGGGAACTGGTGCATGCAGTCAATCCCTGCAGAAAGCAGGACTGAACCCCCCACATATAAGATAATAGAAGGATAGTTCAATCCTGCTTGGTCACTATCTCCTGAAGTAACTGGCCAGATAAAGATCTGGCCTGCCAGGCCAAAAAGGTTTCTGACCCCTGAGCTAGATCATGGCATATTTTGTTATCTATGTACAGCTCCATGCTATGTATGGTGTCACGTCTTTGCTACTGAAAAAGAATGGATGCACCAAAGAACCAAGAACCAAAGTATGTGATGCAATCCAGAGAATTCTAGGCAGTGCCTAGGAGACCTCATTGCAACACCAGAAAATGGAGGTTTTTCCCCTTGTTTATCTGAAAATCTCATAAATTGGAATGCAGCTGCCTTCCAAGGCCATCCCTCTGCCAGCAACAAGCCTCAGTATGCTCACCTGCTAGGAAAACTGTGGCATCTCCGGCCTGGGCAATGTCTATGGCGACGGGAGCCGGGAGTTCACCTCGGCCCTTTTCTTCGCCGCCGGCATCCTTGCCACCACGGCTTGTGTTGCCCTTTCTCGCTGCTCGACACCACCCGCTTCAGTGCCAGCATGGCCATCTTCAGCCTCCTCCTCAAGACATTGTCCTGCTTCTTCGCCTATCGGATGTGCCGGGAGTGTGGAGGAGAGTATGCCTTGAACCTAGACTGGGAAGGTTCGCCGGAGAAACATGTTTCCCGGGATGGTGTTGACTCTGCTGCTGTTTCCCTCGTCTGCCATTGCTGGGCCTGCTTCCTCTCTCTGTTCCTTCTAGAGAGGCTTTTCTTGCTTTGTGGGTGTCTCTGCCGGTTTGGAGATGAGCGTTTGTCTCCCATCATTTCTCCTGGGCCCTTTTTAGAAGGCCAAGAAGAGAGAAGAGTGAATTTTTGCTTTGTGATTTGTTAATGTATTTTATTGGATGTTGTAGCTGCTGCTTTTTGTAAATTGTATTTTTATTGATGTCTTTTTATATTTGTGTTTATTTTTTTTGTAAGCTGCCTTGAGGGCCTTTTGGCCAAAAGGTGGGGTAGAGATGAAACAACAACAACAAACAACAACAATAACAAACCACTGTATCATGGGTGAAAATGATATCTAAGTGCACTGAGATTGCTGTGCAGTTAATTCCTAAGAGGCATGACCAGAGAACCACAAAACCTGTATCACTAGGTAGTGAATGTACACAAGGGTAGTAGTCAAATATTTCTGTAACAGAGTACAAACTTGTGCAATTAAACATACTAATCTATTACAGTACTCATTGTCCATGGGGGCTGCCAGTTTTCTTTAACAATGTTCCTGGGAATTGGTGGAATATTGCTGCTATTTTACATTTGCTGGCAATCAGCTTCTCTCTCACAAAGAAAATCACTTGATGGCTGCAGCACAAGCTGACCCTTAGGAACCTTGCACTAGCTTGCAGTTGTTTTCCAGGCCCAATTCAGGCTGATTTTGTCCTCTAAAGCCCTAAAAAAATCTAGGCCATCAATATCTGAAGCAATATCTCCCATGTGTGTCCCCACATATTTTCATTTATTATTTATTTTAATAATTTGTTTTTTTATCCCAGATAAAATGCAAAGTTGCTTAAAATTAAAAGGAAGACACAATAAAAACAATGCACAATAGAATGTATGGAATGTATATAACATTAGGGTGATAAAACAGATAGCACAAAATCACAGTAACAATAACCAACCTTCAGGTCATCCAAAAGGGTCCTCCTCTGCATCTAAAGTATGTGGGTGCAAACAAAGTTGATAAGAGGCTTCTCAGTGGTGGTGCCTGTGAGGCATCCTTCCCTGGCTCTCCCTGTCAGGTTCCTACCTGCTCGTGGTTACTGCCTGTCACTAGGCACCACCAGGGACTCCACCAGTCCAGACCGCTCTCTCTTATGGTTTCTCTCCCCGCTCTAGCACAGATCTCAACAGATCCCCCTGCTAGGCTGCACCACCAGTCACGTCTTATAACCAGTATTCCCAGAGACTCTGCCTGAGTCTCCCTCAATCTGGTTACCTCTGTGACTGAGTGCTAAAGCTGTCTCCAATCCCTTTGATTTACTCAGACTGCTTATAATTCTGGTTTGCTCTGAATACTTGTGGTGTTATACTTCCCTTCCCCGCTGCCACCGTATTATCCTTCAGCCTTGGTATTTACCTCACCCTCCCTTCTGGTCTGTGAAACCCCAGCCAAGGATCAGGCCTTTGGTAAACCAAATTAAGTATTTATTAAATAACACAGATAACAAGCTAACAAGATTTCTTCATAAGGCACATAAGCATATGGTTTTATCTAATACTAATCCGAACTCCACCCCCCTCCTTCTCCACGCTCTCCTGACAAACCACTCTCTCAAACCCACTCTTTCTCTTCTCCCCCCCAGATTCCACTGTCACTCTTCCTTTTATACTGTCAGCCATTTTAAACATTCAGCCAATCATCCAGCATTCTACTGCCCATTCACTCCCCCTTCCTCTTACATTCCACTTACCATGTATCTCCTATACAAACAGCACTTACCATATATACAATAATAGAGGATCATCACAGTGCCCACCAGAGGAATTGCTTCCCCAAAGAGGCATGTCACACCAGCTGTCTCTTCCAGTCTTCAGATTCCTAGTAAATACATTATTTTTCAGGAATGCATTTGTTGGACTCGTAGGGGGATCTTGGTTTTTCAACTGCTCACCGCTTTATCATTTCTTATACTATTATTTCATTAAGATTTTAATTTATTTTGTAGATTTTTCTACATTTTGTAAACTGCTTTGAGGACTATAGTTCTAAACTCAGTAAACTAGCAGGACATTAGTGCAACAGCATTCTCCCGCTCATGATCCCCAGTAACTGGTATCAGAGGCCTATCACCTGCAGTACTGGAAGTAGCCAGGGCTGGTGCCAAAGGGTGGCCAGGTCAGGCCCTGGCTCAGGGCCCCCACAGGTTCCCCTCAATAGGGTGGAGGAGTAGCGCTCCCCTTCCACAATCTGCCGCAGGGTAGCTGCTGTGGATTGCAGGGAGGGGGCTTCCAAGCCACCCACCCATTCATTCACTCCACCTACCTGTGTCTTGTGGCTGCACGTGCTGCATGCACAGGACTTCCATTAACCAAGATGGCAGCTGAGGTTTCCCTAAGGTGCTGATGCCCCTGCCGTCATCTTGGTTGATGGTAGGGATGTGTGTGCATAGCATTCATGCATGCCCGCCATCAACCAAGATGGTGGAGGAGGCTTCAGCCCCTTAGGGAAACCTTACCCTCCATCTTGGTTAATGGCAGCCTAGCGCACACAGCTGCAAAAGACAGGACAGACAGGTAGATGGAGTGAGAGAATGGGCAGATGACTTGGAAGCTCCCTCCCTGCAATCCATGACAGCTACCCTGCTGCAGATTGCAGAAGGGAAGCACTACTCTCCCACCTTGGTTGATGGCAGGCAAGGTAGGTAGGTGGAACATGCGTGCCTGTGTGTGCATGTGCTGGGGCCTGGAGCAGGCTTGGTACCCAAGGGCCCTGGCATGCCTGGTGCCAGCCCTGGAAGTAGCACTCAGGTATGAGGACTGGTAGCTATTGGTAGCCTTATTCTTCCTGAATTAGTCTAAAACCTTTTTAAGATCGTTCATGTTTGGGGCCATCTCTATATCTTTTAGGAGCAAATTTCATGGTTTACCTATGCATTACATGAAGAAATGCTTTTGTCAGTCCTGAATCTTCCAACATTCCATTTTGTTGGATGATCCTGGGTTCAGGATTTCAGAAGAGGAGGACAAACCTTTCTCCAACCATATTCTTCACTCCATGGATGATTTTGTAAGCATCTATCATGTCTGTCATAACTTGCTCTCTTTCTTTTCTAAACTAAAAAGTCCCTTCATTATTATTTTTTCCAAGTTCAGGTCAAGTGTGTAAACCTCCATATATTTAACCATGAGTACATGTTCATTTCATCATTGCTCAGCATATCTCTCATTCATCCACCCAAACTGCACTCACTCATTCACTCATCATTCCACTCACATCACAATCGCCACGCAATCTAAACACTGTAACCTTTCCTGACAGGGGAGGTGCTCTAGCTCCCTGATCATTGTGTTTGGCTTTTTATTTACCTTTTCTAGCTCTGCAATGTCCTTTTTGCAACCAGAACTGCACAAAGTATACCAAGTGTGGTTATACCACAGATTTGATAGGGCCATTGTGACATTGGCAGTTTCATTTTTGATCCCTTTCCTAATGATCCCTAGCATCAAATTCATATTTTTCACAGTTGCCACACACTAGAGCAATGTTTTTATTGATCTATCCACCACAATGCCAAGATTTCTTTCCTTGTCAACCGCTGCCAGCTCAGCTCCATCAGTGTATATGAGGTTAGGATTTTTTTTGTCCCAGTGTGCATCACTTTACACTTATTTACAATGAACTACATTTGCCAGTTTATTACCCACTTTCCCCTTTTTTGTTTTGTTGTACTACCCTAAATAATTTGGTGTCATCAGCAAACCTGATCATTTCATTGCTCAGCCCTAAGTCCAGATTGTGCGACAGTGCTAACTCTGCTCCATTATCTGAGAATGGAAGCATTGGCTGGATGATGCTGGACCAGAAGTAACCTGAATACTGTGCTAAGAATCAGAGGAAGTTGCACATTGTTGTTAGTATTAGGAAAAGCTCTAACATTGCAAGATAAAAAGTAACCTTCATTTGTAGATGTCAGATAACAAGCAGGACCTAGGAAGTCATGTAGATGAGGACTATCAGAGTTCAGGAAACATCCCAACATTTTATAGCTGTTCCTGGGGAAGGGCCAATGATCAATCTGGGTAAGTGTGGTCACTTCAGTACCCAGAAACTCTTATTACAGGGGTGGGGACAATGGTGGCTGGTGCCCATTGGGAATGGTAGGGCGAAAGGCAGGGAGACCAACAGTAGTTTGGAGCCAGAGCCAATGATAGGCAAAAGCAACTGACCACCCCCATCCTTCTCCCTACTGATTTCTATAATGGCAACACTGAGTCCAAGGAAAAGGAAAACAACAGCCAGGGCCACCCCCTGGATTGGCTGTAAGAAGGCAGACCTCTGGGGAATGTCTGAAGGCAGACATAAGTTGGTGGGGCAGTGTCCCTTTTGCCCTAATGGACCAGCCTCCACTGGGGTGCACAATTTAAATATCCTCAGGAGGGATGGAATGATCTGCCATTTCGGTTCTCTCCATTTCTCATTTTCTAATCTAAAATTCAGATCTCCACATTTCTGTAGCAATTTGCATTTTTTAAAAAAAATCATCATGAAAATTCTTCAGCATTTTAGTGTGATTTTCTGCTAATAAGTACATTTTTGTATGCAGGTTTGACTAATGTACACATTTTTGTAAGCAGTTTATCCTATTATAATGCATTTGTATATGTTATTTTCACCAATATATTCATTTTGTGCACATTTTCCCCTAGTATGTGCATTTTTGTAAACATTGCTTGGTTAGAGAAGTGCATCACAAAATTCTGATAAGAGCAAATTTTGAAGGATGGCTATGTCTTGGTTTTCATATTGTTTCAGAAAGTGCAAATGTGATAAATTTGGCTTTAAATGAGAACTGAATCAAACTTTTCCCCCATCTCTAATCCTCAGTATGATGGGCAGGAGGTGTACGTGTGAAGGTCTGAATATTGATGTGATGGGAGTGCAGTGCACACAGTGCATATCACTATGAACAACTTTGTCTATGAGAGATCTCTACCTTTCCCCTTGCCAGCCATATGAGGGGAAGTAAAGGGGTGCACTGGGGTGGGAGATTATTAAACCTAGTGATCCTACAGTCTGAAAGAAGGGCCCATCTTTTGTTTTTATCTTCTGCTTAGAGCTTTATCTAAAATTATAGACCCTATACTTTGCTCCGTAGAACTTCAACAGAGTCACTGAGAACTGAGCCAGTCCCCATCACTTCATTTATATAGGCCAGCCCTTGATTTTGTCTCTTGATTTTGTCTCTGGATTGCACTAGAGGAACTCTTCAGTGTGATGGAATCCAAACAGTGGCTTTTATAGAGGGACAGATTATTATGTCCCTACTGGTGGTCCATAAAGCAGGTGCCTCTGTGCTCTACAACACAACGGCATGACTGATGACATTCATACTAACAAGCAAAGCCTTTTTCAGACATTGTTTAAATTTCAGTAGAGTATGTCTGGGGGGAGAATGCGATTTGGAAGATTAGAAAAGCCGATGATTTACATGGTGGCCACTGGGTGGGGCAAAAGTGCATGTTTATAGAGAAAGGTTTGTGCTTTTGGGCTCTACAGAAGAATTCAGAAGAATATTAATAGAGTCTAGTAAATTATGTAATGATAATTAAGAAAAGTATCTTTGATTTATAGGTTTATTAGAAATGCTTGTGTAATGCTAAATATAAATTGGCTTTAAAATGTTCCTCAGACATATTTATTCCTTTAAAAATAAAACAGAACAAAAACAAAACCACATTTTAAGAAAATTTCTATTTAACTTCTCTACAATAATTGATCTGTCTTTCACCCGGAATCTATTTGCACAAATTCCTCCCTATAACTCATATGGTGCACATTTTGACATCAATTCTTAGTAGGCTTTCTCTTCTAAATTAAAACAAATATTGTCAAATGTTTGTCAAAATAGCAGTTGTTTAATCCGGGATCCTTTGTTCTTTCTGGAAACTATTTTTTTTTGGTGGGGGAGGAGTTACAAAAGTTTACTAAAATTAATTTCTCCACTATCTGTTAGTCACTTCAGTAGAAGAACCCAGAAATATGAGTCATCCTCTATTCCATCCTACAAGGAATTAAAGAGCTGATGAGCATACACATCGACCTCCTCTAGTTTATTGGAATTAGTCTGATTTGAGTGAGTGGCAAAGTGTCTAATTCTGCCTGAAGACAGCCAGCTACCCCTGTGAAATGTTTGAGAAACATTACTGTGCTAAATATGATCTCTGAAACTTCACAATTCCAACAGTAAATTCAAAGAGTGTTCACTTGGTTAGCACTACCTGAAGTAGTATGCCAAAGCTTCTTTAAAAAAAAAATTAGCAAAAGTGATCTTTTTTCATTAGGGAAATACTCCATTTCAACTTTCAGAGGTGGGCCTTAACTGATGGGCTTTTGCTTTGCTCACAACCTATTACATTTGTAAATTGTGACTATTATGTAGAAGTAACATGTCCAGTTACTTAAACAAAGGGTACAAAAAAATGAATATGGAATATTACTGCCCCCTGCTCTGCATGCAAAGCAGCCGACTTGCTCTAATGCATACAAATTACAGGCAACTATAGCTCCTTCCATGTGTTACACACATGAAGGGGCAAATAATACAGAAAGGGACTCTGACAGAGCTGTGTCTTTGGTTCTGCCATTGGTGACACATGGCTCCTGCTGGCCCCACCCCCTACCATCCACATGTTAGCATGGACATCTAAGGTGGGAAACCTTCATGTCTAGATCTCTATATGTGGAGGTTTCCCTGGATCCAGGAACCCAGAAAGCCTACATTCATAGAGGTCTCAGTGCAAAGGCTTCTCAGCCTGTGTAATGGTTACCATCCTGGGCTCTGTATACTTGAGACATCCATGCCAATGTGTGGGTGATGGGGTATGGCAGAGGAGCTATGCATCATTGGTGGCAGGGCCAGAGGTTAGCCCTGAAGCCCTTTTCTATATGTAATTCCCCTTTGTTCAAATAATGTGTGAAGGGTCTTTTGATTAACTGGATGACTCGTTTTATTCTCCCCACCCACTCCATAACTACCATCCTTTATGGTTCGATGAAATGCACCCATTGAAAACGTTCCTGCTCTTTGGGTCTGGTTTTAGTAGGCTGTTAATTGTCAGGCCTAACTAGCCTTTCAGAAGTCTCAGTGGTACGTTGCCTCCAATGGCCTAGACCATATACAAGGAATGAAGGATGCAAGAACTGTGAGGAAATTGAGAAGTTAGAGATGATTGTTACATATCCATGCACAGAGAAGAAATGGGGGGGGGAAGAAATCTCAGAGTGAATAAATATAAATTGTATCGCTAAATGGAAAGGAAGGGGATATTTTCCTGTTGGATACCAAATCTGATTTCTAGTCAGCTGCTTGAGATCCAAGCAAGATAAAGGACCAATAGTTGTTTGCTGCTTGTCATGGAAACTAAATAGCTGGGTTTGCTCCACATCAGTCATGACAGAAAACTAAAAGGTATTTATCTCTCTCCGGTGGGGAAAGGAAGGGAAATAAACCCTCACATAAACACCAATAAAGGTTTTGCCTGACAGCAAGTGATCTATCTGTTCCCTAACAGTTCCAACATCCAATTTTCCTCATGCTGAGGCAATTCCTGTCTTTATCAACTTCCTTGGCCTTGTCTGCCTACAAACTACATACAAATTAACAGTGCAAGAACAAAAATGGAGACCCCTTTCTAAGAAAGGGGACAATGGTGTACAATAATGGGAGACAAATTGCTGTTCTTGCTCCAGTTCCTACCACAAATAGCCAAGAAACCCCACAATTGGCAGAAATACCATTGTGAGAGAGCTGGATGGGCAGTCACCCTTCTAACCCTTGGACTTGTGGGTTCAGGTAACTATGCTTCAGGAGTACCTATGGCAAGCTCCCTGGTTCTGTACACTGAAATTATTGCTTCAAACAATTAAATAGATCTAAGAGCTACCTATGTGTTGCAAAATGATATAACCCTGTGTTCTTCTTGCAAAAAGTGCCTGTTCAATTAAAAAATGCAGAAAGGATATTTCTGCAGCAGCACATATGTTCATAAATTGAAAGCTGGAGATATTTGGGTGCATCTCAAACATAGACAAATCTGTGACAGATATATTTTTCCATGAGACAATCCCAAGAAGCGATGGACTTCTTTTGAATAAGTCACATGACCCAGGGTGATTTTTCATGCATAGGATCAGTGTTAATTTCATGAGAAAGGCTAGTCCACCATTACGGTTGGCATTGGCAGGCATTTGCTGTTGTTCCCAGCCCAGCAAAGGCCCCACAGACAATTGTGGGATTCCCCCAAGCTAGCTGCTCCTCTTCCTTGTTGTCACTGCCTGTTCACTACCCTCTGAGTAAACTAACAGTGACAGAAGTAAGGAGGTAGAACAGCTCACCCTTTTGATGGCTATGCAGATACAGTAAGGCCTAGAGAGATAGAGAAAATGAATATATAGTGACAACACCAGTGAAGAGGAGATGGGTCCAATCATGAAGGAGGGCAACCAATGACATCTTACCCAAGGTGAGCCAGCACTACGAAAGACCCACGTGATCAGCCATTAAAAATGTCATATCATTCAAAGGTAGTCAGCAGGCATGTAGGCTTGCCTCATAGAGGGTTTTGCCTCAACTTCCATTGCACTTCACAAGGATCAAACATGAAATACCTTACATTTATAGAGTGCAATTGTTCACAAGGACAAACTGTGCAATCTTCCGGGATTCTAATCTGGAAAGTATTCACTATGAAATAATATTTCTTCTGGTATTTCCATCCACACAATAGATTACACAGAGTAAGAGTACAAGGCTCCTACTGTTGCACCCCATGCCAGCTCTGCCCCCAGACTATCCACATGCTGGAGGAAAGTATGAAGGGAGGATGCCTACTGAATACATCAGCTGGTACCCTGTGTATGCAGGACTCCAACTCAATCTTGCCTATGCATGTTTGGCAGGATTCCTTCCTGACACATGGAGATGGGGGCCAGCATGGGGTGCAACAGAAGGGCAGGGTCAGCCTGCATGGACCTGCTATTTCTCTCCATATGATCTTAGTTATGTGGAATATCAATATAGGAAGAGGGCCCTATATTGATATTGCTCCAGTTTTCATTTGAAAAACGGAAAACATGAGGCTCTGCTGGCTTGTCTTATAGCAAAAGAGATGACTTCAAGAAAGACAGGAGACAGAAATCCCACTGTGCCTATGAAGCTCACGGCACAGTCTTTGGGATCAATGCTGCTAGCTTTCATTACAGTATTATGTCCGTGTTCAAATATTTAACAAGCTGTTGTCAAAAGTAAAGAAAGTATTAATTCAGGGAGTAAAGTAAGCATAATAAAATATTCATAAGCACTAACATTAAAACAGCTGAATGTAAAATGAGGAAAAAATAAAATAAAGTTCAAGGTTTAGTATGAAAAGCACTTAATAACCCAGCTAGTCTTAACCACAGTGAGTTACTGCAACATAATATTGGAAATAACTTCAGTGATATGTAAATTTAACTCTCTGCACTCAGTAATTATGGGTGTGATGCACAAATCACTTACTTAAGAATACTTGTGCTTTTTTAAAAAAATGGGTTATTTCTATTTAAATAAATGAAATTTAGATTATGTGGAAACACCTCTCTAGCTGAGCAGTTTGTAAATTACATTCTCTTTGTGTGTCTATTTTTTTCTTACATTTGTGTGAATCTATCCTAGTGTGTGTTATTTATTTCACTTAGGAAAACATACATATGATTACAACCTATACTGCCAAAAGCAAACAAAAATGTAACTTCAATATTTTGTTTCTAGAAAACAGTTCAATCTTTTTTGCCTTTCTTCTATAATCATAACTCAAGAAGTGGATTTTCTCCATGTTGTTTAATTTAATATCTTGTTTTTCATAATAATAGAGACAATATTATTAATAGTCTTTTGGTAGATGAAGATATAGGAAGCAAGTAATATTCATACTCGAGTAGTCCCATTGAAATTAGTCAACATGACTAACTTAAGTTCTTTGATTTTTGTGAGCTTACTCTGAATATGGCTTACAGTGTAATCCTAACCATGTCTACTCAGAAGAAAGTGCTATTGTATTCATTGGTCTTACTCCCAGAGAAGTGAGGTTAGGATTGCGCACTAGTTGAATACAACTCATAGATATAGATATATATCGACACATTATTATAAACCCTAAATATATTGATGAAAATAATAGAGTCCTTTTAACTTTTTTTGTACATCAGAAACCTCCTTAAAATCTCAAGCATTTTTTTGTCCTTCCTTAAAGCAGACACATGGCTACTTCTTCAAAGCTGTTTTAAGCCATCTCATCTGTAATGCTTAACATGAATATGTGGTAATCATGTTCTACAAATGTTGGCCTTTCTCTGTCCATCTATGTGACTAGCCATTGACTGGGCTACTGTGATGTCACAGTTGCCAGCATCCTGCTTTTAAAATATGGTTTCTCTTCACATCCATCTAGAATGTTCTGCTCAGGAGTAAACTGTGATTACAAATAACCTGGATACTGAAGGTCCTGTGGGCTGTTGATGCAAAGATGAGGAGATTTACAGTCAGATTTTAGAATAAGCCTATTTATGGGTTTCCACTTATGTTCCACTTTACCATTAGTATTTACCAGTATGAAAGTACAAATACAATGTGCTGCTGTTGACTTTTGGTTTCTCAGTCATACATGAAAATATGGAGGTCCAGGTTAAAACTTTGCAGCTACAAAAAGCAGAGACTAAAATCCTTATCAGTCATTATACTAGCTTAACATTGTCATATTACTCATATGTTGGGCGTTGATCTCTCATTATATTTCTTCTGGTCGAAATTACAAGGCTGCCTATCTCTTGTTCTTGAGAATTCCTTGTCTTTCCTGTGTGTCAATAATTCTGAAAAGCCCATTGTGTGATCTTTGTGACTGCTGTCAAAGTGTCACAGTGTTACACAATTCTTGCTGTGTTCTGGCCCAATCTATCTATTTTGTGCAGAAACAAAAACATTCAAAACCTAAAAAACTCAGGAGATATGAGTGCACAGTAAGGTCAGGAGAATCATGAAATGGAAATGGACTGCATTCAAGTCAATTCTGACTCATGGTGACCCTATGAATAGGGTTTTCATGGTAAGCAGTATTCAGAGGTGGTTTACCATTGCCTTCCTCTGGGGCTGAGAGGCAGTGACTGGCCCAAGGTCACCCAGTCAGCTTCATGACTGTGTGGGGATTCGAACCCTAGTCTCCCAGGTCATAGTCCAACACTCTAATCACTACTCCACACTGGCTCATGTGACACCCAAAATGATACTGAGGGACTTAAAAGAAAACCAAACAAATTTGGAATAACCGTCTAAATTACTTTTTCTCTCAAAAGGTAAAAAGCATATACATGACTGTCTGGGTCACTTCGTAACATCACGAACTAAGAGCATACACTGAATGTGCATTTTGATGTACACAGTTCCTATCATCATATTTTCAAATAGTGATTTGCATCTATTTCATGTAACACAAAGCTGTAATAGATCAGAAATCCAGCATATGTGCATATAGTGAAACCAACAAACTGGCATGCACACATACTGTAGGCTCTTAATCTGTGTAAAGTGGTTATCAGACTCCTTTTACTGGAGAGACAGGGGGGAAATCCTTTGCAGTTTCCATCATGCCAACACATTGATAGAATCAAACCAAGATCAGACACCTGATGAGTACTTATGATCCTACTTATTTAAGCCATGGATGTGTGTATGCATGCCTTAAAATGTAGCTATGCAGATTTCAGGACATTTGCGGGATATATCTGCTTGTTCCCACTGAAACTGCAGTTGGCAAAACTCTATTAACTTTCCTAGAAGATACTCCTGTGGCTTACAAATGTAATACAGGAATTTCCTCTTAAAGCTGTAATCCTATTCATACTTACTTGGAATCAATGGGATTTATAAAGAAATTACTGTGATGCAGAGGTGTGTGCAAGGTTTGTTAAAGTTACAGGAAAGGGAAATGTGTAAGACAACCTCTTTTCGTGGGTTGAGTATGGTCTAGAAATTGGAGGACAGGATTCTGCCCTTTAGCTGCTCATCCCAATGACAAACAAGTAAGGAGTAACTTAAGGCTGTTACATTCATGTCCTGCTTGTATGTTCCTAGATGACATCTTATTGGTCAGTGTTGGAAGCAGGATTCTGAACTAAATGGATTTATGATGTGATCCAGCAGGGCTGTTTTTATGTCCTGCCACACCTCTATTTGTAGATCAGTAGTGGGAAACCTGTGGCCTTCCAGAAGTTGTTGGACTCTAACCCTCATCAGCACCAGCCAGTATGACCAATATTTAGGGATAAAGGGAGTTGTAGTCCAACAACATTTCTTCTTAGTGTCCCACTTTGGAAACCATACTATGTGGTGATGTGGGAGAGATCTTTCTCTGTAGTGGTGCCCTGATTATGGAATGCCCCCCCCCAACTCCATCCTTAGCTCAGTTTTGGAGCCAGGTTCAGACCTGATTATTTTCTCAGACATTGTGAATGGTCAATTCCACTGTGTTTTAATGTGGTCATCAGCTTTATTTACTACATGTTTTACTGATAGAATAGCTGTCTTAAATATATTCTTGCACCCTGCCCTAAAATGAATTTGATGTTGTGTGGGTTATAAATATTTTAATAAACAAACAAACATTTTGACATCCACAGGTTCCCCATTCCTGATGTAGGGCAATTGTTCACAACATGGTTGGCAAGCCCACTTGTGTGCATCCCCCCCTTCACCTGCCACCTGAAACTTTGTTCTGTGGAAACCATGTGCAAGTATATCTCCCATGTAGGGCACAATGGATGCTCACACAGTTCTAATCTGAATAACTGCAGCCACTTGTCTTGTTTCAGTAATTATTGGTAAACATGGCAGCTCCAATGTAAATGTGAACCTCTTCTGTCGCAAAGGCCTACCCATTTGCTTTAATGGAGGCAAAATTTCCACAAACTAGTGTGGTGCTGGAAATTTCTCCCACAGTGCTTTCAACATTAATTGCATTCAAAAACAATTAAAGGAAAGAGACAATTTCAGGGGATAACAATTTAGTGAAATTCTCATAGTTAGGGTGCAGGGTCTTTGTTGTGCTTGTGAGATAGGGTTGCCAGGCTCAGGGCCTGAGAATGATTCTGTATCTTGGAGGCTGGCAACCAAGAGGTCTTCCGTTTCTTTAAAAGTTGTGCAGGGGAAAGGGTGAATTTCACCTTGTGGTTTTTCCCATTACAGTGTTGTAAGAAAACCTGCACTTGGCTGAATTTTCTCTTCTCCTAAAATACAG
Organism: Rhineura floridana; assembly: GCF_030035675.1. NCBI lineage: Eukaryota > Metazoa > Chordata > Lepidosauria > Squamata > Rhineuridae > Rhineura > Rhineura floridana. The sequence goes on along the minus strand of NC_084480.1, from coordinate 234,066,402 downwards.
AATCATTCTCAGGCCCTGAGCCTGGCAACCCTATAAGATCCTTTCTCTCATTCCATAAGACATCTCAGCAGCTCTGTGAGATTTTTTATCTCATTCCATAAATCAGCATGCTTCAATTAAACCCCAGGGAAAGACATCACGAGGTAACTTCTCCCATGGGGCTTTTTCAGATCAGAAAGCATGGGCAGCCAGGGAGGCTGCAGAGTGCCGGGGGAATGTTTACTGGAAAGGAAAACACACATACTTCCCTTGGCCACCTTGCAACAGCAAAGTAATCTCAAAACGCCAAATTCACCATAACTCTAAAGAAATTCTCAAGTGCCCTGAGAAAGAGGCAGAAAAATGGAAGCCTCTTTCACAGGGGAAGTAAAGTTTCACAAAACTGGAGGACAGACTTCAGCACAGAATTACCACAAATACAAGAGTACGGATGCACGGAGCTCTTCCCCCCCCCCTAAAATGAATGAGAAAACAGATTTGCGCACAAACACAGAATGCACATGGAGCTCTGCATTGGGGGCCATGTGGTTAAGAGAAACATGGGCTCCCACCATTCTTTTTGTCATTTCCCAGCAGCTGTGCTTAGTAATGTCTGGGAAATTGGTCAGTGTTTAGCATAACTATTTATAAGCCAGAAATCGGACAATGCAACATAGTTTTTAAAAAGCAACCTATCAATATTCAAATACACATCTTTGCTAGTTTTAAAATAATCAAGGTACTTATTTTAGAAACTAATTTCTAGCATATGCAATAGATACTCCTCTGTTATAATCTTTTTAGGCACTTTATATACTATCTATACAGGATTTGTATTCGTATCTCTGCTGTGTATTGTAGTTTTGACCTTCTAATTTGCTGCTAAGTAGTGTAGTTGTATTGATTCAGTATCTATTGCACTGCAAAGTGGTGCGGCCTCATTGATTTAACTTGTAAAATGCTGCTGGAATAAATCTAACAATTTCCCTCCCCCTCAAAAATAATCTTTGGAATTCACTTACAAGATTCTGATTCAATTTCAGAACTGTAGGTCAATTACTGATTACTCAAAGAACAGTCTGACTCATCAGATTTCTAATATTCCCTTCTCCACACTTAAAACACACACACACATACAATGCTAGGGATGATGTGATGATGACAGTGAAATCAAGGTGAAATTTCCAGCTGAGTTTCATCAAGGTAGAATTTCACCAAGTGGCTGAAACCAGTTTGTTTTATTATAATGATACAAACTCCTTTAAATTTCATTGCAGGAATTCTGAAGATTTTTGCCAAGTCCCAATTCATAGATTCAGAATATTTTGTAACTCTCACCCTGGAACAGATGTTTCTGACCAGTAGATGCAAAGCACTATCACAGACTGATAATTTGCCTATCCTTAACAGGTACTTTGTATAATCGTAGTAGGGGACATGCCACTATGTTTCATACTCAAAACACATCCCCGCACAACTTTGGGTGAATGAATTCAAGTCTTTGCAATTATGGATATATGAAGACCTGCTTAGTTTGCTTAATATTCTTAATTCAAAATTAATATGTAATTTCTGTGGGCATGCTAGCAGCTTTATTTATTTATTTATTTATTTTATTTAATTTATATACCGCCCTAAGCCCGAAGGCTCTCTGGGCGGTGTACAGAAAGATAAAAACAAGCACAATATATGAATACAATAAATACAATGAATCAAGAAACAAAACAACAAACAATAAAAGAACCAAACAACATCCAGAATACAAAATAATGATGAAAATGCTATTAAAACACACTTTAAAATGCCTGGGAGTATAAAAATGTTTTCACCTGATGCTGAAAAGATAGTAGTGTCGGCGCCAGGCACACCTCATCAGGAAGGCTGTTCCACAGTTCGGGGGCCACCATGGAAAAGGCCCTAGTTCTGGTCACTGCCCTCCGAGCTTCTCGATGGGATGGCACTTGGAGGAGGGCCTTAGATGTTGAGCGCAGTGTACGGGTAGGTTCATATTGGGAGAGGCGTTCCACCAGGTATTGCAGTCCCATGCCGTGTAGGGCTTTATAGGTCAGAACCAGCACTTTGAATCTAGCCGGGAAACAAATAGGAAGCCAGTGCAGACGGGCCAGAACAGGTGTTATATGAGCGGACCTTCTGGTCTGCGTCAACAATCTGGCCGCTGCATTCTGGACTAACTGTAGTTTCCGAACAGTCTTCAAGGGCAGCCCAACGTAGAGCGCATTGCAGTAGTCTAGTCTAGAAGTTACCAGAGCATGAACAACTGAGGCGAGGTCGTCACTGTCCAGATAGGGACGTAGCTGGGCTACCAAACGAAGATGGTAAAAAGCATTCCGTGCCACCGAGGCCACCTGGGCCTCAAGTGACAAGGAAGGGTCGAAGAGAACTCCCAAGCTACGAACCTGTTCCTTCAAGGGGAGTGTAACCCCATCAAGAACAGGATGAACATCCACCATCTGGGCAGAGAAGGCACTCACCAACAGCGTCTCAGTCTTGTCTGGATTGAGCTTCAGTCTGTTAGCTCCCATCCAGTCCATTATCGCGGCCAGGCAACAGTTTAGCACGTTAACGGCCTCACCTGAAGAGGATGAAAAGGAGAAATAGAGCTGCGTGTCATCAGCGTACTGATGGCAACGCACCCCAAAACTCCTGATGACCGCACCCAGCGGCTTCATGTAGATGTTAAAAAGCATGGGGGACAGTACCGATCCCTGCGGGACTCCACAATGGAGAGTCCAGGGTATCGAGCAATGTTCCCCAAGCACTACCTTCTGGTGGCGACCCACCAAGTAGGAGTGGAGCCACTGCCAGGCAGTACCAGAGCTTGGAAAAGTTACTTTTTTGAACTACAACTCGCATCAGCCCAATCTACTGGCCATGCTGGCTGGGGCTGATGGGAGTTGTAGTTCAAAAAAGTAACTTTTCCAAGCTCTGGGCAGTACCCCCTACTCCCAACTCCGTGAGTCTTCCCAGAAGGATACCATGGTCAATGGTATCAAAAGCAGCTGAGAGATCAAGCAGAATCAACAGAGTCACACTCCCCCTGTCCCTCTCCTGACAAAGGTCATCATACAGGGCGACCAAGGCCGTTTCAGTGCCAAAACTGGGTCTAAAACCGGATTGAAATGGATCAAGATAATAAGTGTCATCCAAGAGCCCCTGGAGCTGGCCGGCAACCACCCGTTCCAGCACCTTGCCCAAGAACGGAACATTCGCCACAGGTCTATAGTTGTTCATGTTATCTGGGTCCAAGGAGGATTTCTTCAGGAGCGGTCTCACTACCGCCTCTTTTAGGTAGTCAGGGACCACTCCCTCTCTCAGAGAGGCGTTTATTATCTCCTTGGCCCAGCCGGCGGTTCCGGTCCTGCCAGCTTTCACCAGCCAAGAGGGGCAAGGGTCCAGCACAGATGTGGTCGCCCGCACCAGTCCAAGGATCTTGTCAACATCCTCAAGCTGTACAGACTGAAACTCATCCAATCATTTGTGTGATTCACCTTACATTAGATTCAACCATAACACTACAAGCCATGAAAAAAGAGGAGGCTGCAGTTGCTTTCAGTCTCCACATGACACATTTATTGAGCATTCTGATTTGTTTGGGTAGGTTCTGTGATATGCACTGGTTATTGCCCATTCATTCTGATTTATTTGCAGGGAAATTATATCAAGCAATTGTTATCCCACACTTCCCAGTACATTTCCTGTCACTTTCCTTACAGTAAACATTGTGCAAACTCATCAGGATTATTTTACCTCCCCCCCCCCCCGGAAACAGGTTGGTTATGTAAAAGTGCCAAATAGATTTTAATTGTGCAACCTGAATTTGCTGATATGTGATTGAATCCCAACTGCAAAATGGTGGCAGTCTGGAAGCAGCCTGTTTTACCAATGCCATGATGGAATCTATCAAGAGGCCCTGCTCACACATAGCTTGATTGTTCATGTGGGTCAGCATAGCCATGTGTTTGTGCTTCCAGTGACAGCAACACTACTGTTTGCCTCACTGAACCTGACCCTAGATACGGGTTTTCAGTGAATCTTGTGGCAAAAAATGTGGTGACAGGAAGCATTCCAAGATTGGGGTAGTTATTAGATGGCCAACGATGGATAGGAATAATAATCCTGTTACACGGAGCTAGTGAAAACAATGGAAATTGTTAAATAACCAAGCAAATAAATAAATAAATGGAGTGCCATTGGAGTCTCTGCCATGTCAGCATCTAATTTCCTATACTTCATGAGAGATTGGTTGTATTCAATAATAGTCCTGCTCAGGGTAGACCCACTGAAGGTAATAGACATGACTCACATAGGTTCATTAATTTTAATGGGTCAGCTTTGAGTAGGACTTAGTCTACGTATTTGTCACCTTTTTCTTTATAACCATCAATGCTATAAATTTGTGTTCCCTGCTCAATTTGTTCTGGTTAGAACTCAACAAATCCAGTACAGAGGTGAAGCTAGGCAATTTTAGACCTTGGACTTAATGGTTTTATGGAGGGACAGGGGACTTTACGTAGCATGTGTATAGCTTTAGTTGTGAAGCACACAATTAACATTTATCTTCCCATCCTTGCCCCTGAACTGCCATTCTATGCTCTGTAACTGCTTGTACATTCCTGGTATGTTTTAGTTAAAAAAAGAGGTCAACCCTGATAAAGAAATACACTTAACATGAGCAGTTTCACATTTTAAGCTCATGCACATCATGGCACCATCATGACGACAGGATTAAAATGGCATTTGCTTCTGGTGCTCTGGTACTAAACACAATTATTCAGCAATAAGCACCATTTGTTGTAGAAAAGGGTATTCAAAGTAAAAATAATAAAATGAGCATGCTTAGCTGGTTGAGCCCATTACAAAAAGTTTTTTTTTAAAGAAAAGAAAAGAAAAGAAAAGAAAAGAAAAGAAAGATGATGTGGGGACCACCATCAGATTCTGTGGGCCCTGACATGACCATGCTGACCCATGTGGTGATGCAAGGCCTGTTTGCTGCTGCCCCTTCTTCTGCTGTCCTCTTGGTCATTTTGGGGACCCTGGGCAATAAGGCCCTGGACTTTGGCCCTCAGTTCTAGCCCTAGCTGTACCACTGGTCCAATAGCAGGTGTGTATGTATGTGTGTTAATGCTACGACTCCAGTGGTTGCCTTCTCCCACTGTGGAGCATACAAAAGCATGCTTGCTTTAGTGTCAAAAAATAAGGGGGAGGCAAGTTCTTTCCTTGTGTCACTGCTCAGACTATAGGGCCTAAGTCTTGCTACCATTTCAGAGAAAAGCAGTGGCCCATTGATGTGTTAATTAATCTCTTTTATCTGGCCTCACTTCACAGATTTGCTAGTCTGATTTGTAGCAGGGACAGAAATGGCAGGATTTGAGAAAGGTGGTTTTACTGAAATCACCTGCAGGAGCTTTGCTGCACACCAGTTTCATTGCCTAGGGCATACATTTTTGCCTCCCAAAGTTCACTGTGTAATTTTATCCCTGAATGAGTGGTAAACTGGAAAAAAACTTGAAACAAAGTAAATATACCAAATTTTGAACATTCGATGAGTGCCTCATCTCCTTTATTTAGCAATTAGGTAGCATGTTGCTTCCAAGCACTAAGCAAGCTGATAAAATAATGTGAATTGATGGTTTATCACTTTTTTAAAAAATTGGGGACACTTAAAGAGAAATCACAAGCAAAGATTCTGAGAATGCTATAAAAGAAGAGAAAAAACAACAACCAAGCAATGTCAGATCTTAAAGGCACACGTTTAATGACTGCTGACAAGAAACACTTCAGTATTTTATGCCATTTGCAGCTCAGACGATTCTCAGTCTCCCCCCTCCTTTTAATTAAATATATTCACACATGAAATAATTTGGTGTAACTTAATAAATGTTTAAGCACCGTTCTCTTCCATGTAACTGTCTTGTAGTTTATGTCATTATGGCCTACTTTTCAGCAGGAGAATGTCTAAATTTTGAGTGTATCAAATCTAATCCTACGGTTTATTGTGGGTAACCCCAGTTGGTCCTGTTCTAAGGCTTTCCCTTCTTTTTGGAGGAATAGAAGTTGCATGGTGACGCCGCTGGTGGCCTGAATCACCTCAATTTGTTCTAGCAATCAGAGGCAGCTGCTCCATGTGAAAGGAGTGTGGACCACTGAACAGAGCATTAAGACTGACCTCAGGCTGAATGAGAAAGACTCAGCCTTTTCTACTAGGCCACTGGAGCATGTGCAAACAGATTTGCTGAGGTATAAAATGCTCCAGTGATTTAAAGCAAGGTTTTCGTCTCTCTTTCTCTCATTTCCCCGTTTTAGAAATGAAACAGGATAGAAGACAGACTGGGGACAATCTTAGCAACATCTGTTGCCTTTCACTTGTGTCTTGGCCAAGGACAATATCTTTTCAGAAAGTACTGACACGCATGAGAAAAGGGGAGAACGAAAGCTTAAGAGAGAAGTGTTAGGACATGTTTCCCAACAAACACAGTTGGTCCTTTTCTATAGAGTGTTTATCAGAATTCTTTTGATGAGGGGAAAAGAGAGAGGGGAGGGAGGTTTTCCCATCTCCCTCCTTTTTGGGGGGGAAAATTCTCCAAAGACAAATCTTTAGCCAATTACAAAGTCCAAGAGGGCCGTATAACACTGCAGAAACTGTTAAATCTGCCTTCTTTTGCTTTTCTTCTTGCAGTGAAAGGATGCTTGACAGCCCTAATCTTAAACACACTTAATCAGAAGTGTGAAGAAATTTATGCTTAACATTGGCTCACATCTGTTACTTTTTAATTTTCTCATTAATTTGAGTTGGCTAATCATAGCTCAGTGGCGGCGGCACTGTTGTAACACTTGTACTGTGAGTTTTACGTCTTATTGTTTTATTATTATGTATTCTTGTTGTTTAGACAAGTTCCTCTCCAATTCCTCCATAACTATCCTGCTCCCCTCCATTCCACCCTTTCCCAAGCAAGAAAATGAAATGAGCACTAATTTTATCTAACACTGAGAAAGAAGTAGTTAGCTGCTCTCTCCCTCCTCCCCACATTGCTTTTCACAGGCAATTTTGCTCAGTCCATCCATGACATGCCTTCATAAAAATGACAGATGAAGAAGCTGAGTAACTGGTGGGTATATTATCCTCCTGCAGGCATCTGCGCTCAGAAAAGCAGCTATTCTATCGTTGGCCTTAGGACTGAGGAGTAAATTCTACATCATACATAAAAGCATTCTTACATCCATTCCACCATTTTGGAGATAAATTAAATAAGATCCACTTAGCAACAACAAAAAAGACCAATAGCAAGGTAGTTAACACAGATTAGCAACACGAGAGTGTGTTTGTGTGTTGTGTGTGTGAAGAATAAATAAACAGAAGATATACTCATCCTAAAGAAGAATAAATGTGCAGATACTGAAGATTTAACACATGTTAATACCTTCTGTGCTATGGTCTTTAGAGAAATAGCATTATATAGGTCGTGTATTTTTGTCTTAAATGGCGTTTCTACCATCATTCTCTCTAGTTCAGAGATTCAGGCTGTGAGTGCTGATGGTTATCCAGTTAAAACAGCACCGTCCATGCTCAAGAGGGAGGTATCAGTGAGCTCATGGGAACGCCAAAGTTTGCATAAGTCAAAAATAAATAAATAAATAAAATCTGATGAACAAAAACTAAGAGGTGAAACCTCAGAAACAGAGCACAGAGGACTGAGTATGCTCCGTAGCCATGGAACACTAACTGTCGGGGGAGGAGAAAGAAAAAACTGGGTGAGAGGGACAATGGAATGGAGCATCCTGGAGGAGAACATGGCTGGCTGACTGGAACACTAAGTAGAAGCACTTCACACTGCAGCAGGACCCGCTTGTTCCCTCTGATAGTGAACTCTGATAGTTAATGATCTATCAGCTTGCAAGTGAGATGGGGCAATCAAAAGTAAGAGAGTATTTTCTACACATATGGAGGAATTCCTTAGGCACACCAAAGTATAGAAGTTAAATGAATAAATTAAGTTTATAAAGAAAAGTGTTGTTTTTTTACAAAAAAAAACCCAAAATGAAATGGTCTGACAAGGTTCTGGGAGCTTCCAGGGTTGAATTACTCATGTCACTGTCTAGAGAGAAATTGGGCAGGTTCATATTGAATGCCAAAAACAGAAACTCCAATTTTTGCTGCAAACCTTTGTTTTGGGGAGAAGGGATGCATTGCTGTCCAAGCACAGCTTTGCTAAAATTCTGGATTTCTTTATTTTCTATGAGCTGCTCTCCCTGCTCTCCCAGGCATTTTTTAAAAAAGGAACCAGTATTTTTAACAATTGTGTGAGTCTGTAAGTTTAGTCTATGGCTGAAAATAATTGAGATATGGCATATTAGGGTGTCTTTATTGGGAAAGAGAGAGCTAGTGTGGCATAGTGGTTAGAGTGTTGGACTATGACCTGGGAGACCAGGGTTTGAATCCACACACAACCATGAAGCTCACTGGGTGACCTTCGGCCAGTCGCTGCCTCTTAGCCTCAGAGGAAGGCAGTGGTAAAACCACCTCTGAATACTGCTTACCATGAAAACCCTATTCATAGGGTCAGCATAAGTCGGAATCGACTTGAAGGCAGTCAATTTCCATTTTTCATATTGGGAAAGAAGAGTGGAATAGAGGGCAGCTTACACATAGTTGGGACATGGAATGTTATGCTAGCTGAAACTTTGAATAAGAGTGTCACTAGGGGTCCTATTGGTTAGTCGCCAATTTCCTAATATCAAGCTTGGATCTCATGTACATAGGCATTGAGAATGTGTGGTTACCAAGTTACCCTACATTGTTCTGATATGTCGAAAGCCTTCTGCCCATTTGGATTCTTCTTTTGCCATGTCGAACAAGCATGCAAGTGACATACCTCCCAAGAGGCTGGGTGTTACTTGTATGATTTCTGACTATTACATCAGAGGCACCCATATTGGTAGATGACTTTACATATACCAGGAGTAGTGAGGAAAAAAACTACAAAGATGGTGACAATAATTAAGTCATACCGAGAGTAGACTAGGGATGGGTGAGAATTTCAATTCAGCTTGCATTTCAAGCATAATCTATCAAATTTGCACTTTCCATAATAATATGAGAACAGAAAAACAGCCATGCTTCAAAATTCACACTTATTTGAGTTTTGCAATGCAGTTCACCAACCAACCAATGTCTTGAAAATGCATATATTGAGGAAAGTGTGTATAAAAATGAATTTATGGGTGAAAATATGCACACATTATATGACAATAAATTGCAAAAATGTGTATATAGGTCAAAACTGCCTAAAAATGTGTTTATTAGGAGAAATTTGCCCTAAAATGCTCAAGAATTTTCATGAGGATTTTTGTTTTAAATTGCAAATTGCTGCAAAAATGTGGAGTACTGGGAGAAACTGAGGGAACCAAAACTGACATAACTTTCCATTGCTAGAGTAGACCTATTGTAATCAATGGGTCCAGTCATTATTAAATTTATCTATTTCAGTGTGTCTATGACTAATATTGGATATCACCCATTGCTTGGAAGTCAGTCCAACAGATACCAGTGATGCTTACTTCTAAATAATGCCCCCCATCTGGAGATAATCATGTGCTGATCCCCTGCTGGTGTGGAGTAGGAAAGAAATTCCTGGAATCAATTCTAATAATTTATTTGGTCACGTGTGTATATTTGTGAGGCAGAAGAACCATGTGCTCCCTGGTACCAGATTCATTTCCCCACCTCACATGTATCACATTGTTATGTCTCTGTAAATTTCCTAGCACAGATGTCTGGCCACTCAGTGTCAAGGGTGAAGTTCATAGCTACATCCCCGTTTGTGTTTCTTGGTCATGCTAAAAGTAGCAATACACAGGAAATGGCTTATACATAATGGCATCAGTGATGGGTTAACTTGGTTGAGTGAAGCTGTTATTATAGTTTCATTTACCACAGAGAAGAGCCTTTGAGTATCAGTGGAGCCAGGCTTGTTAAGAACCTTTTACACAATGAAATAAAGTATGTTCAAAACCACATTTTGTGCTTTGCATGACATTCCTGCACTTTCCTGTTTTAATTATCATGCTGCCATTTGTACTGCAGGAGAGTAGGGTTGCCAGGTTCAAGGCCTGAGACTGATCCTGTATCTTTAGGAGAAGAGAAAGTCAGCCAAGTGCAGGTGTTCTTGCAACCCAGTAATGGGAAAAACCACAAGGTGGAATTCTCCCTCCCCCCTGCACACCTTGTAAAGATACAGACCTCTTGGAGGCTGGGCCTGGCAACCAAGAGGTCTTCTGTATCTTTAAAAGTTGTGCAGGGGGAATTCCACCTTGTGGTTTTTCCCATTACAGGGTTGCAAGAACACCTGCACTTGGCTGACTTTCTCTTCTCCTAAAGATACAGGATCAGTCTCAGGCCTTGAACCTGGCAACGCTACAGGAGAGCACATGTAGCCGGTCATGCTATTGACCTTGTATTTGTCTCGGGAGGGGAGGGAAGTGCTCTGAAATTGTGGGCTGTTTTTTCTAACCCCGTGTCATGGTCAGATCACTATCTGGTGAATATAGACTTCTCCATGCCGCAAACCCTCTGCAGGGGACAAGGACCTATTAGGATGGTCCGCCCCATACGCCTGATGGAATCTAAGGGATTCCTGAATGCGCTGGGGGAGTTGGAGCTTGCTGAAGGACGCCCGGTCGAAACCCTGGTGATGGAGTGGAATAGGGAGATCACTAGGGCAGTAGACCGGGTGGCTCCGAAACGTCCTCTCCCCCTGAATAGAACTCAGATAGCGCCCTGGTATACACCACGACTGCGGGGTCTGAGACAGGAGGTGAGACGACTAGAGCGCCGGTGGCGGAAATCTCACGCCAAAGATGACCGAACACAGGTTAGAGCAGCAATAGCGGCCTACCAGGTGGCAACAAAGGCAACAAAGAGGGAATTCTTTGCTGCCTCTATTGCATCGGCAGAGTGTTGTCCCAGGAGGTTGTTCCAGGTGGTCCGAAGCCTGGTCGGTCCAGCTGCTCAGGAACCCATGGAGCATACTAAAGCCTCCTGTGACACATTTGCTAAACACTTTGCCGATAAAATCGAGTGCCTGAAGAGCATGATTCCGTATGCCGTGGACACAGGAAGTGGGCCAGAGACAGCCAGTTGCATTCCAGTCCGGTGGGATCGGTTCCAGCCTCTCCTCGCTGAGGAAGTGGACAAGGTGCTCTTTACTGTGAAGCCAACCACCTGTCTGCTTGATCCTTGCCCTTCATGGCTCATTATGAGCTGTAAAGAGAGTCTGGGCGAAGGGATCAAGGCAGTGGTAAATGCATCCTTGGAAGAGGGTGCAATGCCATCAGCCCTCAAGGAGGCAGTGATAAAGCCCATCTTGAAAAAGTCCTCCTTGGATCCCCAAGAGTTGAATAACTTTCGCCCAGTCTCTAATTTACCATTCTTGGGCAAGATGATAGAGCGAGTGGTGGCCAAACAGTTACAGACACTTGGATGAAGCGGATTATCTAGATCCATTCCAATCGGGCTTCAGGACTGGGCATGGAACTGAAACAGCCTTGGTCGCTCTGGTGGATGATATGAGGAGGGCGTTAGATAGGGGAGAACACACCTTCCTCGTCCTCCTGGATCTCTCAGCGGCTTTCGATACCGTTGACCACGGTATCTTGTTAAATCGCCTAAAGAGTTTAGGAATAGGGGGCACTGTTTTACGGTGGTTCCGTTCCTATCTCTCAGGCAGGTACCAACGGGTGGCATTGGGGGATGAAGTTTCAGACCCTTGGCCTCTTAATTGTGGAGTACCACAGGGTTCTATCCTCTCCCCCATGCTATTTAACATCTATGTGAAGCCGCTGGGTGCCATCATCAGGAGTTTTGGGCTGCAGTGTCACCAGTATGCGGATGACACTCAGCTCTATCTCTCATTTAAATCCTCACCAGAGTTGGCTGTGAACACCATGTCCAAGTGCCTGGAGTCTGTAAGTGGATGGATGGGCGAGAACAGACTGAAGCTGAACCCTGATAAGACCGAGGTGTTGCTCGTGGGTGACAAAAGAAGGTTGGGAGATATCGACTTGGTGCTTAATGGGGTGAGATTACCCCTGAAGGACCAGGTCTGCAGCCTAGGGGTCATTCTTGACTCCCAGCTGTCCATGGAGGCTCAGGTTTCAGCAGTGAGCCGGGCAGCTTGGTATCAATTGCATCTGATACAGAGGCTGCGCCCCTACCTTCCTGTACATCAGCTCCCACGAGTGATACATGCCCTGGTTTCCTCTCGCTTAGACTACTGTAATGCGCTCTATGTGGGGTTACCCTTGAAAACGGTCCGGAAATTGCAACTGGTACAGAATGCGGTGGCACGTTTGATCACACACTGTTGCCGCCGGGATCATATTACCCCGGTGCTAAGAGATCTGCACTGGTTACCAGTTATGTACCAGGCCCAATTCAAGGTGTTGGTCTTGACCTTTAAAACCCTATACGGTTTCGGCCCAGTTTATCTGAAGGAACGCCTCCAGTTTCACCAATTATGCCGCCTGACAAGATCAGCCACACAGGACCTTCTCTCGGTCCCACCAGTCAAAACAGCTAGGCTGGTGCGGACCAGAGAGAGGGCATTCTCGGTTGTGGCCCCCACTCTCTGGAATTCTCTTCCCTTCGATCTCCGACATGCCTCCTCTCTGATGGGCTTTCACCGAGCCTTAAAGACCTGGCTATTCAGGCAGACCTACAGAATCCTCGGGGTGGATGAGTATTAATAATGTATTAATTGATGTTTTAGACTACCTTTGTGTTTTTTAATTGTATACTGTATTTTATTGTGTTGTTGTAAGTTGCCTAGAGTGTCCGTTGATTCGGACAGATAGGCGACTAACAAATAAAATTTATTATTATTATTATTATTATGTGGCCAGAGCACACTGGCTGGCTGCCGGTGAGCTGATACTTGCTGGCAGAAAGGGGAGAATGTGTGTGTGTGTGTGTGAGAGAGAGAGAGAGAAAGAGAGAGGGGGGAGGGAAGGAGAATGGATGATGAATGAGACCCCATTTGTGCTGTACATCTAAATCCCTATTATACCACTTTAAACAGTCATGGCTTCCCCCAGAGAATCCTAGAAACTGTAGTTTGGTAAGGGTGCTGGCAGTTGTTAGGAGACCCCAATCCCCCTCACAGAGCTACAATCTCCAGAGTGGTTTAGCAGTCAATCCCTCTTCTCAAGGAACTCTGGGAAATGTAGCTCTGTGAGGGGAATAGGGGTCTCCTAATAATTCTCAGCACCACTAACAAACCACAGTTCCTAGAATTCTTTGGGGAAAGCCATGACTATTTAACGTGGTATAATAGGGATTTCAATGTATGGAGCAGAGTGGGGCTCAGTGAAGAGGAGAAAGGGTCTGTGCGTGTATTTAGGAGAAAAAAATGATGGATGAAGAGGAAAGAACTGTCCCCACACACTTTGACTTTGCTCCCCAGTATGTGCCTCCACCCACTTTCCCTTGAGTGAATGCAGCCCTTGATCTGGAAAAGCTTGCTTATTCCTGCGGTAGAGCACACAAACTACAAAGCTGTTCTTAAAAATGGAATAAAAATGAGCACATGAACACCTCAAATACTATAAAAGTGTAGGGTTAGGGAGGCTTGCTACTGTTTATATTGTTTTGAAACTTGTCCACAATGAGTGTTCTTGTGACAGGATAGCCCGTTAAGGAGTGAAAAGCCACTGGAGGCATAAAAACATTTTGTTGAAATATTCACAAAATGGTGTAGACCTGGAAGGGCAGAATCATGTTGCTCATTGTGAATGGCATCACAGCCAATAACAACTCTGTGTCTGTGACACTTGTGAAGACTACCTTCCATATCACAATAGCAATAGATGTGGTGTCTTGAGGACATATAATTTCCCAGGTATGAAAGATAGTGCTGTTCCAAATAACAAAAATTCAGCCTCAAGAAAAGATGTTGTGTGGTGCATAGCAGACAAGTCACAACTTGACATTTATTGTTCTAAAAGGTATAGTTGCATAGGAAGGTCCCTTCATATGCTTATCACTTGATAACAACCACCTGCAAGTTTTCAAACTGTTTCAGTCTGATGCAATTAAATAAATTAAGAATGTAGCCAGGTTGTGGTTGTTTTTTTTTATGAGAAGGACAGAAGGAATGGTGTCCGAACACAAAAAGAACTGTGGATGAGATGGAAGTTGTGCACGTAAATATTTTCCATGATGACAAACATTTCAACAAGATGAAAGAAACTTGCTTATTTGGTAGGCACATTCTATACGTGTTTTCTTGTCCAGCATCATTTGCCCTGCCTAAGACCATCTGTGCTCCTGATTTCCTACTATTACCACTTTACTAGGAGACATTCATAGATGGATAGTGTCCGTGTGACTGACAGGAAGCTTCTCCAGGAAGTGACTCAGTTGTGCATTGTTTATCCACGTTTTGTCATAAAGTACAAGAAGTAGTCTTTACTATTTCTTAGACAATGAATCAAAGCCATCACCTTCTTAAAGGTTCTCTCTACAGAAGTGACCTTTAGCATTTTGCCTACAAGAGATCTGCTACCTCTTAGTAAACTGGAATTGCCTGGTCTTGCTTCTACAGTGAAATTTTTATATCTCAGTCACAGAATTACACTAGCGTCACCTTACCACATTGTAATGCTTCAGACAAGATCCAGATAGGTATTTCATTTCTTTTCTTTGGCCTTTGTTCTTCTTTACTACTTTTCCCAATTTGAAAAATGTACAGTTGTACATTTTCAGGTGAAATAGGATGATAACGGCATAACATATGTATGCATAGAATTATTGTACCAAAGTTGTTGGTGTTTGTGAATGCACCTAATATGGATACAAACAGGTAATATAAAGAACATATGGTGATATGCCAAATACCATACTCATATATATTCAAGCTAGAAATGACAATCTAGTCTAGTCTGACAGGCAAGCAGTACGTATTGACTGCATTTCTGTATGCTTTTGCTAACCATTTATACATTAGAAATTTGCATCAATGTATTTACAGTTACATGCCATTCCCCAATCCAGTGGATCTTGGTACTCAGGATATATAGCTTCTTGATTCACTTCACTGGACAATGCAGCTTTCAAACCAAAAAGGCTTATGCTTAGAGCATGGTGATATACTGGGGGTAGCCAACGTGGTACCTATATGTTGTTGGCCATACCGGCTGGGGATGATGGGAGTTGTAGTCCAACAACATCTGGAGAGCATCATGCTGGCTACCCCGGTTGTGTGTGTGTGTGTGTGTACAGAGAGAGAGAGAGAGAGAGAGTCCTGTCCAAGCCCACTGAAGTGACATACAGATGTGAAGGTGTACTTTTCTTTAATAGGTTTAACAGTAAATTTCAGTTCAGAGAGCTGGTTCTCCATGTCTACATAACTAGGTATGACTACATAATTAGACACACACCCTTACAACCCTTAAGTAAGTGTGGGCAGACTCCTACTTGCATGGGAAAGGTGTCACAGTGGGAGCATGCATACATGCAAGCACTCCTCAGGGGGACTGTAGGAACTCTTTGAGCCTATCAGCACAGTAGCCTATGTGTCTGAGGCTAGGGTGGCAGAGACACCTTCTCAAGAGATCCTGCTCCTCAAGAGAAGGGGTACACGGTAGCGATGGTGGGGTGAGCAAGGAAGGGGGTGAAGAGCCAGCCTCCTGATTGGACAGCACCTCATCAGTTGAAATGGGAGTTATTGAGCTGTCACTGGGCTGATTCACACGGAGGTTTAGTGTGAATCTGGCACTACTTGCATCCCATTTAATTCACAGTGTTTACATGATGTATAAGGCCAGGTAAAGGTAAGCCTCTGCTTTCTCCTTTAAATTTGCATCAAATCAATCCAATTCTAATCCGAAAAGGGAAGGAAAACCGTCTGTACTTCGTATCTCTAGGGCTTTGCAGACGCTTAGCTCTGATGCTTTTTTGAATCCATGCCCACTCCCTCCTCCTCCTTTTGTTCATGCCATTTCCTGCTGGCTCCTGTTCTGAAAGCCTGCTGCAAACGGTGCTTGTTTTTTCTTTCCTCCCTAACTTGTGCAAAAAAGCATAACACTGTTCAAACAAATATTTGTATTTCTGCTGGATTCTGAAAATACAAATAATTGCACTTGAGGATTTTTTTTTAATGAAACTTAGTCTGGAACAAACTGAGCATGCTCAGTTGCCAAGGTAACCAGAGGAGGTGGTAGTTTGACCTTAAGAGGGCGTGGTCATTAGGAAGATGTATGATTGACCCTTTCCCTTCAGTGGGGACTGAAAACAGTGCACTGGAAGGTAGGAGTGTGAACCTTTAAACTCTATCGCAATGGGAAAAGCTTCATTTTAAAACTGAGTTCAGCTCCCATGTGAATGAGCCCACTGTCAGCAGCACTGAACCTGTCAGACTCCACCCCCTCTGAATGCCAGTCATTGGGACCCTCCCCCAAGTCCCATTCCATCTCCTCCTCTTCATCCTAATTGCTCCAAGACAGTACCATGGGACACATCACACCCACATACACATGTACATACACATGTACATGCACATGCACATGAACACACATACTAGGGGCTTCATGTACAAACTCCATATGCACATACACATGCACACAAACATAGACTCCCAAACATACACACATATACAGACTTCCAAACACACACACACAGTCTCCCCCCCCCAGGACTCTGAAACAGTCACCTACAGGCAACTCCCAGAATGTCTCCCCCCACAGATTACTCCCAAAATGCCCCCCCAACAGGAAACTCCCAAAATGCCCCCCAGGGACTTGCCCCCACCCAGTTTAGGCCACTTACTAGTCTCCCGCCTGTCCAGGCTGTTGCTGCCCTGCCTTAACCGCTACCCTCCTTCCTGCTTTGTTGTTACTGTCACCTGCTCACCCCCCCATGACCACTCACTCGCTCGCCCACTCCCAATGCTCAGTCGCCTGCCTGCTCTCC
The DNA here is from genome assembly GCF_030035675.1 of Rhineura floridana. Taxonomy (NCBI): domain Eukaryota; kingdom Metazoa; phylum Chordata; class Lepidosauria; order Squamata; family Rhineuridae; genus Rhineura; species Rhineura floridana. Next base: position 234,049,439 of record NC_084480.1, on the reverse strand, counting down.
ACCCACTTGGCTCCCAACACTCACTTACTCACTCACCTGCCTGCCATCCTTGCTTCTCTCACTCTCCTCTGGCAACCCCCTGTCCTCTTGCCACCCCACAGGCACCCTCAGTCCCTATGCTTTTAATGAAACAATGATAAAATTGTATTATTTTGTTGTAGCTACAACTGAGTACCCAACATTTAAAGAATTGATGGAGAAGTAGTATATAGAAACAGTAAAGTGTATTCCACTATATAACTATATGATAAACTATGAACAGCAATTGAATTGAATTCTTTGCTACTAAAAAGTTTTTCATCTTTTCTTGGCAGGTGTTTTCCGCTCTTTTGAGAAATGTGAATGAAGGAAGTGGGTAGATTGAAGAGAGCCGTAGCATGTGCATCTATGTTTGATTTATAGTTATATCAGGATGGTTATGGAAATAGAAGGCATTTTCCTTCCTCAGACTGAAGGTCATATATTCAAGTCACACACATAGATTTTGGCTTCCAAATAATGCCATAGCAAGAGGGTGGTATGTGCTTGGAGCTACTTACATTTCTGTAGTGCTTATGCGGAGTATGGAGCACTACACATGCCATTCTTCTGATGGAGTATCTGACAAATGGAAAGATAAAACATGCCGAGAATTTATCCTTCATATTTCAGAAAACTATATAATTTTTAATTGTAATTATCCCATACACAATTGATCAGGACCCTGTGAAACTCCAGATATTGTTGGATTCCGACTCCCATCAGCCCCAGCAAGCATGGCCAATGGCCAAGGATAATGAGAGTTGTAGTCCAACAACATCTAGAGCAGTGGTGGGGAATCTCTGGTTTGTGGACCTAATAAGGCTCACATGGCTGTTTGAGCAAACCACACCAATCTTTCCCATGTCTGACAATTCCCGCCATCATCAGACCCAAGGGGCTCTGGCGATGGTGCGCCTTTGCAGCCATACCGGGGAAGACCAGGCATGGCTTCAAAAGCCCCTTCCCTTAGGTGCGATGTGGCCACACATGCCTGTCACATAGGCAGCAGAGCAGGGTGGCTATTTAAGCCCTGCTCCGTCTGCCCTCAGCCTCTTTCCGGCCTTACATGACACCCACCCACCATCCCTTCAGGGCAGTACAAGTTTAACTGGTCACCTCGGCCGGGTAGGAATTTTTAGCTCGCCAGCCTTCATTTGCTGGCAAGTTTTTTGCCTACCCTTTACTGTTCTTCTAATTTGGCTGATTCACTCAATTTTATTTGGCTTAATTTGATTTGGCTGATTTGTTGCCTGGCCTCATAGTTTAATCTGTAAATAAGTTATTTGGTTACGTTAGGCAGATATGTGCGGAATTTCACAAGGTAGAGTTTGGTGACCACCCTTAGGCACCCTTTAAGGTGATCGGCGGGTTCTGAGGCCTGCCTTCCAAGTTGTGTGCCCTGTTGGCAGGATCAGAGTTGTGCGGCCCTGAGGGGGGTGGAGTAGGAGGGGCCCGGAGAAGGGGATTGGGCTTGGACCACCCCCTTTCCCTTGGCAGAGTGTCCTCGCCCGATTGGGTATGAGACATACCCAATGTCTGCAGATCATTTTATTATGCAATCAAGCATGTAATTGGCTTTATTCCAATAAACGTGGCCCTTGATCTACCCACACTTCATCTTGTCTTGCCTCTTCATTTCCTGCTTATGCACTGCTATATATGGCAACAAATGCATGAAAGTTAAAAAGTTAAAAAAGAATTCAAGCTGCACTTATAGTGTGCTTTGAATTCTCCTTTTGCAGCCACTGATTGAATTCTTTTTTTTTTTTAATTCAAGCCAGGGCTGCAAAGGAAGAATCTTCATTTGCAGCTGCTGTTTGAATTCAAAAAGTGCTGAAGTCAAGGTGGGGCTGCAAATGTTCCTTTGCCGTGGCAGCTTGAAGTTTCAATTGGCTGACATCATATGATGTCATGTGATTGACAGGTGGGCAGGCTCATCCACCTATCAAAGTGGCCCATGGAGGGTTGGTCATTTCTGGATCTGGCTATCTTGAAGTGATTCCCCACCCCTAATCTAGAGGGCTACAGGATGCCCACCCTTGAACCTAGAAAAATGTTATGCAATTCCTGAGTTTGTAAAGAAATCAAAACTCAAATGTACAACTTTTTAAAGCATAGATTTTGATGTATTTCAGCATAGCATTACACTGGTTGACCATCTGATGGCAGGTAGTCATGACTAATCTGACCACCAAGCAATTATATCTTGTCCTAGTGGTATACCAAATATATACAAAGGCTAGGCATGTCCATTTTCTGTGTAAGTTCATTTTTAGGGAAAGAAACATTATTTCAGATTGCAGTGTGGAATGTCTTGATTTCTTAAAATGTTGCATCTCTCTTTTCAATTCTGTATGTAATGTATAATTGCACATATCAAATGTATAAATTCACATATCAAATGCAAGTTACTTCCTTAGGGTGTCAATCAAAATTTTGGCAGTTGTTGATACCTACAAGGAATGCCCACTCAGTGTTTATTTTTAGGGGCTAGATATGCCAATTTAGAGCATCTGATCACCACAATCTACAGTATGTGTTACAAACTTTAGCTCATACTATACCTTCGCCTGTTCACACAGGAAATGTGACAGATTGCATGAGCAGAAACAGCTTAGTAGTATTGGCTTGAAGATATCTGAAGGATGAAAGGCCTCCATCCTACATGCTGCACGGTGAGCTTAAGTATCAGATGCAGAGACTGAGACTCTACTATAGCATTAGAGCAGCTGGTATATGATAGTGGCAAAATGTGTGCTGAGAAGGTACCGATTTAAATCTTGCCTCAGCTATGAACTTATTACGTGATCTTAGGTAAGCCACCATCTCTGTAATGTGAAGTGTGGAATGTGCAGTGTACTGGCACTAATTTGATGTACACAATTATTGTAAAGATTACTGAATGTATTTGAAATGCTTTGAACATTTAAAAACTCTGTTAAAGTTATGTAGTGTTATCCAAATATAAGTATGTGCAGATTCCTCAGTTGCAACAGCTACAAATGCTCTGGTTATATCCAGACTAGACTTTTACAATGTGTTCTACTTCAAGCTATTTACAAAGAGTGTTTTGAAACTTCAGCTGATGCACAATGCAGCTATGAATGCTTGTGGGGGCTAGGCATTCACCAATTGCACCATATTGTATCAATCACGTCAGCTGCCTATTTGTTCCTGGGCTCAATTGAAAGTGTTGTTTTTTAAAAAAAAGAAACTGTAAAGCCATAAATGGTTTGAGACCTCCACACATGTGAATCTGCTGGGGCCTTAACATCACCCTCAGAGACCCTGCTAACACCACCTTCATAGTCGATCAGATCGGCAAGCCCTAGAGACATGGCCTGTCCTGGATAGGGTTGCACATCCCCTGAAGGTGCAGGTTTGTAGCTTGGGGATTCTCCTAGAACCATCTCTGTCAGTTGAGGCTCAGGTAGCCTCGGTGGCACGGAGTGCCTTCTACCAACTTCGGTTGGTGGCCCAGCTATGCCCCTATCTGGACAGGGATAACCTGGCTTCAGTTGTCCATGCTCTGGTAACCTCCAAATTAATTACTGCAATGCACTCTACGTGGGGCTGCCTTTGAAGATTGTTTGGAAGCTGCAGCTTGTGCAAAATGCAGCAGCTAGATTGGTAACAGGGACCAGACAGTTTGAACATATAAAACCGATTCTGGCCCGCTTGCATTGGCTGCCTGTATGTTTCCAAGCTCGATTCAAGGTGCTGGTTTTAACCTATAAAGCCTTACATGGCTTAGGACCACAATACCTGATAGAACGCCTCTCCCCACATGAACCCCACATGAAGCCCTCCTCCGGGTTCCTACTCTGCAGGAAGCTGGGAGTCTGGCAACAAGGGAGAGGGCCTTATCAGTGGTGGTCCCCAAATTATGGAATGATCTCCTTGACAAGGTGTGCCTGGTGCCAACACTGTTATCTTTTCGGGCCAGGTCAAGACTTTCCTCTTCTCCCAGGCATTTTAGCATGTGTTTTTAAATTTGTATATTTGTTTTTAATGTTTTTTATTGTTGTAAACCACCCAGAGAGCTTCAGCAATGGGGTGGTATACAAATGCAATCAATCAATCAATCAATCAGTCAATTCAGTGGTGGCCCTATATCTCAGGAAATCTCTCCTGAAGGAAGTATATATGGCTTCATCCTTTTTAGCTTTAAAATGGACCTTAGAATCTTCATTGTTGTTGATTTCAGTCTGTATTTTACCAAAAGCATTGTGTTGGGCTTGTAAACTGCTGCTGTTTTTACTTTTATAACTGAATTGTATTCTATCTTTTCTAAAAACAATTTATATTGTTTCAATTATGTTTGCAAGCTACCTTGGGACAGCATTGCCCTGAAAGGTGGCATATAAATGTCTTAAATAAATGAAAAGAAATGCAAAAGTCTGATCTCATTGCAAAAAGATTGTATGTGGAGCCATTTGTTCTGAAGACCTTTGTGTTCTTGAACCCTGCTTTTTAATGGCTAGCTTAAGATTCTACACACACACACACACACACAGAGAGAGAGAGAGAGAGAGAGAGAGAGAGAGAGAGAGAGAGAGAGAATGTATTTGAAGGACAGAATCATTTCCCATGGTTAATAGCACTCAGAGTTTTTGCATAGCTGCACACAAGGATGTTGCAGGCTTTTTGTGGTTGAATGCATCCTATTATAATGCATCCATGGCCTTGGGTGCATAGGTTTGAGATGGGAGATTTCTTGCAGTTGCATCTTCAAAACATTTCTCCCTGAATTCATAGTGCTAGGTTGTTGTGTTTTTGGTCTCTGTTCAGAAAACCGCATCAAAAATGCACACCTTAAAAACAGGTTAGGAGACATGGTAGGGATCACGATAAAGCTGCTCTTTGCTTTCACACTTACAGAAACATCACTGTTTGTATTTTGTTTCAAAAACTACACAATTTGAAACTGACATGATATTTGATTTTCTGAGTGATTAGGAAACACACACACCTCACTACCCCTTTTCATTTTTAAAAGGAGGAAATTGCTTTATTCTTGACATATTTTATCACTTTTGCCACAGTTCACAATGTGCTTTGAATTAAAGAACTACATTTAATTAGAAATTTACATAACAGTTTTGCTCTTTGAAAGTATGCAAAAGCTTTGAAGAAAAGGCCAGTTCACCTAAAAGGCAAATCAAAAGGCAGCACTGGCCCATGTTTATTTAGATGAGATTTCTGTCTCTGTGATACATATTTCTAAGAACAGGAGATGTTAAAATAATAACCATAATTTGAGTTTTAAAGAAAATGTAATCTTGGTACAAGCCATATCCAAATCCAGTTTATGCCAGGTATCTAATAGATTTTATAAATCCAACTCGGGGGGGGGGGAGAGGAATGGCCCCAGAAATTCTTATAGGGTGATGGCCCAACCCTTTTGCAGCCACCTCAGCTTTCGACCATCTGCTAAGGCAAGGGTGGGGAACCTCCCAAATGTCGCCCTCTATATCTGGCCTTTGGGTCACTGTCGAGGCCACATCTCCTCCACAATCCTCACACCCCCTCTCCCAAGCTACACTTCTCACCAGATTTGCTTTGCACCATTCTTGAGTGCTTTTGTTTGGCTGATTGTTTTCTTGAACCATAACTCCTCTTGCTTGCATGGATAGAGGATGGAAAGATGAGCAGATGTGTGTGTAAAACCTGTGTGACTATAGCCTACTGAACAAAGGTAAGAGTCACATCCATTGCTCTGCCCACTTTTGCTCCTGGCCTACACACCCGCTAGCACGTGGCTCCTGTAAGGCTGCCCACAAGGGAATGTGGTTGAAAAAGATTCCCCATCTGTGTGCTCAGGCTATCCTCTTTCCTGCACCACCAAAAAGAAGCATGTGGTCATCTGAGTGGAATTGGGTGGGTGGGTGGCAATCTTAAGGGGAAGACAGACTCTCTTCTCTCCCTCTCTCAATGGAAATCTGCTCTCTGGTATTGCTTGGAATCCATCTGGATGTGTCCTTGTCAAGGAAGGGCTGGATGATAGTAGTAGGGAAAGGAGGGTGGGAGAAAAGAAAAAAGTAGGAGAGTGCTGCTGATTTTTTTAAAAAAAGTAAATTATTTCCATATGAAAAAGATCCAGAATATTTCTGTACAAGATCAGTACTGTGGGGCAGCTGCTCCCAGCTCAGTATCCCAGGAGAGCCCACTGGCACTGACCAGCTCCTGCTGATGTTCAACAGGCCCTGGAGAGTTTAGGCTCCCTTGAGTGTGTGCATGTGGGCATCCTTCTCCTTATTAGTGCCTTGCAGAACATCAGCTACATCTTCTCCTCCCAGTCAGACTCTGACAGCAGGCGACATAAGGCAGCTGCAGCTCCTCTGCCCCTGACCAGAAAAGGAGGAAGTGAGTGGTGGTTGCAGGTACCTCCAATCATTCACCTTCTCACACCTCACCTTAGGAAGAGCAATGATAAGGACAGGATCTGCCTGGCTGTGCCCAGGGATTGTGGGTGGGCATGTAATTCGAGGAGGTAGTGGCAGCTCCTGCCTCTGCCTACTTGCTTGCTCTCTCCCTCTAGATGGCACAGTCACTCCCAAAATTTCTTTTCATTTTTTTTTTAAATCAGTTTTTGTTTTATCCACCACCACAGTGTCTAAAGGGAGAGTGAAGGTGTGGAAATGAGCAGAGTCACTTGCTGATGCAAGAAGCAGTCACCTCATGCTCTCATCCATGCACCAGTGAGGACTGAGTGCAGTGAGCCCTCATCTCTCCATGTGCCAACTGGCAAGAGACAATGGGCAACCAAGAAGAAGAGGTGGCATCCACACTGGGCACCTTGCTGGGCTAAATCCTCCCTGCTGTAACAGAAGGCAAGTGTAAGCAGCAGAGGCAGGGTTTGCCTAATTCCTCTTCCACTTCTACCAGGGAAAGAGGAAAAATGGATAATAGGAGGAAGCAGCTTGTCCAGTGCATTGGTCTCACAGGAGCCAACAAGTTCCCTATGAGAAGCCCACAAGCAGAACCTGAGGGCAACAGCACTCTTCCCACTTATAATTCCCAGCATACTACCTTAGATGCCTTTCTCTTAGTATATAGCAGGAAGGATTAGACACATGATGGCGGCAAGGATGAATGGCACAGTGGGCAGGAGTGGGCCCAGTGAGGATGCCCAGCCCAAGTGAGTAAGTAGAAGGTGTGGCCATGATGGGAGGAAGAGCAAACACTGCCTGTTTGCTCACCCCCCTTTTTCTCTGGGTGGCACAGTTGGGAGGATCATGTCCAGTCCACACCACTGCCACACACAGAAAGAGAGCAAGTGAGCAGCTGAGTGAGAGGATGAGGGAGCTATTCGTTGTATGAGAAACTAACTCTCCTTGCTTGTACATCACTCCTTTCCCTTTGCAGGCTGTGGGGATGGGGCCTGAGTACACCACCTAGGTCCCATCTGCACGATACAATTCCCAGAATGGTTTAACAATGAATCCCTCTTCCAAGGGAACTCTGACAACGGCAGCTCTGTGAGGGGAAGAGGAGTCTCCAAACAACTCCTAGCACCCTTAAACTACAGTGCCCATGATACATTGGGAAAGCCATGGCCATTTAAAGTGGCATGATATTGCTTTAAATGCAGATGGGGCCTGAGAGAGAGGGAAAGCAAGCAACTGTGCCAGCCGGGGAAGGAGTAGCCTCTTCCTCTTGCTCATATTCCCTGAGCACAGCACTGTGAGCCCAACCCTTTCAGCTGCTGCACCTCCACAACTGAGACGGCAGAGGTGCTGTTCCTTATAAATACCACACATTTATTCTCAGGGTAGCAGCAGCTGAGCCAGAATGGGAGGTCTTGTTGCTATTGCGATGTGTGGCACTGAGCCAGAGAGAAAGCAGAGCCTAAATCTCTTGGGGGTTGCTGCACCAATAGCTGGCCAGTGCCAATGAACTGGTTGGGCTGGGGAGAGTAGCCCCATGGCACTAATCTGGCCCTGGCTTACATGCTCACCCTTATCCTGGTTTGGCAACATGGTGGGGAGGGTTGTGCTGGCCAACCCAAAATGTTTTGCTGCCTGAGGCAGAGTATGTGTAATGTACCGCTTGGAGACCAGGGTTCAAATCCCCAGTCAGTTATGAAGCTCACTGGGGTGACCTGGGAACAGCTACTGTCTCTCAACCTACTCTACCCTACAGGGTTGTTGTGAGAAAAACCTAGGGAGGGGAAAACCAGGAGATCCTCGGAGGAAAGGTGAGATATAAATTAAAAAGAAAATAATGGTATCCAGCCCCCCCTCCAAAATGCATAGTACTCAAGGCACCTGTGGCAGAAAATCCAAGAAGCGCCTTTCCCTCCTTGTACATAAAAATGCAATAATAATAAATTCAGTAAGGAACACTTTGCTGCCCCTTTTATGGCACCTCGGGTGGTCCGCCTGAGACAACCGCCTCGTTCTGTCTAAGAGGGCTGGCCCGGGGAACTCTCCACAATCTAGTGTCGGCTGTGTCTTTTTTTATTTATTTTCTTCCCGGTGGATCGTGGCGTCGAGTTGTACTGCAATCATCCCCCGCCCCCATCCCGAGAACTCCTTCCCTGCCCTCCTTTTCTGTTCCCATTCTCAGCCACGTGCAGAGCCGAAACAGAAGGAACGCCGTCACCTCACTTCTTCAAAGCCGGCAAAGGAAAGACGCGCAGGGCTCGCAACGGACAAGGCAAAGGGCTTGGGCTGCTGAGCCACCGCGCTCCGACGGAAAGCGCCGATTGGGCAAGGAGGGGAGGGGATCGCGCCGCAGGAGCAGCCCCCTCTCCGCTCACTGGCTCTTGCTGCCTCTCGGCAGGCGCCGATTGGAGAGAAGGGAACCCCCTGTGTCGGAGTCTGCCCGAAGCTAAGCCGCTCGCCAAGGCAAAGCAAGTTCTATAGAGGAGCCCGGGCACATGGTCGAGAACAAGCGGCAAGGACTTCGCCGCTGCAACCCCAGCCATTTGGATTAAAGGCTTCTCACGCGGTAGCTGAGCAGCGAGAGGAAAACAAGAGAGGAGCGGGAAATGAAACAAAACAAAAAACAACCAGGTAAGACTGCATCGTGAGCGACTGCAAGAAATGGGTTGGTTTCCCTTCCCCTTGGTTTTTCCTCCTTGCAAACCTTTCTCCTCAGTCCCAGGGCAACATCAGATGACGATCTGCAGTTAGACACGCAGGCGTGAGGCTCGCATCCCGAAGTTTCATTTCCGATTGTAGTGCTCTTGAACGGCTCAGTGGCCAAGATGCTGCCTTTGCACATAGCCTTCCCCTGGAGAGAGATTTAGCAGAGCTTGCAAAAGCCTCCAGAAGCAGACTTCTGCCTCCCTTCGCCCTTCCAATGCACCGCGCCATACAAGATATCTCTGGGAACAATCGGAGTTACTGCTAATAATGGCCCTTAAAATGAAAGCTACCCAAGAATTGCTCAGGAGGTAAATAACGTAGGCAGCTAGGACGAAGCCTGCTACTCTTGAAAAAAAAAGAAGCAAGGGAAATGGGAAAAAGGCTCCTCTCTCTATCCCTCCTCCCCCAATTCAATTTGCTGGAGAGCTAAACTGTTATCACCTTGTGCTTGCCCTAATGTCCGGTACTAATGCTGTGTACTGAAAAGAGTGATGCAGGGAATCTTCGCGAGTCCCTCTATAGACTTCATCCTTCAGAAGCCGGAATGTTTCGCAGTTTCGCAAATATGGAAGTGAGAAGCGGGCATGTTTTTAATTAGCATTCACTTAGTAAGGTTAGCTCTGCGGTGTTTGACTGTTTCCTTCTGACCACCGTGGTGTATGTATTCCTTGACTTGTTTATTTTTAGATTTGGCTTTTTGCCTGCTTGTCTAGATACTCAGACGTCAAGTTGATCAATAAAGTAAAATGGACATTTTGTCTAATACTCAGCTTTTGCTTCTGTGATTTCAGGTGAGTATCAGTTGCTTTAAAGAATATTTCTTCCCCAAACAGGAATGGGTTTATGAAAGAGGGAGACTGTGCCCGGTGAAGCTTTTTGATCCTGCAAATTGAATCGTTGATACTTTAATCCTTTTCAATTGTTGGGAAGAATAGCCCTGTTTGATAGATAGCATCTGGAGTCAAAGCAGACTTGAAATGACACACTTGACGTTTTGGTTTCCTCTAATAAGACATATTGTCCTATCTCCCCCGCTCCTTTTTTCCCCCTTTTGCACATAAAAGTGGCTGATCTTAAGGCTTTGTTGGATATAACAATGTATTGATAGGATAACACAAACAGCCAACCAGCATCAATTACAACCCAAATCCCTCTGAAGTACTTGAGCTTGGAAATGACATATAAGCTTCGTTCAGGTTTTCCACCCAGACTTCCTTGTACTAATTTTGGTAGTAGATTATTTGAAGTATCATTTCCATGAATGCCTTTTAGTGAAAGTTGGATATGTGCATCTTTTAGCAAAACTAGATTTCATTTTGACACCTGGATTCTGGGATGGTGTGTGTTGATATGTTAGGTGACCAGATACCCTGTCAGGTCAGTGCCAGGAAACAACAGCAAAGGGTCTGGTTGTTGCCTGGCAGCTGGAATACAAATTGTAAAGGCACAAACATATAAAGATTAGCAAAGAAAGATCATGACTGGCATGCCAGTATAAATAATATGAAAAGTTTCAAAGATCATAGCAATAGGGTATTTAGCAATAAGATGACTAAGTCTCTTTGAAAGTATGTGCCCCTGCTGTGTTGTTATGATTACCTTTGAAATCTGTGGCTATAGGTAAGCTTTGTCTTCTGTTCAAAACCTCCCAAGTCTAACTTCCGAGCCACCCCAAGCTGCAAGTACCTGAAAGAGTTCAGTGTGGACGGCCTGTTCTGTTGATAAAAAATGACTAAATAAATAATATTTAAAAATGAAAATCAGACAACAAACAGAAATAGAGTGTATAGATTGATTTGGGAGCGGGGACATTAAAATAATGTTTCCTATTTTTGTTGTTAATAACTACTTGGGGATTAGATAGAGAAGCAGGACATAGTGACATATGAACTACAGTATAAACCAGTAAGGCTGTTTCTATGTGAGTATCAAAAGTTTACAGGATTTGCTAGAAGTACACATGGAAGGTTTGAGATGGTTAAGGTGTGTGTGTGTGTGTACACCATACAGTGTTTAATAGTGATCATCTTTCTGAAGAAACATGATAAGGTCTTTTGGGTTAATCAGAGGACATTGTACCTTTACAAAGCAAAATATAACTAATTAAATATTGCTTATAGGTCAAAGGGACGGTGTTAACAATTATGCTGATCAAATCAAGGTGTACAGCTTTCCTTGCATGAAAGAGTAATTTTAGAGCATCTGTAGAACTGTAGTTCATCCTAGAGTTGACCATTTTTGCTGAAGAAATATGGTTCCCATTTTGGCATCTTTTTATCATTCATGTATCATGTTAAACTGCACCCTAGGTCTTTGGTGCGTGCATGTGTTTAACTTTTAGAAAAGTCCACTTCTAAAGGCTGGTCATATTTGTCATTCATATAGAAACCCATGTTTGATTCATTCTGAGTCAACATCCTCTCATTAAAGAGGCTGGTTTTTATTTTTTTAAAAAATTCCAAAGTACTCAAAATACAAATCGTTAATGGAAGTTGCTTATTTTCAACTTTTAAGTGATCTGGAGTTGAATTTGAACAGAGAGGAACTGTTTTCTTAGCCTTGGATGAAACAAGATTACATTGGCTATTTCACAACCAAATATTGCAGTAACAATTTCTTTAAAACTATCCTCATTAAAACATCAACAACAGCAACTAAAACTATCCTCATTTGCTTTACCTGATCAGGCACAATTTTTAATGTATATTTTGGCAATAAGAAATCAGACAAACCTTACTCGGAAGGGGTGCATAAAGACAGAAGATGTTAACGTCAACATCCTCCTGACATAGCTATATGTGCAGCTATAAGCAGCAATACATGAGTGCCTCCTCTGGGAACACAGTGGCTCTGCAGGGAGGGAGATGCCACAAAGTAATGCCTTCTGTTGGATATGGAGATGTCTTGATCTTGAAGAGGAAATCAAAACAAAGGCAGAGTTGAGTGCTAGAATTTGATTCCTGTGTTCCTGTTTTAGCTACAGAAGTAGCATAGTAAAATAAGACAATAATCTTTTCACATCCACAAATTGATATTTGGGGGATAATTGAAGTTGGTTTCCAGTGGAAGTGGTGGAAGACAAATGGAGAGATAGAAGAGCTCAACATTTGTGTGTGCATGTGTGTGTGCACAGACAGGGGAAGCAATCCCTTCAAAGGCTGTTAGTAGATGAAGTTCTCCAAGTGGGGGAATGCTTCTCTCTTCCACCTAGGAAATTGTTTTCTACTCCACTGATCTTCAGAATAAGAAACAAATAGAATTAGAGGGCTTCAGCTGAAATGAACCTTTCATTTAATAGCAATGGCTCATTTGAGGTACCCTCAGAAAATGGCTTGGGTTACTCATTTCATGTTGCAAAATTAAAACATACTTACAAAAGTTACCAAACTTCATGCACTTCAGTCCTACTTCTTGAGCCTTGTTTAAAGAACCACAATCACCTTTCTTTTTTCTATACAGTCATTGTGGAAAACCATGCTGTTCCCAGAAGTATGCCTTTTGGTTGTTTTGTAAATTTGTCAAGCCCATTCACCAGAGTTTGATGAACCTGGAGTTAGTTCAGTGTAGGATGGTTATGTGTTTGGACCAGTGCATGCCCTTTCAACAATAATTAGGTTTAGATGCCAGGAAGCATGCCACATATGTGCTAACTCCTTTGTGAATATTTAGCCAAGTTTAACAACAGGAGAATGTGATAATCTGGTACAGGGAACTGAATGGGTTTAATTAAACCAGCTGTAGTTTCAGAGAATTATCTCATTGAGGGAGGCTTCCTACACTTCTTCCAATAAGACAAAAACGTCTGACTTTGGAGAATGTCTGGATCAGAAAATGTAATGTGAACCACAATTTAGTTATAAGTGTAATCTATGCTGTAAGTATCTGGATCTCTCCCCCCCCCCAAAAAAAAAACTGATTAGGGTTTGTGAAACAAAGATGCATTGAACATCCCTGTGAAATTAATATTTTTTTCTCTAAGATTGGACAGGTACTTGTAGTTCTATTTAAAAGTTCAAAGGAGGGGGGACTTCTGCATTGCTCCCAAAGCAAAACAGTTTTCCAAATGGGACTGTGAAACAGAATGAAATTTTCAATACTATAACTATAGCCAATCAGCTATCATGGGTCAGACCTGCTGCTTCCAAAGTATTCAAGGTGTTGTAGTTCAGACTCTGGGGATAAGAAGCAGCTGTAGAATTATCACAACTCACAGGGCGCTAGTTGATTGAAAAACTGGATAGTGTGAAAATGAAGGGATAATTCTTGCACCGTTGACCTAGATGGGGTATAATTTTCGAGCTGCCATTGTCTGTGCTCCATATCAGGGGTGTTTCCAAGGAAAGTAAGTATTAGGGTTAACAGCTGGGCAGTGCCATAATGTTGAGGAGTTAAAGCCATTAAGAAAGAGGAAAACAGATGTGATGGAAGCACTGAAGGCTTTAAAAGTCTGTGTGTAACCTTGAGATGGAGAACCGTTGCGCTATAGAGGAATCAAGACTTGGAAAGTTCTTAGAACAACCGCCTTTCCAGGATACTATAACGCTGTATAACAGTAATGCATCAGGGAGTATGTAATTTAGAGGTCAGAAATGGAGGAGGAGAAGGCCTGTGTAGAAAATCAATTTTCCAATAAAATGGCAGACCAAGAGTTGTGGTGAAATGGGCTTGAGGATGCATTTAAAAAGGAAAATAGGGAAAGGATGAATTTGTACCTAAAAGGATGGAAAAGAGCATGCCACTTCCCAAAAGCAACCCAAGAAAGTTTCATTATTGTAAATACTATCCGTGTTATGAACACTGTTCAAGCTCACTGATTCATGTCAGCCAACTTTATTAGCATTGTGATACATATTATGCTGCTGATGATAAAATTTATAGTCAAATATAATAATTTGCATTTTTAAAGGTAAGGCAAGTCTCATTTCAACAGTTATACATCCTGTCTAAATGTATGGCAGCATGCTACAGTTACTCTGTATTATGATCATATTTTAAGAATATGAACCACTGCTCAGTGCTTAAAGACATGTACATGGTGTTATTATTTCAGTAGAACTTAAATTTCATATAAGTGTGCTTGCAGTTACAGCATATGAACATCTTGTTCCATATATTAAGGTTGCATTCTTAAAACTCAGTTTACTTGGAAATAGGGTCTGTTAAATTAGTGAGGCTTATTACTGAGTAAATGTGCTTGAGATAAATATTTAATGAAACTTTTTCTGTCACTATATTTTAGAATACAATTTCATTTCCTAATGGGACACGTAGAGATGCATAAAAGTAGCAAGAATTTTTAATACAAAAGTAACTTTTATATAAGCAAAGTCATGGTTGATGATTACTAGTCACTCTTATGTATTTTTTAATAAAAAAACTCTATAAAATATACATGAGGACTATGGTATTCTATCCCAATAAAAAACCAAGCAACTGGAGATTTGTATCACAGAACATGCTTCTCTGTGTTTTAATATTCAGATTATTGAATTAAAATGCTGACTTGTTTCACAGTTAATGGACTGCAATGATTAAAAATGAAAATATTCCAAATTAAAGTTAAAAATAGATTTTTAATAGAACTTGAGGGGTTTTTGAACCTTTTTGAACTGTTTGAACTTCAGCTATAATTAGATGTTTAACATATACACTAATTGCAACTGCAAGTAATTTTTCTTCCAGGTCTTTTTGCCCGTTCATCAATTGTGCATTCCGAAGACATTCAAGGTTGAGACAAGTACATTTTAAAACAAAGTCACTTTCTCCTTCACTTAGTACTTTACTCCTTGAAGCAGAGATGACACAAATGACACCTAAATCGTAGGAGGAAGGTGCAGTCTCTCTATTGCTTTCAGTGGTAGTAATATTAGTTGCTCAAGCTGACAAACACAAATCTGAATGTATGCCTTGGCAGTTAAAAGGCCTTTCAGTAATATGAAAGCTGTGATGATATTTAACAACTTTGTACAGTAAATGATCCTGAAACTATGGTTATTCCAACACATACATATAGCGCAGTAATGTGTATTTGTGTGGTTATAGCTTTGGTACATGCCTCTATATGAAACAGGGGATAAAGTATATGTAATAAATAATTGACTGTTCCGCAAGAATGCAAGGATATTATAAACTAGATATTGCTTTCTCATTTTTTTGAACTTACCACACTGCACTGTTAAACAGACTGGAAAGGCAAAGAAATAAAAGTAAAGAATTTGTGCAGATAAAATAACAGCCATTAAGACTAAAGAAAGTAAACTATCCAGTTGGAAAAATGTGTTGCCACTTAGCTGAACAAAAATAATTAGAACAATGAAACACCCATTTGAAAATGGGCAAATAATGAGGGCCTCCTGCAAACAATGCAAGTGTTTTACAGGCCAGTGTTAGTCACTGATTAACTTTTTTCAGGTATTCCAAATAGAAAACAACTCTATGGGTCAGACTGTTAGGAGAGTGACTGGAATAAAGCAGATGGAGTTGAGAGTGAAAAGAAACTGATTATATTTTACTGAGGTAAACTGAACAAAAACTGTATATGTATATGATATGAGAACTAAAACAGAGAGGTTTGCCTTCTTAGTTCGGGCCTACACAGGGAAAAAAGCTATTTCAGAATTATTTTTCTCTCAAAGTACACCAACTGTCATATTTCAACTGTCTGCCTCATTGATAGCTAAAACCCATCCAGTTGGAGTCAGCTGTCAGCTAGACTGACATCAGAATTAACCCCTTCAATTACTGACTGAATGGTCCCTGCTGTTGTACTTCCAACAAAAACACCAGGGCCACATCCACAAAAAATGTATTATACCGCTTTAAATGGTCATGGATTCTGTCAGGGATCCTCAGGTCCTTCTCAGCCTCACTTTATGTAAACATAGGCTTCCTTAACTTTTCCGCTGCTACCAGTTCTCACATGTTTTCCAAACCCCTCCTAGGAGCATGATTTAGGAGGCTTCGGGTGTGAGATGGAGAACAACACTGAAGATAGAACAAACCTTAAACTAAGATCATAAATCTATTAAAGGGATACTATTTCCAAAAGGGAATACTGATACTTGTATTGGGGTATTTAGTGCTTGCTGACAGTTTCTAAAGACTCAAGAGATACTGTTGCAGATACCAGCCTTTAAGTGGCTTTTACCTCAGGCCAGTTTCCCTAAGTCTCCACCCCAGCCAGATACTCCCACAATACAGTCCAGCTATGAGGGACAGTCTGCATCTGTTCTCCAAAGCTCCTCTGGTTGTACTCTTGGGTGTTTGGACAGTTCAGCCAACTTAAAAACCTCTCGTGAGATTTTTTTCACAGGATGGTCTCTTAGACAAATTCAGTTACTGGCTCCCTTCTAATCTTCACTAGGTAATTATTAACAATATCCTGGGTATAATGTATGGACCTCAGTTTTCGCCTCAGCTATTCTCTGATCTTATTCCTCACACTGCCCTCATGAACCAACTCCTTATCTCCTCAGCACCCAACTTGACTCTCACCAACTGTTTTCCCAACTGAGAACTAATAATGGGAACCTCCAGCCAATCACAGCCTGCTGTTACCCAGACCAATCAGAATGAAATTACCTGATCGAGGCCCCATCTAATAAATATTTAAAGGAATCATGTCTCTTTCCTTTCCAAACTTGTCACTAAGTAGCTATTCCTAAGCAGGATTGTAACATACAAGGCCTCTGAGATCACATAAGTTCTTTTTTCTAAGCACAAACATAAATAGCATTTCTTCACAAACTCCCCCAAAGAATCCTGAGAACTATAATTTGTTATGGGTGCTGAGAGTTGTTAGGAGACCCCTATTTCCTGCACAGAGCTACACTTCCCAGAGTTCCTTGGGAAGAGGGATTGATAGTTAAACCAGCCTGAGAATTGTAACTCTGTGAGGGGAATAGAGGTCTCCTAATCTCAGCAGTTATTTTACAGTTTCCAGGATTCTTTGGGAGAAGCCATGACTGTTAAAGTGGTACAACAGTATTTTAAATGTATATGACAGATGTGGCCCAGGCCTACATAGACTCTCTCCTCCCACTGCTTTTCCAGAGCTCCATCTGGCCCTTGGTTCCATTGGCTTAGTATAGTTATTTTTTCAGATATTTTGCATTGCCTTAAGGAAAGTTATTGGTTGTCTCCATTATTATGAAAAGGTCTGTGAGGTGTCTCACCCAGACAGGGTGGAATAATGTATGGTCACAGGGCAACAAGAGTAGCCCCATGTGCCTTGTAACATAAAATTCAACTTAACACATAGTGTGATATGTTTATATTGCTTATTTCCTTGCCAGCAGTAGCCAACAATGTGAAACAGTGCTGGGTAATGCTTAGCAAAATGATGTGAGGATATGATGTAACCTGAAGATGCATATCATGGAGGGGGAAACACGATGTGGTGTTGCCATTTCCTTCAGCTGCCTCTTGTTTTTGATAGTGTATAGTTTTACAGCGGTAATTACAGGTATGCCTTTGGCTCCTTTCAGTTTATGGCTATTGCTCATTATAGCAGCACTCCA
This sequence comes from Rhineura floridana, assembly GCF_030035675.1. Lineage (NCBI taxonomy): Eukaryota > Metazoa > Chordata > Lepidosauria > Squamata > Rhineuridae > Rhineura > Rhineura floridana. The sequence continues at coordinate 234,031,804 of NC_084480.1, read as the reverse complement.
CATGGCAACTTTCACACTCTTCTTCAGGTTTAGGAGAAAGGCTAGCAGCAAATTTTGTGTGACAATAAAGGTTACAGCAATCCTACAGTATAAATGTTTCTTGGGAGCAAGACATTTTAGAGTGCTTTGAAAAGAGGCCCTAACATATTGCAAATGTTTTACTGACATTTCTTATGAAAATTGAGTTGGTATTTTTATCCCTGTTAAATAACAATCTGTTGCCTCTCTGAAATAACCTGACAGTTGATCAATATCAGATGGCTACTACAACTAAGCTGGAGCTGTGTGGCTCTAATGGTAGCTAAAAGAGGCACAAGCGGGCAGTATTCAGCCATTATACCATGTCATGGTTATGAAATCTTAACTATGGTTAACTGTGGGATGTCTGGACAAATCATGGCTTATGATCAGCCAGCAAAACAGTATTAGAAACCATGAATTGAAATAGATTTGCAAAACATGGTTAATATATTGTGTTAACTGTGCTTTGATATGAAGCCTGAATTGATAAACCATCTTTACAGCTGTAGTTCTGTCTTCAGAGCTAGGTATCTTATAGAAACAGGAGCACTAAGCAAATGGTAGCAATAATGGTTTGCTGTCTATGAAAAACAGAAGCAGATGTAAACAATAAATCGTGATTTGTCTGTATGATTGAATACGTAACCATGGCTTGTTTTCTAAATTATCCTTAGTGCAAACCATAGCTTGGCATAATAGCTGAATTGTGTCACCCTCTTTCTTACGCTTTTTAAAACCATCTCAGTTTTTACCTATGAATATTGGAGACTAATGAAATGACACCTCTTTTGTGTTGAATTGTTGAGTTTTATTTAAAGCTGTAGTTTAATTAAAACTCAGTGTTGAGCTCATCATTCTGTTTAAAAGATAGCCATGGCATGTGAAAGGCCAGACTATTGGCAATCCATGATAGGCTTAACAATTGCCAGCCTGTGTCTCTGTTGTTGAATAAATTGCCTGAGGTGTTAAGAAGCAGGGATCCATCATGACTCATCATTTAGTGACAGTGGTGTTCATTCTTTCTCAGGGTCAAGTTATCAACAATAGCTGTAGTTATCACATCAGCAATGTGACTTGTGCTCTCATGTTCACATTGATCTACATATTTGGTTATTATATTTATTTTTAAAAAATCAATTCACACATTTATGGTGACTAATTGGTTGAATATGTTTAATATTTTATTGTATTCATTACAAGCAAAATCTTGACCCAGCATTTCCTCCTGACCACTGTGGTATTTTAGAGGTTATTGGGGCCATTAACCAAATATATTCTATCTATCTCTTTGCCTGTAGAGAGTGAGGCATGGATGTTTAAGTAGAAATATTTAAATTGCTATTGTTTAGTTAACATAGTCAGATTGTGGTTTATTCCACCAGCTTCTTAAGAAGAGATCTTCTGGTACAAGGAAGTACCTCAGAAGGGATTACTATAAAAAGACATTAAATGGATTCTGTAATCAGAAATGCTTTTATTTGTGTTATAGTTTTGCCCTCTGGATACCTTTTGGAGAGTATTACACAGGAACTGCACAGCTAACAGAACTGTGCATAGAGCCAATGTTTGTTGCGTAAGTGTGCTTTTAAGGCAGATGACAGTTATTAAATGCATGAGGTAAATTCATTTATTATCTAAAATGTTTCATGGCTTAGCAATTCAGTGATATGGAAGCTGGCAAAGATGAATTCTTATTTCATTTGAGGCTTCCTGAACATAGGGTTACTTTCTCCCCCACACAGTGTATGCGACCTGTTGTTTGCTTTAATTTCCCTCTCATTTCCTTGTTAGTATTTGACACTTTTGTAAATTGTCTTGACTGCCTGGTATCTTCTCTGAGAAGAGGGAAGAAATCTTACATAGAATTAAAACAATATATTTTGATACCCAAAGCTTTTTATTTTCTGGATTTGGTGTGACCTACCAAGGAACACTGCATTCTTTAGGGCAGGGATAGCCAACATGGTGCTCTCTAGAGGTTGTTGGACTATACTTTTCATCATCCCTGACCATTGGCCATGCTGGTTGGGTCTGATGGGAGCTGGAGTCCAGCAACATCTGGAGAGTAGCACTTGGGCTACCCCGGTTTAAGGTGATGCACAAGCACCACCAAAACTATAATATAATATTTCCACTTTAAAGAAGTTCTAAACATAATAGAACACCTAGAGCACATAATAATGATATAAAACAGCTTTGTCTACCAACCCTTCTCTGACTTCTGTGAAACATTCTCCTCTAACGCTATTTCCTAGAAAATTCTATGAACATTTGAGATTAAGAATTCCACATCTGATACAAGATGACATAACCGAATGCACATTTTGAAATTATTATTCCTAGAGCAGCCCTTGCATTCTTGACAACATTACACTGAACATCTAAAATCAAATTATATTTTGACCTTTGGGAAGATACATGTTCAGGTGTTTAATGTGCAGCAAAAGGTACCTGACATTCCATTTTAAAATATGGAGTCAATCTAGTCGCTAATCCTTTTAGGCTTAGACACAAGAGGTTTAGGCTACTTGTATAAAATCCCTGTGTTTAGCTACTTAGATTCCTAATTCTGACAGGTCAAATTGGGTCTTAGCAAATAATAAGGAAAATAAAGAGGTTAATGAAAGAAATATGATACCTGGTTTGAGTTAGGTATGAAAAACATATACCCGCTTCTCAGTGCTCCTCTTCTTGCCGCTTCGCTAATGCGTCGGTTTTCAATTATGCTGTATGGAGAGAGAGTATTTCATAAGACAAATAGCTACTTAGATTGTCATACTCCATCCACCTGAAGCCACTATCTTTTAATGAACTATTTGGGTATTACAGAAACATCACAAATACTACACATTGGAGGCATATGTTGGTTAACAAATTGGTACTAAAGTTGACGAAACTGTTCCAAAAAAAGAGCAACTGGTTTATTTATGTGTTTTCTTTGCACACCACTTTTCTAATAGAGTGCTGTATGTATCAATCCCTCACCTCCATTTTATTGTCTCAACAATCCAGGCTAGTGGATTAGGCGGAGAAATAGTGACTGTTCCAAGGCTACCCTGTGCTTTCTGTGTGGGTATGGGACTTCAACCAAGGTCCAATATTGTTCTGTACTCTTGAAGACTGCATCTTAATGTCAACTGACCACTACAATTTACAGACATTTTGATCTTAGATCTGTTTACTGAGATGTCAATCCCAGTCAGTTCAGTGTGACTTTTTTGTAAGAATCTTGAGAATTACAGCTCTGGTTGTACATTAGTAGGACTGGCATCCTGATGCAAAATATTTCTGACAGCACATCAACCTGTGACACTGGCACATCAGTGTAACACTGCAGGAGCATCATGTGCTGAGAAATAGCTGAAAAGTATATTATTTGGTAGGAAACTGTTGCTAGATAACTTTGAGAAAAGAACAGAGGATTGTAGGCCAGTGATTCCACTACCCACCCCAAATGGCCTTCTCCCAAGTCTCAGACTGCTGGTGTTGGTTTTGACCATTAAAGCCCTAAATGACTTTGGACCAAGATATCTTAGAAACTGCAGATATCCTACTATGTAAACCTATCCATTATCGACATTTCTCTTCAGAGGCCCTCCTTCATGTTCCTCCACATTCAAAATGAGGCAGGTGTTCACAGTGCATAGGTCCTTCTTGGTTGTGGTGTCTCAAACAGGAGAAACATTCCAGGTCCCATCACTTCCTGCTTTCAAAATGACAATACAGATGGTGGGCTGGATGTGGAATAAGTTCATCAAATTTGAGTCACATTGAAATTAATGCGACAAAGTAGCCATGACCTGAATCCCATTGATTTCAACATGAACTAAGTTCAGCTAACTTAGTCTGAATCCAACCCAGTGTTATTTCAGCAAGCTTTTGCACTATAACATGTATTCTGCTGCATTCTTGTTTGATTTTGGATTTATTATGTATTATTTGTTGGTTCTATTGTATGTTATTTGTCTTATTGCATTTCTTGTAACTTGCCTTGAATGCATTTTACACAGAAAGTTAGGTAAAAATTCGTCAGCTAAACAAATTCTATTCCCCTCCTCTTTTTTGCCTTTGAGTTGATGCTTGGACTATAGTTTGAGGACCATAACTTATAGATAAGTAAATGCATTATACTAATGATCCAGATAACCTCATACTGTTGATCATGAGTAATAAGTCTCATGCAAAAGTATTTACTTGCACTTCTCTTTGACATAGTTTAATCTGAGTAATCAAGAACTGAATTGAGATTTACAAAGCATGCTATCTAGCGCCAGTTATCCCATCCTCCAAGTTGATCTGTGATCTACAAGCTTCTTAACTAATTATTTTACAGCCTTGATTCTAAAACCTTCTGTGCCTTATATACTAGTAGTCAACTTCTAAGTCAGGGGCATAAAATTGCAAGTCTTAGGTTCAAGGCTATAAAAATGACTTAAGTTGCAGCCTGGAGGGTTCTGATTTCTTGGCCTGTCAGGTCCTAGTATGACATTTGTGAAGAGCAACCACTGGCTTCTAGATGATACTCCAGCTCATTGCACCTGCATTGTGTTATCCAAATTTGCCAGGGGGCAGTAGAGGCCATTCCTAAATACATGACATAATCCTGAATAACTGTAATTAAAGGGAAAGCACTCAGAATGCCAAAATACTGTATGTATTTTGTTGTGATGGGTGAAATGTAAGGTGGCAAAATACAAGTGGTAGCAAATGAAACTTGAAAGAAATGTAATTTACAAGAAATAATCCTGACAACAGTTCTTGTCTGTTTTTCCTTTATAGGTACCTCTTATGCCATTTCTCTTGTGAAGGCTATTCAATAGTGGAGACCTTTTTTAATCGAACACTCCACAAATTATTATCTCTGGACTCCCAGCTGACATCCTGCTGGAGACTACAGCTGCTAAGCCAACTGGAACAGTGCCCACTCTCCTGTCAAAGTTTTTTTATTTATTTTTTCCTTACACAGGGAGAGGAAGAAAAAAAATGAAGTTTGGCAAAGTGGAGTTCTGCCATTTTTTGCAGATAATAGCTCTTTTCCTCTGTCTTTCTGGGATGAGTCAAACAGAACTCCCAAGATCCAGGTCAAAGACCTATTTCCAATCTGGGAAATCGCGAACCAAGCGCAGCTGGGTGTGGAATCAGTTCTTTGTACTGGAGGAATACATGGGAACTGATCCCCTCTATGTAGGAAAGGTAGGAAATATGATCAAACTTCTTATGGCAGATACTTGTCTGACACAAACCATTTGAATGATGTGATTGTGTTATAAAACACTGCAATTTTTAGCACATTTGTTTGGAAGTAATTTTCTTTTATTTCATCAGACTGAGGCCTTCTGTTACAAATAGAGCAGGGGGTTGGACTCGATGGCCTTATAGGCCTCCTCCAACTGTATGATTCTGTGAAATACTTCAAGCAGGCTGGTTATTGCTACATTTCCAGTTGCCCTCATACTGTTAAAGATGTGTAAATTCTTCAGCCCCTTCCATGCCTCTGCCACCATTGTTAGCAACCATGAAAGTGACACTGAACCTTTTGTGAAATATGCCTTGTGCAGTGGAACAAAGCAAACAATATAACAATGGGTGGGTCTTAATTCAAAATAAATGTTTGGCTTGGGTAGAAATTAACTTTGGAAAACACCGAGATGAAATTTCATCCATGTGCCACTTTCAAACTCTGGCCTAGAACTGAAAACTACATTTCCTTGGTTTCCTGTAGTGCTCTGTGGTAATCTGCCTCTGAAACCTGCCCTTGGGAGGAATTTAACCATAATTAAACTATGGAATTCATTGCCAGTAGTTGTAGGGTTGGCTACCAATTTAGATAGTTTAAAAAAGGGATTTACAGTGCAATCCTATGCAGAAGTGAATGTCATTTAGTTAATGAACATAAGGATTCCAGCCTTAGACTGTAATATTAATCGGAGAGGGGGGAAAAGAATCAGAATTCTGATTTCTTAATACATAAATAGAGACCATGTATGCAACATTGTAATCAGAATTCTCTCTTTTCAAATTTGCAACACTATTTTAAGAATGTTAATTTGTGGTTTGAATCTTTAAGCTAGAAAACGTGGAGATCCTCATTCCTTACAAAGTGTGATTCCCATCTTACAAATTATGGACTACATATTTATTTATTTATTGCATTTGTATACCGCCCCATAGCCGAAGCTCTCTGGGTGGTTTACAACAATTAAAAACATTAAAAACAAATATACAAATTTAAAAACACATTTTTAAAACGCAGGGATCAGGGAGGAGTTACTCTTTCCCAGCTTTGCCCACCTGGGTATATGATTCAACACTGTGGTAGATCCGAGGGTTGGGGAGGTGGAGTGGCTGTGGCCTATAGGAGGTGTCTCTCGCTCATCAAGCACCCTGTCCAGGTAACGACTGGCTTGGAGTGCCTCCACCTTGTGCTGGGTCAAGGAGACAGACTGGGAATCTTGTTGGTGTACCGACCACCCTGCTGCCCAACAGCTTCCCTAACTGAGCTGACAGAGGTAGTCTCGGAGGTTTTGTTGAAGTCCCCCAGACTATTGGTACTGGGGGACTTCAACATCCATGCCGAGGCTGCTTTATCTGGGGCGGCTCAGGACTTCATGGCCTCCATGGCAACCATGGGGCTGTCTCAATTTGCTACTGGCCCAACGCATGTGTCGGGACATACTCTTGATTTGATCTTTGCCACTGGACACGGAGATGGTGATCTGGAGGTGGGGAGTTTTTCATCGACCCCATTGTCATGGACAGATCACCGCTTGCTGAAGTTTAGGCTTACAGCCACCCTTTCCCTCCGCAAGGGTGGGGGACCTATTAAGTTGGTCTGACCTCGGAGACTAATGGATCCTCAGGGTTTTCAAAGGGCTCTGGGGGATTTTCCGGCTGATAAGACAGGCGGTCCTGTCGAAGCCTTGGTTGCACTGTGGAATGCGGAAATGACCCGGGCTGTGGACACAATCGCTCCTGCGCGCCCTATCCCATGCAGAGCTCATGCAGCCCCATGGTATACCCCGGAACTGAGAGCGATGAAGCAAGAGAGGAGAAGGCTTGAGTGCAGATGGAGGCGTACTCCTGACGGATGCAATTATGCCTTGGTAAGTGCCTCCACTAAGTTGTATACAGAAGCGGTGAGGGCAGCGAAAAAGCGACACTTCGCTGCCACCATTAAATCATCCCTCAACCGTCCAACGGAGCTTTTTAAAATTGTCCGAGGGCTTTTACACTCTAGTCCTCAGGATATTACAGAATCTTCGGAAACCCGCTGTAACGAGTTCGCTGGGCACTTCCAAGACAAAATCTCATGCATCCGCCGGGACTTAGACTCCAATATTATGGCAGTTGAACCTAATGAGGTATCCGGAGCACGGTCTTGTCCTCATTTATTGGATGAGTTTCAGTTGGTACAGCTCGAGGACGTTGACAAGGTGCTTGGACTGATGCGTGCAACCACTTCTGTACTGGATCCTTGCCCCTCTTGGCTAGTGAAAGCTGGCAGGACTGGAACAGCCGGCTGGGCCAGGGAAGTGATAAATGCCTCCTTGAGAGAGGGAGTGGTCCCTAGTTGTTTGAAAGAGGCAGTAGTGAGACCACTCCTGAAGAAACCTTCCCTGGATCCAGATAATTTGAACAACTATAGACCGGTAGCGAATGTTCCATTCCTGGGCAAGGTCTTAGAACATGTGGTGGCCAGCCAGCTCCAGGTGCTCTTGGATGAAACCAATTATCTAGATCCGTTTCAATCCGGTTTTAGGCCCGGTTTTGGCACCGAAACAGCCTTGGTCGCCCTGTATGATGACCTATGTCGGGAGAGGGACAGGGGGAGTGTAACTCTGTTGATTCTCCTTGATCTCTCAGCTGCTTTTGATACCATCGACCATGGTATCCTTCTGGGGAGACTCACGGAGTTGGGAGTTGGAGGTACTGCTTGGCAGTGGCTCCGCTCCTACTTGGTGGACCGCCTCCAGAAGGTAGGGCTTGGGGAGCGTTGTTCGATACCCTGGACTCTCCATTGTGGAGTCCCGCAGGGATCGGTTCTGTCCCCTATGCTTTTTAACATCTACATGAAGCTGCTGGGTGCAGTCATCAGGAGTTTTGGAGTGCGTTGTCACCAGTATGCTGATGACACGCAACTCTATTTCTCCTTTTCATCTTCATCAGGTGAGGCTGTTAATGTGCTGAACCGTTGCCTGGCCGTGATAATGGACTGGATGAGAGCTAATAAACTGAGGCTCAATCCTGACAAGACTGAGACGCTGTTGGTGAGTGCCTTCTCCTCCCAGATGGTGGATGTTCAACCTGTTCTGGATGGGGTTACACTCCCCCTGAAGGAACAGGTTCGTAGCTTGGGGGTTCTTTTTGATCCATTCCTGTATCTCGAGGCTCAGGTGGCCTTGGTGGCACAGAATGCATTCTACCACTTTCGTTTGGTAGCCCAGCTACGCCCCTATCTGGAAAGCGATGACCTCACTTCAGTCGTGCGTGCTCTGGTAACCTCTAGATTGGATTACTGCAATGTGCTCTACGTCGGGCTGCCTTTGAAGACAGTTCGGAAACTACAGCTAGTGCAAAACTCAGCTGCTAGACTGTTGACGAGGACCAGGCGGTCCGCACATATAACACCTGTCCTGGCTCGTTTGCACTGGCTACCTATTTGTTTCCGGGCTAAATTCAAAGTGCTAGTTTTGACTTATAAAGCCTTACATGGCGCGGGACCACAATACCTAGTGGAACGCCTCTCCCGATATGAACCTACCCGCTCACTACGTTCAACATCAAAGGCCCTCCTCCGAGTCCCGACCCATAGAGAGGCTCGGAGGGTTGTAACAAGATCCAGGGCCTTTTCAGTAGTGGCCCCCGAATTATGGAACAGTCTCCCCGATGAGGTACGCCTGGCGCCTACACTTTTATCTTTTCGGCGCCAGGTTAAAACCTTTTTATTCTCCCAGGCATTTTAACTTAATTTATTTTTTAGCTTTCAATTTATACCAGGCTGTTTTACTGTTTAATATGTATGCTTTTTACTGACCTTTGTAATTTTATTGTATTTTACTCTATGTTGTACACTGCCCTGAGAGCCTTTTGGCTGTGGGAGGTATAGAAATCGAAATGAATAAAAATAAATAAATAAATAAATAAATTTAAAAACACATGCTAAAATGCCTGGGAGAAGAGGAAAGTCTTGACCTGGCGCCCAAAAGATAACAGTGTTGGTGCCAGGTGCACCTCATCAAGGAGATCATTCCATAATTTGGGGACCACCACTGAGAAGGCCCTCTCCCTTGTTGCCAGACTCCCAGCTTCCCGCGGAGTAGGCACCCGGAGGAGGGCCTTGGATGTGGAGCATAGGGTACGGGTGGGTTTGTGTCAGGAGAGGCGTTCCATCAGGTATTGTGGTCCTAAGCCATGTAAGGCTTTATAGGTTAAAAGCAGCACCTTGAAATGCGCTCGGAAACATACAGGCAGCCAATGCAAGTGGGCCAGAATCGGTTTTATATGTTCAAACCGTCTGGTCCCTGTTACCAATCTGGCTGCTGCATTTTGCACAAGCTGCAGTTTCCGAACCTTCTTCAAAGACAGCCCCACTTAGAGCGCATTGCAGTAATCTAACTTGGAGGTTACCAGAGCATGGACAACTGAAGCCGGCTATCCCTGTCCAGATAGGGGTGTAGCTGGGCCATCAACTGAAGTTGGTAAAAGGTACTCTGTGCCACCGAGGGTACCTGAGCTTCAAGTGACAGAGATGGTTCTCGGAGAACCCCCAAGCTACGAACCTGCTCCTTCAGGGGGAGTGCAACCCCATCCAGGACAGGTTGGACATCCACTATCCGGTCAGAAGAACCACCCACTAGCAGCACCTCAGTCTTGTCTGGATTGAGCCTCAGTTTACTAGACCTCATCCAGTCCATTGTCACAGCCAGGCACTGGTTCAGCACATTGACAGCCTCACCTGAAGTAGATGAAAAGGAGAAATAGAGCTGCATGTCATCAGCATACTGATGGCAACACACTCCAAAGTTCCGGATGACTGCACTCTGTGGTTTCACGTAGATGTTGAACAGCACAGGGGACAGAACTGACCCCTACGGAACCCCATACTGGTGAATCCAGGGTGCCAAGCAATGTTCCTCAAGCACCACCTTCTGGAGCCGACCCACCAAGTAGTAGTGGAACCACTGCCATGCAGTCCCTCCCACTGTCAACTCAGCCAGCCTTTCCAGAAGGATACATGGTCGATGGTATCGAAAGCTGCTGAGAGATGAAGGAGATTCAACAGAGTCACACTCCCCCGGTCTCTCTCCCAACAGAGGTCATCATACAGGGCGACCAAAGCTGTTTCCATGCTAAAACCAGGCCTGAAACCTGACTGAAATGGATCCAGATAATCGGTTTCATCCAAGAGTGTCTGGAACTGGCCTGTGACCACTCGTTCAAGGACCTTGCCCAGGAATGGAACATTTGCTACTGGCCTATAGTTATTAAGATTTTCTGGGTCCAGGGAGGGTCTCTTCAAGAGTGGTCTCACTACCGCCTCTTTCAGGCAGCCAGGGACCACCCCCTCTCACAGAGAGGCATTAATCATTTCCCTGGCCCAGCTGGCTGTTCCATCCCTGCTAGCTTTTATTAGCCAAGAAGGGCAAGGATCCAGCACAGAAGTGGTTGCACGAACCTGTCCAAGCACCTTGTTAATGTCCTCAAGCTCTACCAACTGAAACTCATTCAAGAAATCGGGACAAGGCTGTGCTCTGCATACCCTGCTTGATTCACCTGCTATAACACTGGAGTCTAAGTCCTGGCGGATGCTAAAGATTTTATTCTGGAAGCGCCTAGCAATTTCATTACAGCACTTTACAGGCACTTACCAGTGTGTAATTGCATCCACCAGGAGTTCATCTCCATCTGCACTCAAGCTGTCTCCTATATTGTTTCATCGCTTTCAGCTCTGGGGTATACCATGGAGCCATACAAACTCTGCACAGGAGAGGGCGATCAGGAGTAATCGTGTCAACCGCCCGGGTCATTTCTATATTCCACAGTTCAACCAGGGTTTCGACAGGAGTGCCAGCCCTGTCAGCCGGAATACTCCCCAGAGCCCTTGGGAAGCCATCCGGATCCATTAGTCTCTTGGAGCAGACCAACTTAATAGGTCCCCCACCCTTGCAGAGGGAAAAGCCACTGTAAGTCTAAATTTCAGCAAGCAGTGATCTGACCATGACAGAGGGACTGATGTAAGGCCTCCCACATTCAGATCACCATCACCATGTCCATTTGCAAAAACCAAGTCTAGAGTATGCCCTGCTACATGTGTTGGGCCAATGGCATATTGGGACAGTCCCATGGTTGTTATGGAAACCATGAAATCCTGAGCCGCCCTGGATAAGGTGGCCTCGGCATGGATGTTGACATCCCCCAGAACCAGCAGTCTGGGGGATCTCCACAGTACACCTGAGGCCACCTCCGTCAGCTCAGCTAGGGAGTCTGCTGAGCAGTGGGATGGGCGATACACCAACACAATCCCCAGTCTGTCCCGCTGACCCAACACAAGGTACAAACACTCCAGACCAGTAGTCACATGGACAGGGTCCTTGCAGAGGGAGATGGAGCTCCTATAGACCACAGCAACCCCCCCTTCCCGACCCTCAGGTCTACCTTGATGCTGAACCAGGTACCCTGGTGGACATAGCTGGGAGAGACTGACTCCTCCCTGCTCACCTACCCATGTCTCGGTTATACATGCCAGATCGGCTGCCTCATCTACAATTAAAACATGAATGAGGGAGATCTTATGCACTGATCTGGTATTTAGGAGCAGCATGCAGAGGTCTGAGAGCTGGCTGATAGGGCAACCAACAAACCTGCGGATGTGGGGAGGACTGGAACAAGGCACAGTTGTTAACTGCCTGGGTCATGTTCCCGTTACCTGGCAAGTTCTCCTCACAACACCATAGGTATACATATATAGAGATGATATATATTTATATTTGTAATTATTATAATTAATTAATAAAATAAATAAATAATGCAAATCCCTTAAAACAGGAGATTAGACAAATTTGTGAAGGATAAGTCTGTCAATGGCTGCCAATCATGATGGCTATATGCTTTCTCCAGGATCAGAGACAGAATGCCTCTGAATACCATTTGTTAGATAAGAATGGGGCAAGGCCATTGCCTTCATATCCTGCTTGTGGGTTTGCCTGACATATCTGGTTAGCCCCTGTGAGAAACAATGCTGTACTAAATAGGCAGGCAAGCAGATGTTAAGGGAATCACTTAAAAAAAGTGTTTTACAGCCATTGGAGTTTTGCCTTTTCTTATGCCATTTCTTGTATACCAGTTTAGGCAACATAGCTAGATAAAATATTACATGCAAAGACCAGAGTTCCAGCCTCATGTCTTTTCCTCATTCTGTGTACTTGAATAATGTCCTTTAATTTATTTGCTTTGAATTGAATATTGGTAAGAATTCTCTTGAAGGAATGAGCTTGGTATTGCAATAGTTTCCAATTAATTGCTTCAAATCTCATTTGCACAACATTGCTTTGTCCCCCCCCCCATACATCCATGATACTTTCAGAAAGCTCTTGTTGTACGTGGGATACTTATTATAGCTGTGAATATACATTTTTTATTGCCCAAAATGAAACTTATGCCAGTTCCATAGTACACACACTGCCTGGGGCTCCATTCAGTTCTCCCACACAGTTCCAAGCTGTATTTGTATAGAGAACCATAATGCAACACAGTCTTCTCCAACCTGGTGCCCTCCAGATATTATCAGACTATTACTCCCATCATCACTTACCATTGGCCATACTGGCTGGTGTTGATGGGAGTTGGAGTCCATCAACATTTGGAAAGCATCAGGTTGGGGAAGGCTAACGTAACATATGATTCAAGCTGTGTATGAATACATCCACAGTTTCTTGGTGGCCTTGGTTGTTCCTGCAATCAGAGTAGATAAAAATAATAATAAAAAAAATGGAATAGTTGCAGGTACATTTCAATATAAACGAAATTTCGGTTTGAATAGGGAATGAAGCATTTAATTGCTGAGCTCATTTGGCTGATTGCACATACATTGGCAATAGTTAGGAAAGGGTAGATGACTTGGAAGCAGACTAACTGCAAATGTTTGTTATTGTAGAGTGTGCTGGGTGAAAATGGATTGCTTTGTGCTTTTTTGTTTTTCAGCGCGGATTGTTTGGCATACAAATAACAGTGCACAGCACTTTAGGATTCTGTGCATGTGTGTTTGAAGCTGCAGAAAAAATATTGTGGACTATTATATTTAAGAAATACTGTAATTAAAGTCTATATAGAAATACATGTGCACAGGCAGGCAGAGTTAAAGTTGTGCATGCAACCATAGAATGGGAATTTCCATATTTTGTTTGACTGCTTAACTATACAACCGTAATGTTGTTTAATTTGTTTGCTTTGGATAGTATACTAATAAGAATTCTCCTAAAGCGATGAACTTGGAATTTCAATAGCTTCCAGTTTTATCCAGCATTTCTAAACAATTGAGAAAACCAAATTTGATAACATGAAATAAAACCTGGAACCTAAATATACTGATTGATTACCTTCTTACCTGCAACCCATGGCCTTTTGAATCCGAAGTCAACATATTCAGATCAGTGGCAGTGTAATAAGTAGGTCTATAGTTTGATATGTCCAAACTGCAAACAGCAAATCCAGTTCCCGATCTGGATGTTATAGTCATCACAAATTTGGTCTGATTTGTTTTTCGTCTGTCCTAGGTAAACATAAATTCAGAATTCTGAACTTGATCCAAGCAGAAAGGCAGTTCTTCTATCCTTTATATTCACCTCCTTGCTTAGCAAAGTCAAACAAATAATTGTGCATGCAATAGTAGAACCCCTATACCTTGGTTATACCTATTTTAACGCTAGCTATTCAATCTGATACTTGGAGCTCAGCAACTATGAAATCCCATATTTGCAAATGGTGCAACTCCACATACCTGACATTTCTATCAGCCCTCCCTCATGATCAAAATTTAGTGCTGTATCCAAGATTTTATCTTAATGGAACCCATGTAGCAAGCATTGTTTCTCCTCACTTTGATTTTAAGCATCTTTTCTTTCACCAGATAACCAACGCCTGTCAGAGCTCTCATCAAGACTGCAGTTCAGATACTAATTTTTTCTACTCCTTTCACAGCTCTAAAGTGCTTCCAGGCCTCTGACAATACACTGTGCTCTAGGCCATCAGTTTCCCTGTTGGGCTTATGATGTGCCTTTTCCAAAGGCTTTGATTGTGATTGAACATACTATCCCTGTTTGGTGTCATACCTCTGTACTGTAGTCCTGTAGTGACAGAATGACAAAATATAGTAGAAAAGGAATGGGAGAAAAATTTAAAAAAATTTGTGGACAAGGATAATGTGTTAAAAGCATTAATTGCAATAATTCATTGGATACTGAATTATATTTGATTCATGTTGTGAGCCAGTTTTATAGCCATTGAAAAAGACATTTTGTGTCGAAACGCGTCTGGCTGGACCACCTTGAAAACATCCTCACCACATTAGAATTTGATTTCTCCTACCAATCTTGTTCCATATCAGAAACAATATTCACATTTATATATTGTTCTTGACATATATTTTTGTAAAAAATTCTTCATGTTTGAGTTCAGATATATTCTGTTATATTGATGCATTCTTGGTTTATTTTACCTTATTATAATAAATATTTTCAGGATTTATACTGCTACATTCACCTTAATTTTTTATTTTTTATTTTTACCTTTGGTATTCATTTAAGGTTTCATCCTACTTGTTTTGTTCACATATACATATTTTTATACTGCAAATCTGCCTTTTTATGAAAGAAAATTGATTAAAATTGTGTTTAATAATTTAACATGAAAATTAAGTGCAACTGATTATTAAATGCAATAGATTAATATTTTACTTAATTAGATGACTATGAATGAAAAGAAACAGCAAACCCCTGGTCTACTCATGGCTCTCTCTCCAAGTATATATCAGGATTGATTTTAAAAAAGAAAACTTCATCCCACCCAGTTACACAGAATCTCTATTACTGGCTTATCGATCATTGACATGTGCTTCTTGACATAATGTTTCTAATGATATCCTAATTTCTAAAACAAGAAAGGCAGGAAGACGTAACCTGTGTTGTACAAGATTCTGTTGTAGTTAGACACCTCTGAGTCCACAAAGTTTTGAAGAAGTGCCACTTTTTAAGAATGTA